>NW_020455865.1:8368824-8400589 GCF_003342845.1 Nothoprocta perdicaria
CCTGCGCGCCGCCGCCAGCGGCGCCGGTGAGTGCGCGGCACCCGCGCCGCCCGACCCCTTGGCCGCGGGACCCCCCGCCGAGCGGCCGCTTGTCCCTGTCCCGCCCCGCCCGGCGTCCCCTTGTCCCCCCGCCGCGTCCTCCCGGGGCCGTTTGTCCCCTGTACCCCACCCCTGCGGTTGTCACTGCCCGGGCTGCGTCCCCAGGGCCCCGCGGGCTGCGGGTCCCCCGGGGCCGGGCATCCGCCCGCCCTCACCCGGGGACGTGGGGACCGGCGACCCTGTCACCCGCGGGCTCAGTCCCCAGGGACCGCCCTGGGCAAGGCCTGGTCGCCACGGCGGCGGGTGCAGGAGGGGGACACGACGCGTTTGTCCCCCGGGGCCGGAGCAGCTGGCGTGTCCTGAGCCGAGGGGCTCCGTGTCGCCCGCAGGCCTCGTCCTCATCCTCGCGGGCTCTCCCGCGGGCGCCCTGTGTCCCGCCGCAGCCGTCACGGCGCTGGCAGCCGCCGCGCTGGGCTGGTGGCGGCCGCCGGGCAGCGGTGGGTGGCCATGGGTGGCCGGCTTGTGTGTGCGGAGATGCTTGGGGGAACCATTGCCAGGCAGGTGAGAAAACCGGGATTGCTTGGATTCACCACTGACCTGTGTGAGCCGCGCGGGGGGGGCCCACCGCTGTGCCTGCGGGGCTCTATATTTAAATCAAAAAAAAAGCCCGAAAAGCAAAACAAAAGGAGGGCTGAAGCTGCTGTGAGAGCGGGGCCGCCTTGCGGAGCGGCCGCGTGCGTCAGGCCGCCGGGGCGGCTCGCCCGCCCGCCCGCCCGCGCTCCGGCGCGCGGCCGCTTGCGGGTGTGCTGTTTACTCACCTGGCGGGGGACTGCGCGCTGCCCGCCACCGGCTCTCCTCACATACATCTGTGCAAAAAACATATATATATGTGCTCTATACTATATATATGTGCATGCATATATAGACACACTATTTTTCATATATATATATATAAAWATATATATATGTAATTTTTCCTGGTCCTACAGAGGAGTGAAAATTTTCCTGTTTTTCCTCCCAGCTGCAGTCCAGGTTCGCGCTTCTATCTCTATTTTAGAGAGGAGTTTTTTAATTATTATTATTATCGTTCCTTTTGTTCCTTCCTGATTTTGTGTTTTTGCTTCTAGTTCATTTAGAGCGTTCGCTTTACGGGGTGCAGGGGGTGCCTGCGAACAAAGCCGGCGTCCCCTCGCCGGGCCCGCGGGCTCCTGCGCAAAGGCCGGTGCCCCGCGCGGCTCTGCGGGACCGCGCGTGCTTTCTGCCTCGCTGCCCGCCTCGCACGCCCCGAGCCAGGGAGTGCCGTGCGCCCGCCGCATTGTTTGAGGATCAAATATTGTTCGTGTCCCTGCCCGGAGGTGCTGGCAGGGCGGCGCGGGCGCTGCTCAGCGCCGAGGGGAGCGGGGCGCCGTGCGGACGCCGTTGCCGGCTTCGGGAGGATGAGGACGGCGCTGTTTGGGAAATCCCGCGGCCCTGCGATATGGCCTGGTCTCGCTCTGCTAGGAGCGGCTCTAAATGGGCTCTGGTGGAGGGTGATGAGGTGGCCGCTCGCAGCCTCTGTGGCTTCGAGGGCTGCCAGGCTGGGAGCTGAGCTCCTTGCCTGTGGCACCAGGCAGAGCCCCGTGGGCACCGGTGACTCACAGGCGCTGGGCGCATCCAGACCGTTCTGGAGATGCTTCTGGAGAGCTGCCCGCACCGGAGACCCCACGCAAGCACAGCTGGCTCCGCATTTAAGAACAACGCAGAGCTGTGGCAGTTTCTCTTGAGCATGCAGGCATCGGAGCAGAAATTTCTCCCTGCCAGGTTTCCTCCTAAAGAACATTTCAGGTGGAATAGACGCAACTGCAGCTGTGGAGGCTGGGCTTGGCCTGCTGGTGGGGCTGACCCACTGGCCATGCTGGTGGGACAGCTCCCCTGGAGGCTGCTTTGGGTCAACGAGGGCGGTGGCAGGTGGCCGCCTTGTGCCTCCCGGGAGGTGGCAGTGATGGCTGCGTCACCCTGGGCGTGGAGTTCTGCCCCAGCTGGGCAGGACCGCTGCTCTGGGGCCTCAGGCACCCCAAGACCATCCGCATGCGCCGGCCGGGCGCAGAGGGTGTTCATGGAGTCTTGCTGGCGCCTCAGGCCTCTCTGGCTGGCTCTTTGCTKGTAGCTAAGCAGGAGTCCCAGATAACTGGTGCTGGTGGAGCTGCTTCCCATGAGCMATGGGAAACAAGTGATTAGGCAGCAAGTGGGCAGCTGAGATGTGACTGTTTTGCCAGTTATCTAACTTTCAGGGCAAAGGAGATGATAAACTCCCTCCAAACAAGGCCCAGCTGGGTAAAGGACACATCTTCCCAGCTACAAGCACCTCGCTCTGGCATCTCCTCGGGAATCCCTGGGATTCTTCATGCAAATGTGTTATCATATGCTCCCAGCAAAAGTAGGGTCAGGCTCTTGATTCTGGGGGCATTTCTCAGCCTCTTGTCGGTCGTTCAGTGCTCTGCGTGGGGCAGTCGGTGCAGTGCAGGGTTGGAGGTACCAGCTGTGGCTCGTGTTTGCTCCGGGTACAGCTGCCGTCAGCAGCTCTGGCACTGCCGGCGTGGGCACTGCTGGGTGGGAAAAGGAGTCCAGTCCCGTCTGTTTCCTTGTGCCGCTGCCGTGGAGCGGATGGGGAAGTTACAGTGAGTCCCCTGGGGCTATGGGTTAAAGGGGACCCTGCAGGCACTGCCTGGCCTTCCTGGCTGCAGGGAGCAAAGCGCAGAGGGGAAGTGTTGGCTCTTCCTGCCCATTTTGTAGGTTTTCTGTTCTGGGAGGATGGGGCAGGGCTCGTCTTTCCTTGGGAACAGCCTGTTCTTTCCTCTGAGCACRGTGTAAATGGCAGGGCCCAGATACAGCTCCTGCTCCATATTGCGCGTGGGTGAAGCCAGGCCTGCCAAGGAGAGCTGCAGGCAAGGTCCTGCACCGCTGTACCTAGGTCACCCCGACTCTGCTGCTCCCTTAAACCTCCCTCAAACCGGGACTGACRTTTCCTCCTTCCCTGCTTTGTCCAGCTTCTCTGCTGTGACCAAAAGCTTCCTGCAGTAACAGTGTCTTGCAGCACTCAGGGTGACACCGCCGCCTCGCCATGGTCTGCACTCGCGCCGTGGCACTGGAGCTGCTGGGCAGGGGTTTGGGCGCCCGTCTGCCAATAGCAACCGCTGGGGTGAGGCAGGGACAGGACGTGAAACGTGCACGTGAGCGTCGCCCTTTCCAGCTGGCTGGCACCTCCTCAGCTGCAGCGAGTGCCCGGCAACGTGTCGGCTCGCTCCGGGCTGCAGGGAGGCTGCCGAGCTGCTGCCCTTGCTGGGCGCCTAGCCTGGAGTCCACGGCTTTGGATTCTCCCCCACATGTCTCCATGCAGCGCACGCTGCACCCAGCTGAAGTGCTGGTGTTGCCCCCCTGGTAGAAGTGCTGCTATTGCCTAAGCTGCTTTTCTGGCGGGTTTCCTGGAGCATTAGAGGGAGTCTGACTTCTAACCCCTTCTTGAGTAATTTGGTTGCCAAGTTTGGCTTATTATTATTTTTTAAGGCTTTCCAGATCAGAAACCCAATGAATAATGGGCGAGGAAGCCATTTTTAGCACAACTACAGAACCCAGCTTTGCTGATGCAGTTAGGAATTTGCAGCAGAAGCACCCAGAGAAGCCACTCGGTAAGATCCAAGYGGACCTTTCTAGTGCAAGTGACCCCTTTGGCCCAGTGCTCATGAGGAAAGCACAGATGGACTGCAGGCATCGCTCTCGCTTTTTCCTTGTACATTTTTGGGGATGGAGGTGGAAGCACAGACATTGTTGTTATCGGATGTTTTAGCTCTGCAATGATACAGGGAGTTCTCAAGGTCTAGAGTTGTGGAAAATAAGTTATCTGCCTGGCTCTGCGCCCTGTGAAGTCTTTGTTGCTTGGCATGGGTGAGATAGTTGGTCTCCCTGCTTTTAACGCCTCTGCTTTGCAACTCCCCTGGTCCGCAGCAAACTGTGACGGGGTCTGCGCAGAGCAAGTGGCTCTCTGGGGACCTGTGTGGGTTGGTGTCCATGGACACACGTGGAGAAGGAATCCCCCCTGGGCTSCAGGTCCGGAGCTGGGCTCTCTCCAAGCTCTCCTCAGGGGTGGTGGTGGCACCAGCTCTTCCTCTCCTCGAACCCTGAAGCTGGAGCAAGTGGGAKCTCCGCTGGTAGCGCCGGCCTCGCGGCGCTGCTGCTCTCAGGCCTGCGAGCCTTTCTGCCGAAAGCAGACCTTCCGAGGGCTGCTTTTCCTTACGACGCGGAGAAGGTCGTCTGAATCATCGTGGTCAATTATCCCTTTTAGCCGTGAAGCGCAGAGCGAGTGCGAGCGATTGAGGGCGCTTAGGCTGGGAGCAGGGGGGAAGGAGCACGGGGCCGCAGGGTGCCACACCATGAACAGCCTGCCCCATCGCTTCCAACCCACCCTGCGGGCCCACCGGAATGGTATCTTCTACCCAACCACGTGCAGAGCCACTATTTCATTTTCATTTATATTCAGCTGTGGGGGATGCTCGTCCCCCGGGACCTGGTTGTCTCGGTGCTGCTGCTGCGCTTCATTTTCTGYGTGTGTTTGCTTGGGAGACCACCTCCCTCCCGCTGCCCTGGGGTTCAGCTGCGCCTTTTGCTTCTGCCTTGGAGAAAAATCATCCCTCTCGGGTAGCCAAGGCTCCTGAGGTGTATGGAGACCTTGAGATACGTTTCCTGGACGCCCTTAAAGGCAGCCGGCCTGGATGTGGGCGTCGATGCCCACACCAGGGAATATTGCTGAGCAGGGTTTGTCTGCCCGCGGAGAGGCTGATGGAGACAGGCCTGTGCTYCCTCAATCCCGCCGCTCACCAGCTCTGATCCTTCTGGTCCCTGCCCTCGCTGCCGGTGCGGAGCTGTGGGGTGTTTTGTGTGGAGCGGAGCCTGAGGAGGTCGTCCTGCCTCGTGGTGCTCTTCAGCTGTAGGGAMCAGATCCCACCCTTGGTCCCGGCCCATGGAACAGGAAGGAAAATGCTGCAGAGACCACGAGGCTGTTGGCAGAAGCAAAGAGCTGGAGAAGAGGCCGCAGCCACTGGCCCCCCGCAGCGCTCAGCGCCCATCCCCAAGGGACCAAGCRCGGGAGCCCCGCAGGAAACCTGGCCCTTGGCCCCGGCCGGCAGCCAGGCCTCGCACCCTCACCCTGCAGCCTTTTCTCCTCTCCTCATGTGGCCTGGATCCTTGTGGAGCAGCATTCCCTGGCCTCGGCACGGGAGCCGAATGGCCAGGCTGGAGGAACTGCCCTTTCATCGCCCTTCTTCAGGACCTGCTGGGGCACCCCAARCCCAGTGATGCTCTCCACGCCGTGCTCTATCCAAGCCCTGGGTTGTGCTCTTGTTGGCTGGGAAACCTCCATCCCATGCTCGTGAGCTGTTGGTGGGTGGATGAAGAGACCTGGACTGAAAGATGAAAAGTGGCTGTTTGTGGCAAAAATGTGCAAGGAGACGCCTGTCCTGTCGGAGCGGAGCACGCTCTTCCCGGCCGGAGAGCCCTATCCGTGTGCATCCGTGCCCTTCCCACACTGTGGCCCCTCACCCACGGCTGTGCTGCCCGGCCACCCAGGGCCAAGGACGCTTTGGGCCCGTGCTGCTCGTGTCCCAGGCCGGTGCTGACGCGCACGTGCAGTTGCTCCCGTGGGAGGCTCGTTATTTCTCCGCGCGTTTTTGCCAAGCCCTCCTCCGCGCCGGGGGGACGGCGGCTCTTTCCTTGTGCTCGTGCAGCAGCCGCCCWGCCTTGCTCGTGGCGCGTCCCTCTGCAGCACGGCAGGCCCGTTCCTGTTCCCCGGTGTGGGTTTGGCTAGCGGGAACTGCAAACGTGTTTGAGGTTTGGGGTTTAACGGGCTGCGCTTTGGAGCAGGACCCTGCGCTGTGGCCGGACGAGGCTCCCGGTGCAGCGAGCGGGGCCTGAGCTGGCCCTGCGGGCACTTGTGGCCCCTGCCCGCAGAGGAGTGCCCGTTAGAGACATTTGTCTGAAACAGCCGTTCTTCTGGGCCACCCGAGTATTAAGGGAGGTAATCGGTTTATGCGTCGCCCGTGTGCTGCTTTAGTCGTGGGAGCATTTGGGGTAGGGAGGGCTTTAGCCCTGGGCTTGCTGCGCACAGGGAGTCAGCTGCCAGCGCACGGATTTGCAGAACCACATGGCCGACTGTCCCCCACCTTCCTCTGCCGCGATGCCCTTTCCCTCCATAATCTCCGGGATTCCGACCGGCCGAGGATTTTATCTCTGCCGGCTGCCTGCAAGGGAGGAGCGATGGGGCCTGCGAGAGCTGTGGTGATTGAGCCCCAGCCTGGGCGTTCAGTGGCCTCCAGCGGTGCCCTCCTCGCGAGGGAGAGCCCGGGGACCCATCTGCACCACCGGCCCCTCTGCCCCTCTCCACGAGGAGCYTCGAGCCGGGGTGTTGGTATTTGCCACAGCTATTGGAGGGCTAATGGGAGCATGGACAGGAGGCAGCAGGCCTATAATTAGCCATCATGAACTAACCATAATTGCAGCGAGAGGAAGCTGCCCGTTGGGTGTGTGCAGGGCAGCAGGGCGGCCCTTTCTGGGCGCAGAGCAAACCCGTGTCCCCCGTGGCGTCCGTGCTCCGAGCGAGCCCGTGGAGCAYGGGTGCTGCCAACCTGCCCCGCTCCCAGCTCCCCGTCCTGCCGKCGGCTCCCGGGCGCCATGTGGAGCAGTGTGGGTTTGGGAACCCCATCGGGTCTGGGGTTCTGATAATTTGCACGAGCCTAAATTGGGAAGGAGGCTCCAAGGAGCCGCTTTGTGTGTGTGGTTAGAACCATGTCTTCCTTTTGTGAAACTATAGCTGCTTTTTTGCTGTTGTTTTTTTGTTTGTTTGGGAGGGAGGGGGTTGGCATTTTTGGACTCAAATGAAATGCTTTGGCATTTTGAAGCATCAAAATGTTTCATTTCCCATCTGGACCAGTGAGGTCTAAGATGTGGGCACTGCAAGAGGATTGCTGTAGTGTGCAGYGTTGTGCTTTGCTGTTTCCTCCCACTTGTTTGTCTTGTATTAAAGGACAAATTGCAGCCCGAGCAGGTAATATTAATGTCCAGTTCCCTGCCTTTTCCCACCTGTAAAGCACCCACAAAAATGCACACAGCGTTTTTGGTGGGTCTCTGGGATGGATGGCAAAGACAGCAAAGCCTTAGGTGGAGTATCCGTGGGGCAGAGATGATGCGGGAGCTTTCCATGGGGAGCCAGCCCTRCTTGTCCCAGCGGCTCCCATCAGAGACCTGGTGGACGAGACTTTTGCTTTTGTGCTGGGGGCATATTTACCAGGATGCCTGAGATGTCCTGCCACGGACCAGCCCATCCACATGCCACCCTTGCAGCAAACACGTCCCTGTGGCCTTCTGGCTTCACCTTCCCCGCTTTGGAAAGGGCAGAGAAACATGGGGGAAGCATTCCAGGGAATGTACCAGGGAAGMCCACCCTGGGGGGCACCGCGCTGGATGGTGGGGGCAGGAGGACGTGGGAGGTGCCGGCGCTGCAGGGAGCCCCCAGGGAAGGGCCCTTTCACCAGGAGACCTTCAGCCCCCATGGCGCCTCTGCTAAGGGCTTCAAACATCTCCTGGAGGTGCGGGCAGCCCACGAGGTGTGGGAGCATTTTGACCTGCCAAGGAGCATCTGGCCCCGGGCAGCGCTGTGGGTAGCAGGGGATCTGTCGCTCCGGGCTGGCATTTAAATCCCTGCCGGCTCGGGCAGAAGCGGCGCCCGCGGGCGGCTGCTGGGAGCGGGGCCGGGGGCCGCTCGCTCGCGCCCTTGGGCGTGCGGATGCCTCGCGCGCCCGCGCTGGGTGAGGCTGCGTCGCTCCTCTCCTTCCTCCTTCCGCACCGGCAGCGTTTGCTGCTCCTGCTGTGAGTGTGTCCGCGGGGGAGCCTTCGATGGGACCTGGCGCTGGCCCCCGAGGTGTCCCCCGAGGGGAATCTGCACCTTGTCCCATATCGGTGCTGCCCACGGCACCCGCACGTGCCCCAGCGCGGGGCTGCGGAGCCGCGGGGCCCTGTGTGCTCAGCACGAGCGGCCGCCAGGGCAGGGCAGGGGCCACGAGCTTGTGCCTGGTTTCATAAGCAGAAATGCGTTTGTGTGCCCGCCCGCGGGAAGGGCTCTCGCTGCTGGTACCACAATGCCAGGCAGGTCCTGCAGCCTTTGGACACCGCTGCTGCGCGGGGCACGCGGAGCCAAAGCGCCCGAGCCCGGCTGCTCCGGGCAAGCTTTGCTGGGGGTGCTGCCGGCTGTGCAGYGTGCACAGGACCCTGTGACACGGTGCCCAGGAGCCCTGTGCAGAGCGGGATGGTGCCCCGGCGCGATGGGAGAGCAGCGGTGCTGCTCCGCAGTGCGGGCGGCTGAGGAGCTGGAGGCGCCTGGGCAGGCCAGGGGCAGCGTCTGCAGCTCCGCCACCTCCTCGGGGCTCTGCATGGAGGGAAGGAGCTTTTCCGAGCCGTGCGGAGCTGCCAGGACGGGTGGCCTCATCTCCCCAGGCTCCCAGCACGTCGCTTGGGGACGCTGGGCAGGGACAGGTTTTGTGAATGTGTGCACAGAGGGAGGTCCCCTGCTGCACTGTGGCGTGGTTGACGGCTGTGACAGAGCTGCCAGGTTATCCCTGTCCCAGGGCCGGGCAGGGTGTGCACTGGTGCTCAGGGGCTGTGCGGGATACAGTGSTGGGACCATGTCCTGGTGGCTGCAGCAGCCCTGTCTGCCTCGCTGCGTGGCCGGGGATCTCCCGGGGCTGTTCTGCGTCCCACCTCTGACTATGTTCTGTGCTCCCCATCTGCACCAGGATCTGGCCACCGAGCCTGCTGCGGCCAGGCCAGCTGTGGCATCGAGGGCAATTTTGCTTCTGCACCCATCCCTGGTGCCACTCCTGCATCCCGCTGTCCTGTGCCTGGGAGCAGCTTTAGGGAACAGGCTCTCATTGCAGGCTTGATCCATCACGCTGTGCCAGAGCTCTGAGTCTACGCAGTGAAAAAGCAAACAAAGAAAACCTGATCGCAGCCACGCTCAGAGGAAAAACCCAGTGGGTTGCTATCTGCTTAGCAAAGCTTGATAAGCACGAATGCAGGTGGGTGTTTTAAGCCGRGGCCTCCCTCCACTTCCATGGGAACCTGCAGTGGCAGAAGCCAGTGGCAGGGTCCGGCCTCGTGCGAGGGATGCATGTGGGCTGGGATGCACTGAGCTCCGTAGGCACCGTGTGTTTGTCTGCCTTTTCAAATTGCTTCTATTCCTGAAAACCTGAATAAGGCCCTTCTGGCTGGAGCAGGCGCTTGCACTGCGGAGCAGGCAGGGCTGGAGGTTTGATCCTCCTCGTGGTGCACAGCGGACAAATGCGGCAGCAGCTGCGAGGAGCAAACAGGCAACGAGGTCCTGGGCCCAGGGAAATGCTGGGGACGCAGGTGTCCTGCTCTGCTCTGCGCCATGGGGCCAGCCCCGCTGCGCTGTGGGGCCAGGGCGACGTGCGGGGAAGGCTCCGCCGAGGAACGCGGCACCGGAGACAAGGGGACGGTGCTCCCAGGGCCTCCTCAGCAGGTCACAGCGCCTCAAGGATGCTGCGGCCTTCCCGGGATGAGCCRGCACGAGAGCCGGCTGCTGCACAGAGCGCAGGAGGGACAGCCCGCCGTGTCCCCTGCCACCCMCTGCCCTCCGTGCCCTCTGTCCTTGCTCAACAGGCAGGTGCCTCTGCTGAGGGCGAGCGGGCGGCCCTTGGGCTCTGACTCCATCAGGGTCTGATGGTTTGCAGGAGTTGTTTGTATCCAGCGCGGTGCCATATCCCCTTCCTGCAATGCCCATTAATCCCGCTTCAGTTTCCTTAATGTGCCAGGCACAAAGCCAAGGCGGTGAAGTGTGATTTTTTTTTTTTTCTTTTTCCAATAAAGGGTTTTAATAGCAATTACGTGAAATCCTGCACCCTGGGTTTGATACCTGGTGCTTGTCTGCTGCTCCCACGTCCAGGCTCTGAGGCACACGGACACTGGAGCTCCTGCAATTTTTGGGGTGCTTTTGCATTTCCCCCTCAGTGCCCTGGGCTGGCAGGAGGTGCTGGGGGTTGACTGGGGTGGTGGTGCCGCCCGGGCCGGACTGGTCTCCTGTGGGGCCCCGTGCCCGGGTGCCCCTCATCCTTCAGCACTTCCTCCCGAGGAGCAACCTGCCCCGTCTCCAAAGGCTGAAACTCAATGGGAGAAGGTTCCAGGGAGGGATTTCTCTGGTGGCAGAGGCCCRTGCACGTCCCCTGGGTGCCACGTGCTGTCCCCTGCCACGTGCCCCCCAGCCCCATCCCTGACTGTCCTGCTTGGCCTTGTGTCACAGCCATCATCCCACCTTCAGCCGACACGTTAGGAACACCGCGGCTTCCCGCTCTTCCTTAAGGCAGGGTCAATTTTGACCCCAAACTCGTCAGCCACCTGCGTGTCAGCCTGTTTTTGTTTATTTGGGGGGATTGTTTTRTTTTGATTGTTTTTTCCCCTTGTTCCTGGGCGGGAGCCATCGTCCCTGCCGGAGCTGGGGCCGAGGCGCCCGCGTGGATGGAGCAGGAAGCCCTTCTCCCGGGGGATGGCTGTGTCCTGCCGGCCGGGAGGAGGGAAGCCTGCTTTCAAAGCCCACAGGGATGATGTTTTTCCGAGCGAGGGCTGCGGCTGGGCGGGGGCAGCGCTGCAGATGAAAGCGCTGCCAAGCAGCCCTGCGGAGAGCGAATCTGCGTGGGGATCTCCGGTCCGCCGGCCGTGGAGCGACATCATTGGCGCTGGGTCTGCCTGATTTGCAAAAAAAAAMCCAACAAAACAGAGCCAAATGAAGAAGCACAATTTTTTTTTTTAAAAAAAGCACAAGCAGTAAACCCAGCCTGGCCCGGAAACTCTGGGCACATAGAAGCCTGGCAGCTTGGTCTTGGCTCGAGCAAAACCTGATAAGCCAGAACAAAGATAAGGTGTTTTAAGCTGCAAAACACGGCAAGGTGCTTTCTAATGGGTGATTTATTTACGACCTGCAGCGCGGACTGGGAAGAGCGGTGCCCGAAGAGACGTTTGCTGTGTGAGAGCGGGTGAGGCGAGGGCAGTGGCGGGCTGGGATGCGGGCTGGAATGTGGACCCGGATGTGGGCCGGGATGCAGGCACGCTTGATGCTTTCCAGCAGGCCCAGGGGGTTTTAGGCTGAACACTGYGCTCCCACTAAGGACCCCTGCCCATAATGTGCTGCTGAAATCTCCCTGAAGGCAGCAGGGGCGCAGACCCCAGCGTCCTGCTGGGTGAGACCCTTTCTAGGCACTGGGGCCTTGCCAGCTCTCTGCCTGCACCTCGGGCAGCCCCTTCACTTGCTTCCTCACATGTTTCCGATGCAAGAGCGAGGGACAGGAAGGCCCAGGCTCTCCAAGCCGACTGAAGGCGGTGGCAGCAATTGCAAGGGGAGATGGATCTGCAGGACAAGGTGCTGAAGGATGTTGTGGGTGCTCAGACCTAAAGAGGATCTGTRAGGAGAACAGGTCAGATGAGGCTTGCTGAAAAAGGAGATGTTTGGTTTAAAACTACGGAGCTGAAAACAGCCAAGGATTGGGAGGCRGCAGCTTGTATCATCACTCCAACACCTAGGAGCAGGAGGGAGAGCAGAGCACTTTCCCTGTCCTCTCTGGAGCCAGCCTCTTTATAGTGCGTATTTGTGTTCTGGTCAGCAAGACCCTGTGTCCCTGCGCCGGAGGAATCAAGTTGTGCCTGTTTTTGGAGGCGGGGGCATGGCTTGTGCTGTGTGCCATGTGCAGGGCTGCCAGCGGCGGCCGGCTGTGCGCGGGAGCGCTGCGGCTGAGCGCGAGCGGAGCGGAGCCGCACCGGGACAATGCTCCATCCCATGCACCGTGTGCAGCCAAGAGCCAGCAGCAATTTGTGTTCCACGAGAAGGTGGCGGTAGCTCCGGAGCCGAGGGAACTCCCCCGGCCGGGTGCCAGGCTCCCGCAGCCCAGCTGGAAGACGCCAGCCAGGAGCAGGGGCCTGCGTCAGCAGCAGGAGGAGGAGGAGGAGCCGTGCCCTTGGAGCTGGGCTCTGGCCGTGGTTATGGGCAATGCCGAAGCCGCGCGCGCTGCCCCTGGCCGGGCCGGCGAGGCGGCTCCCTTCTCACCTCTGCAGCTGTGCGGGGAGCCCCGCGGCCCGGCTGCGCCCGGGATGGCTCCCAACGGATTCATGTTGGCGCCTGAGAAGGTGCCGCTCCGGCAGCAGCTGGTGTGACGTGGCGGTGCCCAGATCCCCGGCCTCCCCGTGCCCCTTCTCCTGGCCTTCCCAAAGCTGCTTAGTGGTGTCCCCTGATAATCCCCTTGAGCACAGCCCGGCATCTGTCTCCCTGACGGGCTTCCTTTGGGGACACAGTGGCACACGGCAGCATTCCCGGAGGCCGTGYGAGCAGCCCCATTCCAGACAGTGGGATCTTGAGCATCCCCTTCCCGCTGGCTGCTGTAGAAGAGGGGGACGAGGTGCTGGGTGGGAGCTGGTGCAGGCCTGCCTGAGCCCCGAGCTCCGTGTGAGCCCAGCCTCGGATCGGCATGAGCGCTGCGGCCGTCGTCGCTCTGAGCCTGGCGAGGCAGCACGTTGCTCTTACGGGACTTCTCATTAACTAATTCCCCTCTTAAGCTAACTTTTTACCTTTTAGCTGCTGCAATTAAACTCCTGGGTGCAATTAATCCCCCGTTTTTTTGGCATGATGGTAGGAAAAGAAAGGCTCAGAGCTGGAAGGCTGGTGTGGCTCCCAGGCGCCCTCAGCCGCTGTTTGTTTTTCCTCGCTGGCTGCAAGGTGTCGAGGGCTCTCACTCTCCTTGCAAAGGCTCAGGGCACTAAGAGCAACATGTCGGGCTGCGGGGGTATCCTTGGAGCTCTGCTCCTGCACGTGGTGAGCAGGAACCTAAGCCAAAGGCTGGCCCCCTTGAAAGCTCCGTGTTTTTCATGGGTTCCCGTTGATGCCAMCAAGTTGTGCTAGGTGTCTCTTGCAGCACTTGGTGCTCCTGGCGCGGGAGCTTTTGCGCCCTGGCACCTGGTGACGTGGCAACGGGCAGCACAARTGGGGCACCTCTCGCACCAGCTGTCCCGTCGGTGCTGGGGACCTCCCCGCCGTGCTGCCGCCAGCGGTGCTTCGGTGGTGCCTTGTTGCCCACTCCTCTTGCAGCGTTTGCTGCACGTTCCTCTTACAGTGCTCCCTTGCTGTGTTTTCCAGCGGGTCTGTAGCAGCGGGAAGGCAGGCCGGGCTCTGCGTCGCAGCGCGCCTGGCCAGTGGGTGTTTCAGACTGTGAGYAGGACCGGAGGAGGCTCTGTGCTATGGAAAACAGCACAGATGTGTACCAGCCTGAAGCTAAGTCTCCCAAGTCCCAACCCACAGGCTCTCCTCCACATTGCYCAAACTCCCACACCGATGTACCCAGTCCCTTGCTCATGTGGCATCCCCATAGTTCAGTGGTGGGGCTGTGGAGGAGGCTCCCCTGCTTAAAAAGGGAGTGTTGAGCCCACCGACACGTGCCGGGGTCAGGCAGCAGGCAGGGAGTCCTGTGGCTCGCAGGGGAGCTGCTGCTGGGAACACGTGGCCAAGAACTCCCGCTTCGGTGGAGCCAGTCGGAGAGCCCGGGAGGTCTTTGTCACCCGGCTGTCACGGGGACTGGTGGCGGCTCCTACGCTTGATGGCTACACAACGCGCCAAACACCTCTGGGAACAGACTGGAAAATGGGGGCCTTGAGGCTTGCAAAGGCACAGTGACTAAGCGGGAGCCGCGAGGCCGATGCCRTGGGCTAACACAGGCACTTGCTAAATAGCGATTGATTAAACGTTTGGCATTTCATGCCCATCGCTGCCSCTCTCGTTCCTCACCCGTGGCAGATGCGCGAGCACAGCGCGTTCCTCCAACACAGAGAACGACCTTTTCTCTATTCGGCGTGGGGTTGATTTAATGGGTTGCTGGGCGCTGGTGAAGGGTGCTGGCGCTGGCTGCCCCGGCCCCCCGCAGCACATGCAGCCCRCCCCGAATGTGGCCACGGGAGCCTCAGCCCCCGGTCCTGGCTCTGCCCGCCACGAGGCTGTGGAACCGCTGTTCCCGGGCAGGCTCTGCTTCCTCCCCAGGGAATTCCCAGCTCCTTTATTTGCGGATTGGTGGGATTCTGGCAGGATCTCCCCATTGCCGCCACTTTTCCCGTGCCTGGAGTGTTTGGCATTGTTGCTTTTCTAAAACAAGGGTGAAGTGAAGAGCTGATGGAAAAAAAAATACTGTCTTTACATGATTAAATATCCATTTTTTCCTCATTAAGCAAATAGAAAAAGAAGTTGGTACTGTACCGGTGCAGCCAGGCTCCTTGGGGTCTCTTGGCCAGGAACATTGCATCCAGCCTGGATCCCTCTCTGGGTTTCACTTCTCTCRGGTTTGCTGCCACTTGCTTTCTTTAATGAAGGAATTAGAAGGCCTGGGAGTGGCACCGAATCCCTTGCTCGCTCTCCTCATGCTTTTAAACACTGGGCATGAAGCCCCTCCAGCCTTTTGCTAGCGGCAGCGTGCAGGAGAATACGCCAAGCGAATCACATCAGATTAATTCCTGGCGCTCGGTGCCGGCCTCGGGTGGGCTCTGGTTCATCTCTGCCTAACAGGGCCTAATCAGAGCTGTGGAGAAAGCCGTGCTGGAAGGGACCCCTCTGCAGCAGCGTGCCGCTCTGCCCTCCCTGCTGAGAGATGATCCTTAAGGGACGTGACGCTCCACAGAATCACAGGACATGYGTGGGGACGGGGCAGCCCGAGCGGGGCCAGGACTGGCCGTCTCCCCCAGTGCCCCGGGGAAACGGGTGCTGTCTGCTCCAGAGCCCGCATCCCGCAGGAGCATCGTCTCCCTGGAGAGCCTCAGCGCTGGGCTCCCYGCCGGTGCCGGCTGGTGACCGGCTGTGCTCGTGCAAGGTGGTCGCGTGCGCATCCCGCAAGCCCCGCGGCCCCCTTGCTCCTGCAGGAGAGGGGGGCTGCAGGGGTCCCGCTGCTCYTGTCCCACCCAGGCGTCTGGTGGCCCTGTCCTGAGCCTGCTTGGCACCGTCGTGGGGCTCATCTCTGTCCATCTCTCCATTTCTGTGCATGCTTGGGCTCCCTCACCTGCTTTTCATGCTGGCAGGTGAACTAAGGCTGTGCGTTTTCTACCAGGAAATCCCTCTGGTTTGACACAAATGAAGAAAGAAAATGGCCTGTCCTTTGTGCCTGTAGTGTTGAAGCAGTGTCACAAGCATGTTAGGTCTCAGTGAGRTCACTACCAGAGGGCTGTGCTGCCATCCAGAGGGACTTAGACAGGCAGGGGAGCTGGGTGGAGAGGAACCTCGTGAATGTAGAGTCCTGCACTAGGAAGGAGCAACCCCCTGCCCGGGACAGGCTGGAGAGCAGCTCTGCAGAGCAGGTCCTGGGCGTCCTGCTCGGCTGACCACGGGCCAGCAGTGAGCCCTGGTGGCCGGGAAGGCCGATGACATCCCGAGGAGCATTAGGAAGAACATGGCCAGCAGGTGGAGGGGGGAGATCCTCCCTCAGCCCTGGCGAGGCCACGTCTGTGCTGCCATGGCCAGTGCTGGGCTCCCCGTGCGAGAGTGACAAGGAGCTGCTGGTTGTGGGGAGGCTGCTGTGTGCTGGGGAGGTTGTGGAGTCTCCTTCCCCGGAGATACCCAAAACCCATGTGGGCATGATCCTGTCCAAGGTGGTCTAGGTGACCCATTTGAGCAGGAGGGTTGGACAAAATGATCTCCGGAGGTCTCTTCCAGCCTCAACCCTCTGTGATTCAAGACACTTTGCCGGGAGCATGAGAGGGGCTGTTCGTGCACTGAACATTTGGATCATTTGAAAAGTTACCAAGTTGAAGTGGAAATGAGAGGCCCTGYTGAGCCAGGGCTGCTGTCCCGGCTTCCTCCTGGGAGACGGTGGCTTTTACCTGCAAGCTGCCCGCAAGCACTAGGTCCTGCAGCCCCCGCAGCAGATCCTGGTGCAAGGTGACACTCTGTCCCGCGTGGCAGCCGGGGGTCATGACGAGCCGTGGCAGCAGCACCCAGACTTCGGAGCCGGGCTTGCGTTGGTGGCTTGTGTTGGTGTGTTCTTCTGCAGTGACCCCATGAGCACGGCTTCTGTGTTGGGGTTCTGGCTGTGGGAGGATCCCAGCAGAATGCAGGCTGGCTCCTGCAATTACTGCTGTGACTAGCTGCTGCTCATTAACTGCTGCAGGAGCTGGGCTGCCCTCAGCCCCGGAGCTGGGGACAGCTCCAGGGAGAACACACATGTCCGGGGGTGTGTTGGGACATGGGGGCTTGGGGAGCTGGGAAGGGGCCTGCAGAGCCCCTTTTGCTCTTCATCTCCAGACAGGGTGGTTATGGATTTGGCCCGAGGAGGTGCAGCAATTCCTCAGAGGAGCAAAACTATTTGTGTGTCTCCAAGATGTAGCTGAGGTCGCATCGCCGTCAGGCTGCTGAAGGTCCTGGAGCGGCTTCAGCAGTGGGGAGCGTGACCGAGCGCGCTCCGCCTGACACCTCCTCTCCCTGTCTCCGCAGCGCCGCCGTGTCCCCGCAGCCTGGACTGCGCGCTGCAGCGGCGGGAGCTGTGCGCGCCGGGCTCGCGCGCCTGCGGGCCCTGCCTCCAGCCCTTCGTGGAAGACGAGCGTGGCCGATGCGTCCAGAAGAAACACGCGCCCAGCGGTACGTGCAGCGCCCGCAGCCTCCTCCTGTGCTGCAGCCTGGGCCCTGCTGCAGGAGGGGCCTCGCTTGGTGCCCTGAGGGGCCTCGCCGTGATGGTGGCCACACGCTGGCACCCACGGCTGCTGCCCTCTGCATGGGTTCCATCACCAGCAGTGGCCGGGGGGGTTTCTCATTCCCTCGCCCAGGCGCGGGACGGGAGCTGGGGCCTGCTCGGAGTTCCGGGTCTCCCTGCAGCTCAGTCACTGTCACCGCTGTCACCCGCTGCGCCCTGAGCTCCCTGCTGCTCCTGGGGGGCTCCTGTGCCACATCCTGCTACGTCTGGGAGCTGAGCTCCTTGGGGAACCAGCAGCGAGCTGGGGCAAGGGGGATTTCTGTGCTGTCCGCACCAGACCGGCAGCAGGGATGGTACTTCGGTGAGCCTGGGTATGGGGTGGTGGGTGCTGAGCACCATTTGGGGCCGTTCCCTGCTCCTTTGAGATGCTGCTCTGCAGCTCATGGTGGCATTTGGTGCCCATGAGCATGATTGCCCCTGGGCCCTATGCTGGGTGTGGGGCTGGTGTTGCAGACGGGTGAGGGTGACAGTGACACCCGTGCTCATTGGAGCCGCCCGTGCCGGGGTTCGCCTGTTGCCCCGGGGCCRCCAGCGCGTGGCGGGTGAACGGGGCCCGGGGCTGCCGTCAGTGCCGCGGGTGCCGCCACCCTGTGCTTGGGGTCCTCTGCCCCAGCTGGCCCTTGGCTCCACGGCACCGTGGSGATGGGCAGCTCCTGACCAGCTTTTATCCCTTGCATTGCCTTGAGCCCTCCTGTGTGACTCTGTCCCCAGCTTTCTGGTTGCACCAAGAGTCAGCGATGGCTCTAGGCAGAACCCGGTGCCCAGGTGCCTCCTGTGCCAGGCTGCGCAGTGAGGGTCCCTCATCAGACCTGCCCGCCAGGAGGAAGATGGGACCATGGCAGGGCTGGCGATGAGCTAGGAGGTGTTAAAGCCCTGGGGGGTGAGCTACATATTAACCCTCTCCTTTCCTCAGCGAGCACGCTCCCCACAGGGCTATTGGCTGCGCACAGGGCAGAGGGGTGGCAGAGAGGCACCGCTGTGGGGATGGCTGCCAGGCCCCGCACCGGAGGACGGAGCATCCTGGCTCCAGCCCAGGCCTCGTGCATCTCTACGGATCCGTCCAGGTGTGCAGGACCTGGCTGAGGGGAGAACTTCCTTGGGCTCCAGAAGCACCAGCAGTGACAGGTGCCTGGTGCCCATGACTTTTGGCAGAGTTTGAAAAGCAAGACTAGCCATAGGCAAGGGTTGTGCCTGTCCTTTCCCCTCCCTGCCCCAGGCTTTTCCTGCATGTTCAATGAGCAGGCAGATTAAATTGGTTGCACCTCATTCTGCTTGCTCTAGCTGCAAGGGAGCAGCACCCGTGCACCGGGCACGAGGAAGGCCCTGGCCATCCCCTGGTTCCGCTCCCCTGGGCAGATTTTGCTGACAACAAACCAGCTATAAAATGGGGAGGCAGCCGGTGCTGGCGTCCGCGGGCAGGGAGCTGCCTCGCAGGAGGYGGCAGTAGGGGCCCCTGCTGCGCCCTTTGCATCCCATTAATACCCCCTCGCATGGGGAAGGGCAGCAGGGTGTCCCCACGATGGTGCTGGGTGTCACTCTGGATGTGTTGCCAGGGATCCTGGCACATGGCAGCCGGAGCTACAGGGATGTGAGAGCTGCTGTGGGTCAGCCAGCCAGGAGCAGGAGCGGGGAAGGGGACGGGTTGAGCCGAGAGGAGCCCCGCGGGGCTGGGGCTGCTGAGGACATCAGCTGGATCTCGTTATTTTCCGGGATGTCTGGGGAGCGGGTTTCTCTCCAGGAAGGGATGCAGAGGCGCCTGCGTCTCCATGGCAACCCCGCCTGTTCCCAGGCGCGGAGGCGGCGTCGGGATGCGGGGCCGGGCCGGCACCCGTTCCTGCAGGGCCAGCCCCGCGTGCCCCAGCCCTGCGGYGGCCCCGCTCACAGGGGCAGCGCTGCCGCCCCCAGCCTCTCTCTGTGCTGCAAGCCTCCCCGGCAGCGCCCCAAGGTGCCGCACGGCTCCCTTGGAGGGGCCCGGATTTGGAGGAACAGGGGGCAAAGGGTATGAAAGATGCGGAACAGAGCAGCTGCCGGCTCCTCAGCCGCAGCCCGAGGCCTGTGAAGGCCGCGGCCTCCTCGAGCCGCGGGTGCCGCCACGCTCGCCGTGCTGCCGCTGCCGCCGTTGGCTGCKCTGCGGGCAGGACGTGGGCAGGACGGGGCTGCCGCTGCGCCCGGCCCRTGGCCCCGGCTCGGGCAGGCCCGGAGAGCGGCGGCGGCTCCGGGCAGCGGCCCTTGGCGGGCTGCCTAGTTCTGGGGGTGGCAGCGGCGGGGAGGCGATGCAGGCGAGCCGGCTCCTCCTGCCCCGGTGCCTGTGCGCCCTGGTGGCCGCGGGCCTCGGCCTCGCCACGTCACCCGCTCTGCACCGATGGTGCCAGCCCCCAGGTAAGGCACACGGGGTGGTGACGGCCCCCACAGGCTGCGTTAGCTTTTTGGGAGCGCTGAGATGGCATTGGGGCCGTAGCCAGGGTCTGCTCCCCTCCCCACACCGCTCAGCATGGGGTTTGCACGAGCCCCGATGCTCTGTGCAGAGGGGCTGGTACAGCAGGGTTCATCCAGCACYCAGCACCCCGGCTACTGCTCCCGGCACCCTGTGTCTGCGCCCACCCTGCGCCATGCAGGGAGCTCCCCCGGCGCTCCCGGGCTGGCGGCTGCTGGAGCCGCGGGGCTGGGGTAGCCCTTCCTGGGCGGGCAGGCATGGCAGCAAGCAGCGAGGCCTTTACTCCTGCCCACATGCTGCTGGCAGAGCTGGGAGGCTGCAGTCGAGGTAATAAACTGATTCTTAGTCATTTTGCACCTTCCTACAGAGGCTTCAGTGTTCGGTACTGCCTGCCCGCACGTCCCTTACTGCTTCCCCAAGCCCGGCACGGACTGGCAGGGCTGCTGCAGAGGCTGCCATGAGAGGGCAGCCGTGCCCCGTGTGTGCCAGGGAAACCCGGCGCGGTGCCCGTGAGTGCCAGGCTGGCAGCTCCCTGGCTGCAGGCACCGAGGTTTCCCGGGAGCCTCCAGCCCTGCTGGATCTGCGCTTTGCGAGCACTTTGTCGGGGCTCCACTGGCCAGCTGGGAAGAAACGCGCTGGATTCAAACAGTCTTTCACTGTGGAGCATCGCGTTAAGCACAGGGTTCAGCTGCGGGGCTGAGCGGAGTGGCCCCAGGGGCTCAGCACGGCCTTGCCCRCAGCGGCTCTGACAGGGTCTCGTGCCAGGCCCTGCAGCAGGATGGGCCCTGGGCAGCTGTTACCCTGTGATTTTCCAGCTTTTATTCCCCCGCCAAGCCCTTAAGCAGATCACATTAATTCTCTTGAAGCCCCAGCTGTTGCAGTAGCAGCCACTCAAGTCAAAACGCACCACAGCAGAACTGGGAGAAGTGGCGCACTCCCTGCTAAAAAAACGTAGCAATATATCGACAGAACACGAATCCCCAGTAGACCTGCAGGAAAAACCTCCGTAGACCCAGCGCCATCCCGTAGGATGGCCTAGCAACCTGCAGCCTGCAGTGACCCCATGTGCGGAGCAAGCCGAGCAAGCACCAGTGTTYGCAGCATCCCCGGGCCCCGGCGGCCCTTGGGGAGCCCCAGCGGGACCGTGCAGGGTGCACCAGGGCAGGGGACCCACACAGGGCACGTGGGCTTGGCAGGGAGCTGGGCTGCAGCCTGGGAAGGTGCCAGAAGAGCACCTTCTGATAGGAGCAGGTGAAACTCCTCAGCACTCCTCAACACCTCACTGCTCCTCAGCAGTGCTCAAAAGCAAGTGGGCTCTGCTAGTGCAAGCCAGCCCCTCCCCGGCTGCGGCTTTCTCTTACACCCCTTTCAGTTTTCCAACCTTTTACATCTGTTTTAAACTGCTTTTCCCTCACACGGAGAGGTGGTGGCTGAGGGGGATTTCTGTGCCAGGGCCCGGGGAGGGAATTGGTATTTGTTTCCAACACGTTCAAAGTGGTGACAAATTCCAGAGCAGCTGTGATTGTTAAAACCTGGGATGCGCCTGGAAGTGAGCGGCCGGCACCTCCTYGCCTTTGTGTAGCTCCGTTTTCCCTCCAGGGCTTCCCACTGGCTCAGAGCAGCAATTGAGAGGCAGAGGGAGCCTGCACCATCTTCCCGCTTTGAAGTTGGGCTTAATCCTGTTAAAAGCCCCAGGCTTCAAGAGCGGGCCCCTGATAACGCGTCCCTGGAGCATCTTGGCAGGGGCAGCCCGGAGAGGAGCCGGTTCCTCTCCTGCCTCAGGTGGAAATGCCCTGTGGGCAGCTCGGAGGCACCGGGTGCTTTCCAGCAGCTCCCTTCCCACGGTGGGTGCTGGCCCGGCCGGTTGWGCGTGGTCCTGTCCCACGAGGGGCTCTCCGAGGTGGGTGCCGGGCTCACTCCTGCTTCATCCCTTCCCTGTGATGCCCAGTGTRGCCCTGAGGGCTCTGCAGTGAGGGCACCCAATAGAAGCAGTTAAAAATGTYGCCAGACCCCTCGCAAAAAGTCAGTGGGACCTGAGGCGGTCTGGGAGCTGAGTGCACCCAGGTGGGATGAGAGGTCTGCCAGGCTGGTGGCTGTTGAGAGGAGCTTGTCCAGACTCACAGCTTTGGATCCCCCTCTTGGGTGGATGTTTGGGGGACATGAAGGCATCTCCCTGGAGAGCACCTCTCCCGTGCYGGCCCCGCTCCCCCAATCGCCCTCCAGGGAGGCCCGCTTTGGACCCAGAGATCACAGGGAGAGAAGAGTGTGTTGGCCCCAGCCTTCCTCTTCCTCCATGTCCTGGTGGCCACACGTCCTTGTCTCTAGTCAGCTTTGTTGCCCAACCTCTGCTGGCCGGATGCTTCTGGGCCCCATGGCATGGGGCGAGACAGGAGCCTCCAGGCAGGTGAGGGCTGGCAGTGCCCTGACACCTCTCTTCCTCCTCTTCCTCCTCCCCTGCCAGCTCTGCAGAGCACTTGGGGCAGGTCCCATGTGCCACGGGGCTATGTGGACCCCTGCAGATGCAAGCAGCAGTGCTAGGACTCCTGGGCCCCTTCCCTGGACTCTACCACTGGGCCTTGGTCTGGGGCTCCGGTGCAGGCAGCAGCGATGGCTCCTGCCCTGCAGACTGACTGGCAAACAGGTGAATCCAGACAGTATCCAGGCCCTCTGCTCCCTTCCTGCCCTGGCCAGCGCTGGAGCAGAGGAGCACCATGCCCAAGGGGCCGCATCCTGCTCGGTGCGGGGCACAAACTGGCCCTGTGGTTGGAGGCCTTCGTGCCAGCTGCTGGGGACAGCAGCAGCCGGTGGCCCTGGCTGCCGTGTGGTCACGCACTGCCCCTCTCGCCTTAGGGAGGACTTTGGTTCCCGGCCTGGAGGAGGAAATCGATTTCCTGGCGGACGTGCTGGCCAGACAAGATGCTGCTCGCCCGCCGCCGCCGCGTGACGGCAAACCCCGAGGTAAGTGCCCCMGCCGCAGACCCTGCCGGCTCTGTCCTGCCCTCCCCAATTGCTGAGCCTGGATGATGTACAGCGGGCAGGATCCCACGAGTCCCCTCTCCRTGGGGCACCTCCTTTCTCCTTACTCTTGTTCTTCTGCCGCAGTCCTGGGCTGGCTGTCACCTGCTTTGCTCATGGCCTCGCTTCCTCCCGCAGCCGCCCCAGCCCCGGCGGGGAAGCATCGCGTAGCCGGCAGGTTGAGAGGGGAGTTATTGCAGAGGGATCCTGCTGGCACCAAGGCAGCCACCATCCTCCCCACCTCGACCACTGAGGCGGTGCAGAAATACCCCGTGGAGGCCTCGCCCATCCCTTCAAACGATGCCGTGGTGCTCGGTAAGACCCAAGGGACGGGGTTCTGGGGCTGGCTGGGGGCACCGCGGTGTCACCGCTGGGGGCACCGCTGGGGGCACCGCGGTGTCCCTGCCCGTGGTGTGCAGGCTGGCCCCGGGGCGCAGGGCTGGGCGCCGGGTTCACCCATGCTGCTCTCTGCCACGTCCTCCTGTGCAGGGCTCATCGTGGTGTGCACCGTGGCCGGCATCTCCGCCCTCATCGTGGCTGCTGTCTGCTGGTGCAGGTAAGCCAGAGCCTGCTGCTCTCAGCGAGCTCCTGTGTCCTCATAGCGCCTGCGCGTGCGGGTCCCCACGCTGCCCCAGGGAGGCTTTGGAGGAGAGCAGCTGTCCTCACGTGTCCCACCACAAGCACACCCGTGCCCGTGACCACCAGCGGCGGAGGACGGTACATGGTACATGGGATGTACATGGGTACATGGGATGTCCTTGTGCCAGGCCGGGGGCCAGGGGAGTGACTTGGCATCAGGCTTTGCCTTGTGTCCCCCACCGGCATTGCAGACCAGGCCAGAGGGGATCCAGTAGGAGCCTCATGAGGCTCCAGTGTGCTTGTGATGCCAAAGCTACCTGCTGCCCTGCAGGGTTTTGACAGGCCCAGAGGTGTAGGCACCCGACCTGGCAGGGTGCTGGCTCTGCTTGCCAACAGCATTGCTGCTCCAGGCCGCCTTGGACCCTGCTGCACCAAATCACTGCTTGGCCAACTGATGTGCATTAAGTTTCAGGGCACCTCTGGTGTTTTTAAGTCCAGTTCCAGCCTTACCACTCAGCCCCTTTCTGAGCCATTGCAAGGTGTCATCCCATGACAGCAGCAGCAATGGTCCCACACAGGGCCAGTGCTCACCTGCGCAGCCCTGTCTGGCCGTGCTCGGCCGTCATGCACCTCGTCACGGTGCTCGGCACCCTGGGGCGCTGCTCCGGGGGTGCCCCTTGCGGGCAGCGAGCCCGGGGTGAGGGGCTGACCGCAGGGGTCACTGGGCCCAGTCGCTCCTGCCTGACACTGTCTCCTCTCCTCGGCAGGCTGCAAAAGGAGGTCAGGCTGGCACAGAAGGCAGACTACTCGGCACAGAGAGTGCCCAGCCCTTTGCCCTACGACAACATCTCGGTAAGGTGCCCGGGTGCCTCTTGGCAGGGCATTTGGCACTGTGCCAGCCCTGCCTCCCTTGTGCGAGGCTCCCAAAGCGGAGATGGGAGCTGCTGCCAGCTTGGGCTCCGCTTTGGACCACTGGGCAGATCGGTGGCCTGTGGAGAGCTAGCAGGTCGCCAGAGCCCYGCATTCACTTCTGCCACTGCTCTCTTTGCAGCCTGGGGACAARACGCTGGCTCAGAGTGCCCAGATGTACCACTACCAGCACCAAAAGCAGCAGATGCTCTCCATGGAGAAGTGAGTGAGCTTGCCCTGCAAAGAGGAAGCAGAAGCAGTCCCCAGGCAGAGTGGTGTTGGTGGGAGCCCCAGGCACTGGGTTTTTGCCCCAGCGGCAGTGCCCAGGAGCGCGATGTCCCTACCATTAACCAGGCAATCGTCCCTCCGGCTTCACCCACCCTCTCTGCCTTTTTCACAGGCATAAAGAGGAGCCCAAGGTGCCAGACTCTGCGTCGTCCGACGAGGAGAATGAGGATGGMGACTTCACTGTGTACGAGTGCCCAGGGCTGGCTCCGGTAAGGCCCGGGCTCCAAGCGGGGCACTCACCAGCTCTGCTGCTGCCTGGCAGCACCCGCTGTGCAGCCGAGCCGCGTTGGGGCAGGGCGAGCACAACGAGGGGCTCTGGGGTGCATGGGTCCCCAAGAGGAGGCCTTTGTCACACCCTGTGGCGGTGCAGCCCTGCTCCTGGCAGAGCACCCGCTMTTCTGCTTGACTCAAACCGTACGTGCTGCCAGGGCAGCTCAAAGCCACGTGAGATGGGGCTTCTGCCGGCCCCTCGTCTGAGCCCAGGTGGTGGAAGCAGAGACTGCTGTTATGGGCACTTGAGTTGGTGCTGCAGATGTGCAGCCTGGCTTCGCTCCACACGTGTGGTGGACAGAAATGTGGTTTCAGGACATGGAGATGTTCCTCGGGTTTATCTTGGGAGCATCTGTTGGCAAACCCATGCCAGCTTCCCCTGAGATGCAGGGACATGGCCACGCTGGGGCTCCTCTTTGCCAGGCCACCTCCCAGGCCACCAGCACGGGCAGCCAGGACCTCCCTGTCCACTGGGTGGACCAGGGGAATCGTGACCAGACACCCCACTCAGAAGACCCAGAGGGGACTTTTCTGGCCCTTGGCTCCATGGGGACCCTGGGGAAGGGCAGCTCCTAACAGCCCTTCCAGGCTGGGGTGTAAAGAGCACAAAGGGACCCAAGGGGAGCCTTTCACATGGTAATGGCTGTGGTGCCCAGCCATCAGGGCCCAGATTAAGAGTCGTCATTATGTCTTTAGAGGCCCATTAAAGGGCTGTTGATGGCACACCAGCAGTCTGGGGAACCAACCCATGCCGATCAGTGAGACTGGTGGGTGCTGGCAGGTGAAACCAGTGCTGGGCATGTGTGGGGCACTGCCCATTGCTCCCTGCAGCATCCTGGCTGCTCCTCCACCCACCCGCGCGGAGCTGGGCCCTTGTCCAGCAGCGGGTACTGGGCTTGGGTGCCGCTCCAGCCTGGGCTCCCACCCAGGGCTGCCTCCGGCTCGCTCCTGGTTTCTCCTCTGCCTGGCTGACGCGTGAGCGGCTGCAGGGCCTGGGGACCCTGYGCGTTGGCTTTTGGTCCCGGCCCCTGACGTGGCTGGCCCGGGGAGGCTCTGGCAGGGGATGCTCACGAACCCGGCTGCTTTCTGACTTGCTTTCCCCCCCATCCCTGCTTCCACTGCCGCTGCAGACCGGAGAGATGGAAGTGAGAAACCCGCTGTTCGACGACTCCACCTTACACCCCCCGAACCCCAAGTCACAGCAGTAACGCCCGTCCTCGCTCCTCGCGCCCGAGCTCGCTACGGACTGTACACAGAACGCCCGAAGCCAGCGCAGGCAGCGCCGCCGCAGGGCACCCGCGCCGAGGCCGGGGGGCCGCCGCAGCCTGGCACCCCCTGCCTCTGCCAGACTGCTCGCCGCCTGCCCAATAAACACCCCCTAACAGCTATGGGAAGGGGGGGCCGCCCCCGTTTCCAGCCTCCTTGTTCTCTTTGGGAAGCGCCTCTCTGCCTTGCCCCCAGGGCTGCTGCGGATGCTCTGTGCACGGGGCGGCCGTGGGTGCAGTGGCAGGGAAGGGGGGGCTGCAGAGCTGGTCCCTCGCGGCCAGGAGGGCTCGAGAGCAGCGTTTTGCAGCTGCAGACGGGCTAATGCAGCAGCAGGCAGGAAAGGGCTGGAGAGGGAGGGCTTCTTTGGGACAGGGCCGCGGTGCTTCTGGTGTAAGCGCCACGAGCCCCTCCGGGCGGGACGGAAGCTTTCCCAGCATTGGGCAAACATTTGTAAAGGCTCCGGCTGGCACCGGCGTTCGGCTTTGTCCCCTCCAGTCCTGAGAGCCCCTGCGACCCAGGCCCTACTTGAGAAGCCCAAGTGGCCCCTGGCCTCAGCAGGTGCCCGGAGATGCCCATGGTGCAGGGTGCCTGTGGCAGCCCCCTTACCTGTTTGGGGCACAAGCCCCCAGCTGGGCAGAGCATTTCCTCAAGTTCTGCTTGGGTGCTTGGGCTGCTCTGTCTCCTCTGGCACTCAGTCCGCAACAGGGCTGGGTGTTGAGGCGCTGCAGGATGCCAAGGGCGAGGAAGGAAACGTGCTGCCCCATGCAGGACTGCTGGGGCTCATCATTGCTGGGTTCATGGGCAAGGGTGAGAAAGGGCTAAATTTGGGGTTGAAACCTGCCAGCAGCAGAGGAGAGGAAGGAGCATCCT
Source organism: Nothoprocta perdicaria (assembly GCF_003342845.1). Classification (NCBI taxonomy): domain Eukaryota; kingdom Metazoa; phylum Chordata; class Aves; order Tinamiformes; family Tinamidae; genus Nothoprocta; species Nothoprocta perdicaria. The sequence goes on from NW_020455865.1 coordinate 8,395,294, forward strand.
CGGGGCTCCCAGGGCTGAAGGAAGCCGTAGCCCAACCAGCCATCGGGTGACAGCAGAGCTTGCTGAGCAATGGGTGCAGTGAGCACCCATCAGTGTCGGTGCAGCARCACCGGGTCCCCTGCACGCCAGTGTCACCCCGTGCCCTGCCTGTCCCCACAGCCACCTGCTGCCCCAAGGAGCTGGTCCCCTGCCCGGCGTCCCCGTGCAGGCTGCTCTGCAGCAGGGGACGGTCACTCGGGTCCGTCGTGGGACGGTGCCCGGCCTTGGAGCTGCCGTGGCCCCACAGACAGCAGGTGCAGGGCAAGGGGGGGTGCTGTGCCCCCCTTGCCAGCCCTGCCACCATGCCCTTGCTTGGAGCCCGCACGCGGGAGGCTCGTTGCACGCGCGGGGGATGCGGGCAGCGGCGCTTGCTCTTGGCCATGCTATGTTCAAGGCGGGGTGCTGCTCCGCTCCCCGAGCCCGTTGTCRTCATCGTATGGACTGTAGTTTATTTTCCAAAGGAGATTTTATTAAACAATCCATGTTTGAGACCCATTGAGAGTGTGTGGTGTGGGGCCGGGCTCGCTCTGCTGCGTCGGACGCAGCGCCCGCGTGGGGATGCTCCAGCTTTGGGGGGGCTCCTCCACCAGCTGCCTGGGCCTCTGCGGAGTGCCCAGAGCTCTCTTATTCTCAGAAACAGTGGATTTTTTTTGCTCCTCAGCCCCATGCTTGGGCATTTCCCCAAACATCTAAGGTATAAAGGCAGGTGAGGGCAGGCTGCTCTGGTTGTCCCCAGGGTTTGCACCGTGGCCCCGAAGCAGTGCCCACCTCCTGCCCACCTAATCTCACGCCTCCAGGGCTGGGTGCTTCGCACCTCGCTCGGGGCTCAGATAAGAGCAATCTGGGCCCGGGTGCTCCTGCAGCCCCGCATTGTTTCAGCAGGGCTGAATGTCCTGGGTCCCCTCCCGGCCCAGCTCTTTGATCACGCTTAGCCCCGCAGTGCTGATACCATCTCGGCTCCTCAGGGTGGGTTTCGTTTCGGCAGCGCCGGGACGTCGGCTGTAGTAGTGCAGCCCTGCGCTGCGCGTCGCAGTCACTGCTGGTCACTCGGGTGACCAGGTCACACTGCTGGCCCAGGGTTGGGACGTTCAAGGTCCCCACCCATGTTTGGGGGTGCCGGGTGCCAAAGCTGGCACTGCCCCGCGCTCCCAGGGCCATGGGTTGAGGCTCAGCCCAAGCACCCAGGTTTGATCCTGCAAGCCCAGTGGGGGTGGAAGCTGCTAGAAGCAGCGCAGGAAGATGAACTATAGCCCCTTTGGGGGTGCTGGGCTGGAAAAGATGCTGGCATTTCCCTGCCATGAAGGAAGGGGGGAGTTGGGAAAGAGAATTGTGAGTCGGTCCGTGGCTGCATGGCTGCTACCGAGCCTGCACTGCGGTGAAGATGCTGCTGGGGATGCACATCTGGACCAGACCATCCGCCAGGCTGGGCTTTCATCTCAGCCTGGGCTCATGCGCTACAAGCAGCCTCGCAGCATCCTCCCGGCTAAGCCCCCTGCTTAATCCTTGCTGAACAAAACAGCTACACGGAGCCAGGGGAGCCAAGCAGAGGGAGGTCCCCAGCTGCGATGCCAGGAGCAGCCAAGTGCTCTGCAAGGAGCTGGGGGGCAAGATGTGGGGTGCAGGGGTAAGGGAGGCTGCTCTCACCTAACGTGGGGAGTGCAGTCGAGCGGGGCCCAGCTCTGCTCCTGAGTGTCACACCTCAGGTCTGTGCACAAGGCTGCTGAAGCAGGACTTGCCAGGTTGTGCTCCATGGCCAGGGCTGCAACGGAGGCTCTCGGTCCCTGCCTCCCATGGTCGCCCAGGCCCGTGCGGCTGCAGCCAGGTTGACTAGATGGGTTTAGCTCCAAACTTAGGGTTTTCTCCCACGGATGAGAATTTGGATGCTGAAACTGCCAGCCTGAGCCTTGTCAGGTGGACCAGAAGTGAAGCTGTTCAGGCATGAWGCCAGCTGAGTCCTTCCCATTGCTGCTGACCACCTCAGCCCCCAGCCCACCATGCATGGGGCTGCAGTGTATTAGATCTGAGATATTAGGCCTTAACCTCAAGGGCCTCCAGCAGAGCCCTCTGACAGCTCCTGTCCCAGCTGCTACAGGAGAGGGGGTTGGCAGTGAGAAAAACATCTCTGACCACCCAGCAGCCAAGCTAGACTGGTACAACCCAGCAAGTGGGAGAGAGACAAATCCACGTGGGTGCCCCCATCCTGCCGCCACCCCGCAAGGTGGGCAGGACGCGTCACCACTCTCTGCTCCCCTTTTCCTGGCAGGATCCCGCTGCCGTCCCTCTTAGGAGAGCCCAGCCTGCCCMAGGGTGCTGAAGCCATACAGGCTGGGGACGGGAGCTTGGGGACGGCCGGCCCGCATGGAAAYGCTGCAGAGCAGCATCCTTCCACCTCCACATCAGGCAAACACCGGGAGCATCTCCCTGGAGAGGAGGCAGCGGGATGGCTGGGAGCCGCCGAGCGAGCGCCCTGCACAAAACTGAGACCCATTGAAATGGATGGGGGGAATGACGGGGACAAGGTGCGGGGTGGGGGGGTGGCAAGACACCCCACTGACTCGCTCCACATCCCCCAGCGAAACCCATCAGGGCCCACAATGGGCCGGGCTCCTACAAAGAGGCAGTTCAAAGTCAACGTCTCCCCTTCGCCTCCGCCTGTATATGAAAGGGAGCTGGAATGCGTTTGAGGGCGCGATGGCTCGGCCCGCTTCCTGGGGGGATGGAGAGAAAGAGCAGGTCGCCGAAGGAGGAGGGGGGCCTGGCCAGGAACAATAAATCAAAGGCCAAGGGGGAGTTGCTGCCCGGCTGAAGGGGCTTCTAAAACCGTCGCAGCCCCAGCTGGAGCCCGGCAGGAGCAGGGCTTGATCGCTGCCCATTGGAGTCCCGCGGCGACACTTCCTCTGCCCGCGGGCTCCGGCCATCGCTCCGGCCAGGCGCTGCGCTCCAGCCTGGCGTGCACCCCGGGCACCGCTGCGCCAGGCCGCAGGCACCGCCGGGCGCCTCTGGGCTTGCCCACCCTGCACAGCTGCTTTTCTGCAGCCTCCAGGTCTTCTGAGAGCATATTCCAAAGGGCTGTCCCCGCTGTGAGATCAGCGGGTGCACTCAGGGGTGCCAGATGCACAGGCAGCCCAGCAAACATCCAGTAAGAGCATCAGGAGTGAAGAAGGGCTTCAAATCCAACTCACCCTCTTGTCCCCTCTTCCTCCCCCCGCCCTGTCCCCGCCAACCACCCTTTTGTAAAATTCATTGCAATGGGTGTTCTCTCCCCGTAACCATGGGCACCCACACGCATCATGCAAGGGCAGACACATGTCCAGGGATGCCCAAAGGAAGAGGGGAGCTCAGCCACGTTGCGAAGGGGCCCTGCACATGTCCGTGACAGCAGCGCAGGGTGCTCAGCCTGCAGGAGCGCAGCCCTCGCCCGGAGCCAGCCGCAGCCCCCGGCTCCGCAGCCTCCACCCAGAGCGATTGTTTCAGAAATCGGTGACAAAGCGCCTTCCTTTCAGGCCGGGCCGGGAGCACTATCCAAAACACAAAGCCCAGGGGTGGGGGCATCTCCCAGCCTATCTCCCCGGCATATCTCYGGAGTGTGAGACTGCAGCAGGCTAAACAACAGCTCCCAGTAATCCAGGTTAATAAACAGGGAAAGGTGCTGGCAGCAGGGCCTGCTCCTTGCCTTGAGGCTGGGGGGCCGCGCCATGTCTTGCAAGGGGGGTCATGGGGGCCCTGCCCTGCCTGTGCTCTGCTGTGCCCAGGCTTCTCCGCAGAGCAGCCGCCGTGGGGTGGCAGCACCCAGGGGGTGTCCCGGCCACAGGACCGGCCGCCTGCCAGGAGTGTCCTAGAAAGGCCCCGAAACGGCGTGGGGGGTGGGAGAGAAGCGGGGAAATGCCTTGAGCCCAGGTCTGATAGCTCCATTGTGGATCAGCAGGGTGAAAGGAAAGCCCTCGAGATAGTGAAAATATCCCGCCTGCTCCATTGTGGAGCAGATGGGGGAGATAGGCAGGGTCGGAGAGGTGGCACTCCCAGCGCCCCAGCCTCCCGCAGCCCTGGGTGCAGCTCTGCAGAGCAGACACCGCCCGCCTAGGTGTGGACCTTCCTCTTGCAGGGGGAGGAAGAGGAGAGCAACCGTGGGAGAGCACAAGGGAGATGGGGACTCCATCCCTCCCGGCAGCARCCTCAGAAGTGCTCCGGAGCCAGGCATCCCGCGGAGCAGAAGCCTTCAAGGCTCGGTCCATGCTTCCCTCCTTCCTGCAGGCATGGCAGAAGGGTGGGTGGGTGCCAGGAGAGCACCCCCAGAGCAACATGGCACCAGTGTCCTGGTCCCCACTCCTCCTTGGGACTTGTCTCAGTCCTGCAGCCGAGGGGCTGCCCGTAGCCCTAGGCAAGATCCTCATCCTATGGGCATGTTCCAGCTTAGTTCAGGCCACTGCCACTGCCACCATCCCCCAAAGTATTCCCCTTGCCTGCCATTTTCCKGCCCTCCCTGAGACCCTACAGCACGGAGCCTCCAGGGTGAGGAGAGGCTGAGGGACACATTGTCTATGGAGACGTTGCCTTCCCCTTTCCCAATCACCCCATAAGTTGTGCATGGGGGGACAGTGAACCCTGGCCCTGCCACTTTGCTGTTTGTTCCTGCTTGATATGTGGGTGTTGGGGCTTGTCATGTGGGTGCCCCCTGCCAGGGGCCACTTGTAGCCACGTTCCAGGGTTTATCACCCCACTCAGGTGGGATCTGAGCCTTCTTTCCATGGCCCCCAAGGGCAAGGATCCCAGGGCACCATAAATCACCTACCCACTCTACTTTATTTCCCCTCTAGATGGGCACCCCGGCGGCCGGACCCTCSGTGCCCCCTCCTCATCCCTCCCTCCCCCACCCCGGGAAAAGGGGCATCAAGTTCATGCCCGACCCACCGGTGCGGCCGCAACGCGGGGGCCAATGGGGCCGGGGCCCATTTCCATACGGTCCGGCCCGGCCCGGCCCGGCCCCCGCCGCCTTCAGTGCCCCGGCGGCGCCGCAGCATGGAAGCACCGTCGGGTGAGCTGCGCCCGGCCTGAGCGCCGCGGCCGCATGGAGCCTTGAGGGCGCGGGCACCATGTTCAGCCCGGACGGGGGGCTGCCGGCCGCCCCTTTCGGCCTGCTGCCCGACGGCGGCCCGCCCTTCTCCCGCGGCGCCTACGACGGCGCCCCCGCGCAGCAGCTCTTCTTCCCCTTCGCCACCGAGCCCGACGGCGGCCGCGACGCGGCGTCCGCGGCGCCCCG
>NW_020455865.1:8401469-8417655 GCF_003342845.1 Nothoprocta perdicaria
TTTTTTTCCTCCTGCCATTGGCGGGTCCGTTGGTTTTATGCAGACTTGCTGCAGCCTGGCTGCCTAAGGGAATTAGGAGCACGCGCATCCCCGGGGGCAAATCGTGGCTGCCTGCGGCTCTGCAGGGCCGTGCGYGGCTCTGCGCGGGTGCCTGGCCCGGCAAGGGGGCTCGGGGTGCGCTCGGGGTGTCGGGGGTGATGTTCGTGCGGGGGRAGGCCCACAGCAGCCCCACATCCTGCCGCGATGCGGGGACTGCGCGATGCGCTGCAGCAGCAGCTCTAAACTGTAACAGAGAAACAGAGAGGAAATGAAGAGCTTAGGAGAAAGGGCTGGTTGTTGCACAGATCTGGTTAAACCCCACTCAGAGCACCTCGCGCTTGCATCATTTTCCTTATCTGAGTCACTTTGCTTGTCCTAGGCCTCAGCAGGGAAGGGGGCTGTGCCAAAAAGCCACAGGAGGTGGGTGTCTGTGTCTGGTTGGCTTAGCCCCATGGTGTGGGTCTCAGTTTGTGATGAAGGAGAAATGCTGGGGACATCAGTGAACACACTGCAGGCTGTATCTGTGCTGCTCCGAGCAGGAACAGGGTCTGAATCCGGGGGAAGAAGTGCTCCCTGGCACTCCCAGGGCAGAGGGAGAGCTGGAGATGCTCCCCATGTCCTGCACTAGCACCAGCCATCCCGATGCAGGAGATTGACCGTGGGTCCCAATGAATTGCAGCCAGGCCAGTTACTGACAGGGTTTTCCAGGTGTTTCTGCTATGGAGTAAGGTGGGATGAAGGTGGTTTGGGATCCAGAGTTCAAGTGTCCCTTACTGAGGGGCCAGGGAAAAGCAGCTGGCCCTATGGCCCGTGGTGGTAGTAGCTGGTTGATGTGAGCACTGCCACTGTGAGCACCCTGAGCACCCTGCTGCCACAGCCCTGCTGCCCAGGCAGGTCCTGGTGCACGGACTGGACCCCTCTTCTTCTGACCCTCAGCCCACAGAGGTGCAAGGGCTCTGCTCTCACTTGACTTCCCCCCACTCTCTAGGATGCACCAACCTCAGAAGAGCTGGAGCAGTTTGCCAAGGACCTCAAGCACAAGCGCATCATGCTGGGCTTCACGCAGGCTGACGTGGGGCTGGCTCTTGGCACTCTCTATGGTAAGCACTGCGCTGGGTTGCACCCCATAGCCTGTGTCCTCTGTCACAGTGGGGAGGACTTCCCTAAAGCTGGAAGGATTTGAGCCTGATGTGAGCAGCAATAAACTGCCTAAAATAGCCACAGCTGCTTTTTGAAGGGTGTTTCAGTGCTTTGCATCCTGCTGAAGCAGCAGGGAGAAGGAGCTCAGATCATGATGCCAGAAGACATGGCATTAAGACTGGTTCCTGGGGGTCAGTGGGGASGTGTGGGGAGAACCCAGCTCAGAGGCGGGGAGCTGCGATAACCGGGGCTCCTGTCTCGCCTGTGCAGGGAAGATGTTCAGCCAGACAACCATCTGCCGCTTCGAAGCCCTCCAGCTCAGCTTCAAGAACATGTGCAAGCTGAAGCCGCTGCTGCAGCGCTGGCTCAACGAGGCAGAGAACACGGACAACATGCAGGAGGTGCGAGGCAGAGCCGCCTTCCCGTCCTGGCCTGGGGGGCAGTGCACAGCCGAGGAACAAGCGAGCCTGCAGTTCCTCCTGCCTTCAAAAAAAAAAAAGGCTTTGGGCAAGTCCTGGCTTGCCCAGCTGTGGAGGGGGAACCGTATCTGCTGGTGACCGGTGCAAGGCTGGCAGGGGAGCAGAAGGGGCTTCCTTTGAGGGAAGTGAGCCGGAATTCCCAGCACGTGTCTCTTGCGAAAGCTTTGGCAGCTCCCTTCTTGGAGCAGCCGAGTGTGGCTGGAGCCTCCGATGGCAGGGAGTGGCAGGACGCTGGGCATGGCCCCAGGCACAGTGGGATGAAGCTTGAGAGCGAAGTCTTCTACTGCATCTCCTGCATCTCTGCTGGAAAGCCGCTGCCGTGAAGGACGAGACTGTGCTGACAGATATTCCAGGGACCTGCGGGTGTCTTTGAGCTTTGGAGCATTGCGTCCATCTCCAGAGGCTGGGAGGGTGCTGCCAGGCCTGACTGCCCGTGACCGAGTGCTGAGGCCTCTCTTTCCCTTTTCCAGATGTGCAATGCAGAACAAGTGTTGGCTCAAGCCCGGAAGAGAAAACGCAGGACCAGCATTGAGACCAACGTCAAGGGCACGCTGGAGAGCTTCTTCCGCAAGTGTGTGAAGCCCAGTCCCCAGGAGATCTCCCAGATCGCCGAGGATCTCAACCTGGACAAAGACGTAGGTTTGGCAGGGTCTGGAGGGCAGGGGGCACTTGGGCATCAGGCAACAGTGGGTCCTTGGCACCCCCTTCAGGCTGGAGAAAGGTTTTCTTTTGGATTGGAAGCCATCCTCCCTTTGGAGCACAAGGGTAGCTCCCCGTGGGTGAGGGCATGAGGGGTGAAGGGCAGTGCAGCTGGATGTGGCCACCCTGGCACCTGGTGAGAGACGGGGAAGTTCCTACCTCCCATGACCTCCCTTTGCATTAGTCTGCCYGCCTGGACACGTCCTCCACAGGGGTTTGGGTCACCTGGGAAGTGCTGCTGCTAGAAGCAAGGGATGGAGAAGGGTCTGAGAGGCAGGGAGGGCCCCACTGGGGAGCGGGCCAGGGCTGGGTGTCTCCTGGCCATTCCCTGGCATGTGCATCCATGCAGAGCCCGGCAGGAGCGGGGTGGGCATGGAGCCGTGCTGGAGGCCAGGATGCCATGGGGCTCCACAGATCCCACTGCCAAAGGGCTTTCCAGCCTCCCGCCCGGAGCCGGAGCTTGCCRAGCTCACAGCCCCTCGTCCCATCCTTCGCAGGTGGTCCGGGTCTGGTTCTGCAACCGGCGCCAGAAAGGCAAGCGGCTGCTGCTGCCCTTCGGCAACGAGGCGGAAGGGGTGATGTACGACATGAACCAGTCGCTGGTGCCTGCCGGCCTGCCCATCCCGGTGACGTCCCAGGGCTACAGCCTCGCTCCGTCCCCTCCGGTCTACATGCCACCCTTCCACAAGGCCGAGATGTTCCCTCCAGCTCTGCAACCCGGGCTCTCCATGAGTAACAGCAGCCACTGAAGCAGGGGCTGYGGGGCAGCTGGGGGGCCGGGGGAAGGCGGCCCCGGCGGCTCCTCCCCTGGGCCCGCAAAGGCGCGTGGCTCTGGTGCCACTCCAAGAGTCTGGGGGCGGGCGGCTGCTTCCTGGCTATCTGGTGCCTGAGGGTTAGTGGAAGGGCCGGGCTCCGGGTGCGGAGGTGGTTCCTGCTCTTCCCAGTTGCTCCCAGCCCTTCCCAGCTCAGGCGAATTGCTGGTCCCAGTGCTCCTTCCTCCTCCCTCCCCTTGGGGGGACAGCTGCTCCTTCCTCACTGYGACCTCCCTGCCCGGCCGTGCCCAGGGCGCCGTGCGGAGCCACCCAGCCYCAGCTGGGCTCAGCCGCTCTCCTGCATGAACCGCGCAAGAAGCATTTTTAAATTTGGGGTTTAAGGGGGTGAGGGGTGGGGACGGGGTTTTATTTTTATTTCATTTTTCCTTCTTGTGATTTTGATTGTATTTCTAGTTTTTTAAAAGCAAAACTCCTTAGTGATCTCCCAGCTCTGCAGCTGCGCCCTCCCTGCCGTGCAGAGCGGGGCCACGGGCACGTGGGGCGGGGGCCCCCCCGCAAGGCTCCCCCCGTCCCCCTGGGGCTGGGCTGGGGATGGGGGTGAGGAGGCGGCAGAGGGGCAGGGCGTCCTCCCCAGCTCGGTGCCCTGTGTCCCTCTGTCCCTGGGACCTGTTTCACTTGCCAGCCGGAGCGYGTCCCCCCCAGCCTGCCTGCCCCCCGGGGAGGGGGCCGAGCCGGCCCGCAGCGAGGCCACCACCGCCCCGCGTGCCACTAGCGCCCCTGCCTTTGAGCTTGCTGTAGTTAATGATCTGTTCCCCCACCTCCCTTAATCATATTCCCTCTGGCAATGAAATAAATCTCAGTTCTTTGGGGCATGAGAGCAAGTCAGCCCTTTCCTGGCCCCTGTGCTGCAAGGAGTCCAGAGCCCGGCTTTCCTCTTTCCCCCTTTCCCCTCTTTTCCGCCACTCATTGCACTTGCAAAAGAAGTGGGGGGCACCCAGGTGGCTTCTTCCCTGCTGAGGTGTTTTAGTGGCCACATGGGCCAAAAAGCCCTGGAAAGGGAGAGGATGCAGGTGGGCATCCGTCTGCATCYGGTCAGAGACCTGCAGGATGCAGCTTGTCACGGCTGTGATCTCCTTGGGACACAGGGCCTAAACACAAAGGGTCGCCTGCCAACCTGTTCCTAAACTACCTTTCTGTCTCCGTAATCACTCCAGGGAGGAGGAAAGTTCATCCGAGTCTTTTCCCCCTGCGCAAGCAGAGGATTTGCATGTGCTGGGGGGGTGGCAGTTTCTCCGTGCAGCCTGGTCTGCGCTTCCCTGTCCACAGCAGCGCACACGAGTCCCCATGGAGACTCTTCCTGCAGCAGAAATGCCCAAAGCCGTCGTGCTCCTTTCCCTGCAATCCCCCTTTTCCTGGCAGCCCCTACACTGTCCATGACCCCGACCCGCCAGCAGCCACGCGCTGCCTGGCCGGGGTGGCCGTGTCCCGCTGCGCAGGAAGGGCACAGACCTCGCKAGGAGATGGATGATGCTGAGGCTGGCACCGGCTGCACGGCGGGTGACAAGTGTCCTCGCTGCTGTGCAGGTGTCCCCACAAGCTGTGGACCTGGCTGGGGTGAGGAGCAAACTCCTTTGGGAGGAGGAGGGTGGGCTTGGAAGCACCCATGGGTGCCTGCTCCAGGCCAGTGCTGTGTCGCCAGCTGCAGGGAGGAGAGAGCAGAAGGGGCAGCAGGGCTCCTTGGACCCCCTAGCCCTGCTGCTGCGGGTGTGCAGAGGCCCTGGGGTGTCCCTGAGCATGAAACGAGGCCAAATCATGAATGGCAAGGAGGAGCAGAGGCTCCTGGCGAGCCGGGTGCGGCGTGCCCTGCACTGAGCCTGCAGCAGCTGAGCACCCAGCTCCCTGCACTGGGTGCTGTTGCCACCCTCACGTTTGCTCCCTGCCCAGCCACCCGCGGGCATGACAGATGTTTCCTGGAGGCCACCTGTGCCTACGGCGCAGGGTGCATGTGGGGCAGGGCCTGCACGGAGCAGGATGTGGTGGCACAGGGTGTGTGCGCGGTGCAGGGGGCGTGGGGGGCACAGAGGGCACCGGGCACCCACCATGCAGAGGGCCCACGGTGCAGCGGGTGCCGGGTGTGCGCAGTGCAGAGTGTGCACAGGGTGCCCATGGTGCCGGATGTGTGTGGTGCCCGGGATGTGGGTGGCACCGGGTGCAGGGTGTACAATGRGTGGCACAGGGTGCTGGGCACATGCAGTGCTGAGGGCGTGCAGGATGCCCAGGGTGCAGGAAGTGTGCAGCACAGGGGCTGTGGGTGGCACCGGGTGCTCTGGGCACTCGTGGTGCAGGGTACAGGTGCAGCCCGGGGCAGGATGTGCATGTGCCGTGCAGGGGGTGCCCACGCGCGGCGCGGGGTGACACTGGCACCGCCAGCTTCCTGACGGCGCAGCGCRTGTGCCGAAGGGGAGCGAGAAACCACAGCCGCCTCTCTCTGCCTCGGCCGCGCACTGAGCGGGCTGTGATTGTGAGAGCATCCGGTGTCCTGCCCGCTCGCTGCCCACATCCTGCCCGGTGCAGCGGCGCCCGCGGCGAGGCAGCCGCGCGGCCGTAGCGGGGCTGTGCCGGCGGGCGCGCGGCCGAGCAGAAGCTGTCGGCACCAAGCTGTGGACCTGGCTGGGGTGAGCAGCAAACTCCTTTTGGAGGAGGAGGAGGAGCGCCTGGTGCAGCGCTGCGGGAGCCTGCCCTGCCCGGCTGTGTGGGGCTGAGCCCCCTCGCAAGGACGGGCTTGAGCTCCCGGCAGTGGCCAGGCTGGGGAGAGGTGGCTCCTCCACCTCAGGCTGCAGTGACCCAGTCTGAAAAGCAGCCTCAAGGCCTCTCCCACGGGGCCTTCGCTGCCCAGCACAAGGTGTCGGGGAGCCACAGAGCGGCTATAGGTTGGGGGAGCCTTGGCTGATTCCTCACGCTGTCCCCACTGGCCCTTGGGCCTGCCCGGCTCCCAAACAGCAGGCAGAGCCTCTGGAGCACGTGATTTATTTCCAAAGCACCTTTCTGTCATCCCAAACATTATGACGAGGTAGGTGAGGACATGGCTGGGCTGAGGGTTAGTCATGTTTTGCAAGAACTCAACTCACACTGGGTTGCTCAAGATCTCGCTGTGTGGCAATAGGAGGGCTGGGATGGGAGGTCAGGTCTCCCGGGGCTCATCGTGACCTGGTTCACAGGAGGTTGCCCCACTCTTCCCCACATCCATRTTGTCTCAACGCTAAGTGTCCTCAGCACATGCCAGTCCTGTGCTAGGCTTTGAACCAGCTCTCCAGATCAGGATAGATGTGGCCCTGKGGCAGGCTGGGGTACTTGGTGCAAATCATACAGATGCGCTCCCTCCAGTCCGTGTAGAGCTTCACGCTGTACCTCTTCTGCCACGCAAAGAATTGCCGGTACCGGCTGGCATTCATGGTCTTTAGGAAGGTGGCCAGCTCTGCCAGGGACTGAAAGTCGTCCACGTGGATGAAAGAGTCTGCAGGAACAAACTGCTCATAGTTGGCCCGGGGTGGGCCCAGCACCACCGGCACAGTGCCAGCCATCAGAGAGTTCCTCCAGACCTTCTCGGTGATGTAGTCCTGGTGGATGGAGTTCTCAAAGGCAAGGTAGAACTTGGACTTGGATGTTGTTGGCAAGAGGCAGTCCTTGCAAAGTGGCCTTTTGCTTGCCCTCCCATATATRTCCACGTGGAGGTACCTGGAGAGGTTTCTGTAGACTTCTGCTCTTTTCTGAGTCCTATGATAATTACTAATGACCCAGGACACCAATCTAGTCTTTTTGGGAATGTTCACTGCAGCTGACTGGTTGGGCACAAGCTTGCCATAGGGCATGAAGATGTCTGAGTCTTGTCTGTAGGTCATGACCCAGTTGAAGGTTTGTTTCCATCCTGCTAAAGCTTTAGTGTTTGTGGGGGACTCCAGGGAGACCCACAGCCAGTTCTGCCCAGGAGGCTTCTCCTTTGGGAGCTTGTGCCTGCTCTGCTGGAGCGTGTGATGGTGGAACACCACCACATCTGCCTGACTGAGGAGCCTGCGATCCATGGTAAGCCAGCAGCCCATGATGTTGTAGAGGTCTCTGCAAACATCCATGCTGATGTTTGGAGCCTGCTTGGAGGGCCATTCCCAGACCAGGATCATCAGCGGCTTAGTGTGCTTGGGAGCTCTACTGAAGACGTCAGACAAGTTCAGAACGTACTTGAGGTTCCAGAGCACGGTTAAGAATAACCCAGTGGTGATTAGCACCTTCATACTGGGCAGGCTCCGCGGTGGCCATGTCAGCATTGATGCTTGGGGCATTTGGGGCACGCTGGTGGGTTGCTGGCTGGGCTGCCTGTCACCTCCTTGCGCCCCAAGATCCTACACCTGTGGCAGAGGAGAGTAGGCAAGAGGGGACATCAGCTTAGTTTGCTCGGCAAAAGGAGCCAGACTGGCAGAGGGTCTCAGAGCCAGCGATGATGGAGAGGACATGAGATCCCTAGATGGACATGCACCAGATGGACATGCACCATGGCTGGGAGATAAATGAGGKGTAAAAAAGGGCTTCCAGACTGGCTAACAGGAGGGATCCCAGGCCCAGCAAGACTCACSCAGCCTCCTCCGCCTGTTCTTGCTGCCACCAAAGTCCCCTTTGCACCCTGTGCCAGAGGCCCTGCCGCCGCTGGGTGTCCAGGGCGTGCAAGGGAGCAATGCAACAAGCRGGGCTCAACCTCCTGCCCAGGCACTTTGCATTTTGTTGATTGGTTGCACAGAGCAGACAGGCAGGAACCGCTCGGCACCCAACCGCCTGCCATGCTGGGCTGGCACTGCTGCTCATTACACGGGAGGGACGCTTTCCTTGACGCTTGCTCCCTGCCTCAGCTTTCCCCAAATGGGGATAGCCCTGCTCCACCCTCCTCGCGTGCCCGGCACAGCAGCGCAGCCCTGCAGCCCTGCAGCCCTGCAGCCCTGCAGCCCTGCAGCCCTGCTCGTAGAGCAGCTACTGCCCACGGCCCCTGGCTTGTGGCTCCCAGAGGCAAGTGAGGACCCGGCCACTCGCTGCCCGCCCTACTCGCACAGCCACAGTGCCCGTGTGCCCGCAGGGCTGCTGCTCTCTAGCATGGGTCCAACGCGCCGATTCAAACGGAAAGCAGCCACGGGGAGGCAGCCCGACCCTGCGCCGGGCGGGCCGAGTGGAGCCCGTCCAGCAGCACCTCTCCCCAGAGGCTATGCAGCCAGATACTCCCTGGCTTTTCCCGTGCTCCTGCAATAAGCAGGCTGGAGGGGCGCTGGGAGCACCGGGAGCTCCGCGTTGCCAGCTCAGGGGCTTTTGGCACCGTTTCGCTGCTCTGCTTTCCCACCCCGCTGCGCTTTTTGCACAGATGGCAGCCAGGCTTCCTGGCAGGGCTCAACGCCCGCGAAGCTGCCTTCAGCACCGCAGACAGTTTCCCTYGCACAGGAACCTCGGCGAAGCGCCGTGGGCGCCCGAGCTGCCCCGGCGGCCGGCGGGATGCTGCTCCCGCCTCCGTTTTGGAGCCTTGTGGAGAACACTGCCCTGCTGCAGTGCCCAACTGCATCAGCTTCGCTTGCAAAAATCTCTTCCTCGCCTTCACCACTGGTCATGTGAGTGTACAGGAGCTATGTTTAGGCTTTAGAAAAACGCCTGTCAGCTGGAGAGGAGGCTTGGGATGGCTCAGCCTCCTCGAGCACCACCCGCGCTGGGCGCAGGCAGAGAGCAGCACATCGGGCACCCATCGCTGCCACCCCCAGGCCATGGCACTGAGCACCTGGGGGTTTTTGGTTTGCCTTGGGCTGTTTTGATCTTTCTTTCAAGTTGGATGTGCTCACTGAGCACAGATTTAGGCTACAGGGTGCTCGTCTCCCTCCTCCCCAGCCCTCACCAAAGGGAGGCTGCCCCAGTTTCAGAGGCTGCAGCGGGGGCAGAGCTCCCGCGTCCCAGCAGCACCGACCTCCTGGCAGTGCCAGGTCTGGACCCATTTCCCAGCTCGTGGACCGTGCCGTGGGAGCGCCGCGGCGGCAGTGCCGGAAYGTGGGCTCAGCCCGCACTTACCGGAGCAGGGAAGGTTCCACGGCGCGTCCCGGCAGCGTGCGCCCRCGCGGCTGCGTGTGCCCGGGGAGCCTCGGGAGCCGGCCCGGCCGGTGGCGCTGGGCAAGGTTATTTGAATGCTTCCCCTTTTCTGTGGTTTTGCTACGTCCYGGCCTCCGAGCGGGTCCTTCCTGCTGCGCTCGGCTGCTGGCACAGCCCTTTCCGAGCACTTCCGTGGCAACGGCAGCGGTGCCGGGGGCGCCGGGGCAGCGTGGGGGCCCGCCAGCTGGATCCAGGTCGTGGTGACTCGGGGGCACCCGCTGGCTCACGCCCCACGGCTGCGTGGGCACCCCTCGGCTGCATGGGCACCCCATGGCCGGGTGGCTGCTCCACGGCCGGGTCCAGGCCCCACAGCAGCATCCAAGCACCCACGGGAAAGGCCTCCCGCTGCAGGGGCCTGTCCTGTCCCCTCGTGTTTCTCCTGTGACTTGCCAGCAGACCACAGCTTCAGTACTCCTTGGAGAAGGGATGCATGTGGTCACTTGTGGGGTTTTAGTTCCCCAAAGGGCTTTCCCAGCAGCTGGGGTCGAAACCTAGCCTGGATCTCGTCCCTTCCCTGAATCCCTCTCCTTTCCCAGCCTTTAGTTGGAGCCCTCATGTCCTGGTCAGGCTGTGTTTGATTGAGATGCCGTGCACAGTTTGTGGTTTGAGGACAGTTCAGCATCCATCTCCCTGAAGCCCTCCTGCTCTCCCTGGTACATGGAAGGAGAATGTGTCTGCTCACAAGCCACAATAGCTTAGACCGTGCCCCCAGCCTGTCCTCGAGCACCCAGCCCTGCAGAGCAGGACGGAGCCCCACTCCTGAGCACCCAAGGGCGAGCAGGGCCGCAAGACGGCTGCRCCAGGGCTGGCCTGCTGGAGCAGCAGCCCCTACCAGGGCCATGCGAGGAAGGTGGAGCCACCCTGAACCTACAGGGCAGCTGGGTTAGTGTCTTTTGTGTCAAAAAACACTACTGCTATTAATCTTATTACTACTACTATTATTATTGCTATTATAAATAGGACTGTCAGCTCTGGTGCTGATCTCCCTGGACATGCGGCTCACTCTAAAATCACCCAGGAGCCGTGAAGCATCAAGATGCCCGCTTGGCTCAAACTGCARCCTGCTTCCCTGGCATTTGCTTTGCCCCATCACAGAGCTGCCAGGCATGAAGAGGAGCCAAATTGTGCCCAGCACCTTCACCCGGCCCTGTCCTGTGCCCTTGGTGAGTCTGAGGGTGATGTCTTCCTTTGGGGATGCCGAGAAGCTACTGAGCCCAGCTCCATTTGAGTGCCCTGGAAAGCACATGCTGGGAAAGCTGCAAGCAGGGCACTGCCGGTGGTCTCGCCGTCGTGTCTCCTCTGCAAAAACAGGATGCCAGTCTCCGTGCAGCTCCCACTGACTCATCTTGAAAGTGGTTTCTCAGCTAGCGTGGCACCGGCAGCTCCGCCGTGCCCAGTCCGAGCAGCTGCCCTGCCCAGCAGGGATCCTGCTACCTTGGGAAGCGGGCTCTGCTGCCCGGGCATCACCGGTGCCCGCTGTCCCAGCATGTCATGCACCCGCCTGCACCTTGCTGGGTGTCAGGGCTCCCACAGAGCCCTGGCAGAGGAAAACTGCGGTGGGGTGGACTGCTCCAGAGCAGGCAGTGCCATCTCCAGAGGAGGCAGGTGCTTACATGCCCTTGGCACGCTCAGGGCATCTCGGGGTGCTCGAGCAGCACTCTCCCTGCACCCTTCTTCCCCTCTGGCTCTCCAGCTGCCTGGCCAGGGGCTGCTCACACAAGGACCTGGCTATCCCGTCCCCATGGTGCCATGGGCGCTGCAGGCCCCAGCTGGCACCGCACTGGGTCAGCATGCAAGGAAGCTGTGTGGTTTCAGTGGCACCCGCTGGGGCCACCAGTAATTTTCTCCTCCACAAGCTCAGAGTCCGGTTTCCTGTTATCTTTTCTCRCCCCTCCTGCTGTATTTCATCCTTGTCAGATGGGGAGCCCAGATACCGGGTGCCGCACAGCCCGCAGGATGCCGCTCCCAGGCTCACCCTGCGCTGGCGGGGACTGCAGTCGCTGTCCCCACAGCTGTCCCCATTTCCCAGCAGAGCCCTGGGGCCACTGACCTTGGCCAAGGCCACCATCAGCCACGAGACTGAGATTGCCACCTGGGCTGCAGGAGGACTGGTGGAGAATGAGGAAGGGCACAGAGCTGCTGAAAGGTCCTTGCCAGGGGTGCCACTGTCGCCCTGGAGGGCTGCGACAGGATGTCCCAGTAGCAAGGAGAACATCTGTGCCAGGAGGTGCAGGCGCCTGGGTGTGCTCTCCTGGCAGCCCAAGGCGTGCAGGGGCAGCCGGGTGCTGGTGGCTGCGCTGGGGCTCTCTGCCTTGCTCCGGCACACGCTGGGAAGGGGACAGGGGCCTGCAGCCGCTCTGCCCCGGGCCGGCAGAGCCTGAGCGGCCCGGCTGCAGCCCCAGCCCCGCTGCACGCAGAGCCCAGGAGCGCCCGCGCTGTGGGGCACTGCTGCCCTCTGCAGATGTGGCTCAAGGAGCTTGGCCGGCCCACGGACAGTCACCTGGCGGAAGCGAGAGATGCTCAGAGAGCCATGCTCTCCCTGTTGGGACTTCGGGATGGTGCCACACGCAAAATCAAACCAAGAGGGACCAGGAGGGACRGAGTGAGAGACCAGGGTTGCAGGCACTGCTTTAGAGCATGCAACTTATGGCCCCACTGGCAGTCTTCATCTTAGCACCCCTCTGAGCTGAAGGTTCAGTCTACTTTAGGACAGGTGTTTATTTTTATTTATTTACTTACTGATAAAGAGCTTTCTAGTTTGGGTTGGGTGACCCAGGTGGGCCTGCTGGCTCCATTGTGCCTTTTTAGTTCTGTGTCCCAAGAATCTCAGAACTCTGCTGATTTTGTGCCCCAGCACCTCAGCCTGGTGGAGCTTGGTGCCCAGCCAGGGGTGAAAGCCGCTCCGCTTCCCACCTGCGACGGGAAAAGCCAACAAGCAGCCACAAAGCTGGCCTGGTGCTTCTCCTGCACCGGGCAGCAGATCTGCGTGACTTCTCACCTCGGGAGTAACATTTGTGTGGCACCACAGGGAGATGGAAGAAGTTCATAGACAAGAGACCTATAAGGCTTGCAGATCCTTGGGAACAGCCAAAAGCCAGGAATGTATTAAGGGTGGTATAATATACACTTGTCTTTCGTCCTTCCCCAGGGACCAACTAAAAGCCACTTCTGGCTGGGCTGGCCAGGCCACTTTCTGAATCGCTACGGCTCAGTTTACATTGGCACCATTCAAGACATCGAGTAGCACTGGGAAATCAAAAGAGAATAAACACCAGCAAGCCCGGAGCAGCCTGAAGCAGCAGCACCCAGGTTGCTCCTGCCAGTCCCTGCCCGGGCATGGCCCTGCCTTAGCTCAACGAGGTCCTGTTGCCCACCTAGTCCCACCACCAGCACCTCAGGGCCTTCCCTGCAGGAGGAGCATCACGAGGAACCAGCCAAATTGTGCCCAGGGAACCTGCCATCCCCATCAGGACACTGAGCTAGGAGGACGGGGTTCCTCTCCATCACGGTGTCCCCCCCAGGAGAGCTGCGGAGCAGGGGGCAACCTGCATCTTTGGTCACTGCCTCAGGAGGTTAAATCCACCTGGCAGATAGGCTGGGCAATGTTTTGGCCAGACGTTTTTTGAATAATGGCACTTTGTTGCAGGACAACAGGAGCTTTTGTTAGGGCTGGGGCAGCTGTTCTAGAGCAGTGATTGAAATGCAGTCACCCTTAGCAACAAAACTCGGAGCTGGGACGGCCGAGTAAGTTATTTGCAGCTTCCAACTGTAATTCAGCAATGGGAGTAGCGTGGAGACCAAGATGGTTAAACATAACTGCAACAGAAGAGAAGAAACCAGAGAGAGAGGTGGTTAAAGATAGCTGRGGAGGAAGCGAGAGGGAGTGGGGATGGAAAACGGGTGGATGGATGGGCAGATGGATGGACAGGTAGAAAACTGGGGCTGGTTTAGTGCTCACTGTCACCTGGAGCAAACTGCCTAGCCTTGGTGCCACAGCCTTCCTGTCCCTACCCACCTTACAGCTGAGAGCCACCAGGCACAATCTGTGGGGGTGCATGTGGTCTTCTCCCAGCCAAAGCAGAGGAGATCATCCAGGTGCTACCTGCGGAGGGTCTCCCCCATCAATGCTTCAGGAGAAACCCCTGGGAATGTGGGTGCTGGTGGGGTCAGCAGGCACCACAAGCTGTGGTGCGAGCTGAGGCAATGATGGAGACCCTACCTGGCCCCTGCTCGCTTGGGCTGCTCTCATACAGGGAGGTGGGAGCTAATCCAGGTGGGTGCTATCCAGAGGAAACTGGGCAGTTAGAAATCTYATGAAGTTCAACMAGGGCAAGTGCAGGGCCCTGCACTTGGGGAGGAATAACCCCAGACACCAGTACAGATTAGGGACTGACCTGCTGGAGAGCAGCCCCGCAGAGAGCGACCTGGGCGTCATGGTGAATGACAAGATGACCATGAGGCAGCAGTGTGCCCTGGTGGCCAAGAAGGCCAACGGGATGCTGGGGTGCATTAAGAAGACCGTCTCCAGCAGGTCGAGGGAGGTGATCGTCCCCCTCTACACGGCCCTGGTAAGGCCACATCTGGAGACTGTGTCCAGTTCTGGGCTCCCCAGTACAAGAGGGATGTGGAGCTGCTGGAGAGAGTCCAGCGCAGGGCTACGAGGATGATCAAGGGCCTGGAACATCTGCCCTATGAGCAMAGGCTGAGAGAGCTGGGCCTGTTCAGCCTGGAGAAGAGAAGGCTGAGGGGGGACCTGATCAGTGTCTATAGATACCTCAAGGGAGGCAGTGAGGAGGAGGGGGCGGCCTCTTTTCAGTGGTGGCCAGTGACAGGACTAGAGGAAGCAGCCACCAGCTGAGGCACCAAAAGTTCCACAGGAACTTCAGAAAACACTTCTTGACAGTGAGGGTGACAGAGCCCTGGAACAGGCTGCCCAGAGAGGTTGTGGAGTCTTCTTCTCTGGAGATCTTTAAAACCCGCTTGGATGCAGCCCTGTGCCACGTGCTCTAGGTGACCCAGCATATGCAGGGGGGTTGGACTAGATGACCTCTGAGGTCCCTTCCAACCTTAAGCATTCTATGATTCTATGAATCACTGAGGAGGGAATCTGAAGCACACTGAAATGCCAGCGCCCCAAACCTGGCAACAGTGCATTTTGTGAGAGCTGGGGAGGGCCAAGACAGCAGCTCTGCAGCTGTTTCACCACCTGTAAAGACTAAAAGCCGCAGAGAGTTGGGGGGTTGCACTGATGTGCCTCACTCTTTGCCCAGGGCAGGAGCACCCCTCCTGGCCAGAGCAGTCCTGCACAGGGAGCATCTGGCCCCTGCACCCTGCAGGGGTTGCAGCCACCTCGGACAGCGCTTGTCCCTGGGCAGCACAGCCGTGCCCAGAGGTGCACGGGAGCCCTGGGTGCCCCACGGCTCGGGCAGGGGTGCCCCCTCACCATACACCACAGCTGCCTCTTCCTCAGGCCAGGCGGCTCCTCTAGTGCTCCAAGGGCTGCTTGTCTCATGAGTCTCCGGCGTTTCTTGGGAGGAGCACTGAGGTTTTGGAGCTGGGACAGGGATAGGACAGGGCTGAGGCCCCTGGAGCAGGTGGCCAGGCACAACATAGAGCTGGTGGCCTGGTACCTGCCAGAGCTCTTGCTCTGGACCACAGCAGCAAGAGCGTATGGAGCTGAGCGCTGGGGGAGGCTGTGAATGGAGCTGTAGCCACCCACCGCACCGACACCACCGCCCATGTCACCTCTTGTCCCTGGCAGGAAACCAGCGCTCTGCAGCTCCAGTAAATGGGTCAGGCAAGGGCCCTGCGGGCGTGGGCACACGGGAGCTGGCCTGTGCGCCCGCCTCACCCTCTTGCTCAGGGCTTCTCATCTCACCTTCCCAACGCTGCTTCCTCTGAACATGCAGGTCTTAGAGGGCCACCTTCCATAGCCACCATGGGCACCCATGGCAGAGCTGGCATCAGCCTGGAGGCAGAGCCGGGTCCCCCGGCCCTGCTGTCCCCTTTTCCTTGCCCTCACAGACCGTGGGTTGCCTGCAGGGGACACAGGATGTGTGCGGCCGGCGGGGTGGCTGTCACTGTGGGCCAGCCTTCAGCTGGTGCCCCACATACGGCCCCTGCAGGCACGAGCTCTGAACCACTGGAGATGGTGAAAAAAAAACCCATCTGAGCGGCCCCTCAAACCCATCCCGCTTCCCACCGCTCTCTGCAGGACGTGAGCGTCTCACAGACAAGCCCTGACTCCATCTTTGCCCATGTCCCCGCGCCGAGGTGTCCTGCTGTCCCCATGGGGAGGCTGCGCAACCTGTGGGGCCAGGGCAGCTGCCACAGCTTCCGAGCGGGCCAGGGCCATGTTCCCGGCCCGCGGGGGCGCCCCGGGCCGATGGCGGCTCAGCCCCGTCCCCGCCGCCCGCGGCGCCTTTAAGGGGCGGCGGCGGCGGCGGGCGGGCTCCGGTGACCGGGCGGAGGGCGGCGTTGCGCGGGGCCGGGGGAGGCCCGCGCCGCGCGGGGCCCTGTGCGGACAAAGGCGGCGCGGGCCGCGCCGGCCATGGCGGTGCGCGGCGGGTGAGGCGCTGCGGCCGTGCCGGGGCGGGGGGCGCCCCGCGGCGGCGGCCCCAGGCGGCTCCGCCATGGGCTTCCTGCACCAGCTCCATCTCCTGCTCTGGAAGAACGTGACGCTGAAGCGGCGCAGCCCGGTGAGCGCCGCGGGGCCCGCGCGGTGCGCTGGGGAGCCGGGGCCGCCGTCGGCCCCTTCCCCGCAGCAGCGCCCAGCCCTTGCGGGGGGGCTCGGCCTCCCGTCAGCCGCTGCCATCCGCAGCCTTCGCCTGCTGCCTCCTGCCCCGGAGGCCTCCCGCGCCGGGCCGAATGATACGCGGGAGCCCGGGGATGCCC
>NW_020455865.1:8418020-8465144 GCF_003342845.1 Nothoprocta perdicaria
GCCTGTCGCTGCCGCCGCTGCGGAGGCGATGCAGGCCACGGGAGCCGGTGGTGCTTGTTGTGCTCGCGGAGGTGGCATGGGCCGCGCGAGCYGGTGATGCCTGTCGCCCCCGTGGAGGCGGTGCGGGCCGCGGGAGCTGGCGGTGCCYCTCGCGGACACGGTGCAGGGGCTGCGCGGCCCGGCGCGGCTGCCCGCGGCCCTCATYGCAGCGCCCGGCCCTGCCGCAGCCCCGTGCGCCGCCTCGCGCGGCTGCAACAGTTGGGGCTGCCGCCTGCCCCGCTCCCAGCGCCTGCCCGCGCCCGCAGGGCCCTCCCAGGTGCCCGCTCCACCGGCCGGGCCTGCGGCGGCCCCTCTGCCCGCGGCTCTGCCGGGAGCGGCTTCCCAGTGCCCCGCGCTGGCAGGGCTCTGCTCAGGGGGGCACCTGCGCCCTGGGGTGTCAGAGCCTTCCCAATCCTTGGTGCTGTTGGATATAAATAGGCTTCCGGACGGTATATGGGTCAGGGCTGCGTGTCTGCTGTGCGAGGAGCGAGCTGCCTCTGCTGAGGGATGCAGGCGAAGCTTGGGGTTCCCGTCGCTGGCGGCTGCCCCGGGCAGGGACAGGCGCAGGGTCCTTCCCCTGCCCCTGGCGGGTGACGGGGTGGCAGGTTGTGCGCACACCGCTGGGGCCACGGGACTCCCTTAGTCCTTCCCTCGCCTCTGCACCCGGTTTGTGTTGGGGAGGGGTGTCCGAGCGGGGCAGCGCGGCCCTGCTGGGAAGGGGCTGCGGGGCCGAGGGGTGCCCGGCGTCCTCCCRTCCCGGCGGGGGGAGGCCCCTTGCTGCCTCCCAGTGCTCGTGCCCTGCCTTTGTGTGAGGAACCGGGAGGTGCCGGGTGAAGGGGCCTCGGCTGCGGAGCCAGGGAAGGGCCATTCCCGGGGATGGGGATGGAGTCCTGGGAGCCGCGTCCCCATGGATGGGGACGGAGCCCCGGGAGCTGCATTGGTGGCAGGCTCGGCAAGGGGGATGGGTGCGCTGGGCTCCCAGGGAGCTGGTTATTTTTAGAGGCTGGGGGAGGGTAGCGAACTGCTGCTCCAGAGCTGGTGATTCTGTCTTCTCCCTCCAAAATATCCTGCGGGCCTGATCCTGAGTGCTGTCCTTCGTGGGAAGCACCCGGGAGCAGCAGCCGCTGCTCTATCCCGCTATCCAGAGCAGTGGGGTCTGCCCAGGCAGGTCAGATCAAGCCAGGCTTGTGGGCAGGTGCCCGGTGCACAGGCAGCCCCGGTCCCACTTAGGCGGGCGAGGAGCTGCTCTTGGGCTGAGTCATCTCCATCGTGGCCGTGCGGAGCTGAGCAGTCATGGCGAGGTCCGTGCGCCCGCCGACCGGCACAGCACCCGCRTCGTGTCGGCTGCTCCCGGCATCTGCTGCTCCCGGCATCTGCTCCGGGCTTGGCGGCACAGCAGGCAGGTTTGCACCCTGGGGGTGCATGCTCCTCCTGCCCTCCCCTCTTTCTCCCTGGCCCTCACTGCCCCTTTCTGCCTCATCGGGGTGTGAAGCCTCCCCCAAAGCTGCTGCAGTAGCTGTCAGCGTCCAGCCTTGCTGGACCTGTAGGGAGCAAGGCGAAGTGCCCAGGCTGCTCTGCCCCACGTGAAGCCGGGCACCTCATTGCACCTCGTTGCCTCATTGCTGCTTGTTGGAGGTGGTGAGCAGGGCATGGCTGCCCGRCTGGCATCCCCTGTGCAGCATAAAGCTGCTGTTGTGTGGAGCATGTAGAAGGTGGCATGGAAGAAGAAAATGCAAGCCGGGTGTCGGGGTGAGAACTGTTGCTCCGTGCAGCGGGTGATCCATGGTCCAGGGGTACAACCGCAGCTGCAACCCTACCCTGAGGACATGCCCATGCCTGGCAGCCATCATCTGAGCCCATCTCCTGCTTCCTATTTCTACTATTGCTTGCAAGTCCTGTGGCCAGCTCAAGGTCCCTGCACTCTGGGTATTTGCCCACCTTGCTGGGCAAAGCAGCCGTGTGACTCCTGTGAGAGCTCTGCCCTGCTCCCCGCAGGCAGCGAGCGGAGCCGCCGGGCGGGCCTGTCTGCCAGGGCACACTCAGATCTGTGCCAACATCCAGCCCTGCCCTTGTGAACCCCTGCTGATCCGGCAGCCTGTTCTCCCTGTGGGTGAAATGCCTCGCAGGTGTCTGCCCATGCCCTGCCCAGGGCATAGGTCCATGCCCATCCCCAGAACTGGAGCCTGCCCCTTTCTCCACCACTAAACTGCTGGGTGATSCTTGGAAAGTCGCCTCTGTGGGCCTTAATCTTGGGTTGTGGCTGGGCTGTGTGCCCCTACRATGGGACAAGTTAGTGTAAATCCTCAGCACGAGGGTGTGGGGAGGCTCTTCTGGAGCTAGCAGTGTCACAAGGCGCAAAAGCAGCAGGACAGAAGCTCGGTGCTCAGGCCCTGTGTTTTGCTTGTCCTCCTCAGGGCACTCGGCACTGGCAGGTCCCAGGCACGGCGAGGCACTCACAGGACTTAGTGTGGTAGCGCTGCGAGACTGGGTGGCATTCTTGGGAGAGGTCTTCCCCGAACCATGGGGCTGTGTGTCACCCACTTCTGCCTGTGTCACCCAGGCCCTGCCGGCACCTCAGTCCTCTGTGGAGATCCTTGTGATCTTGCTCTTTTCTTGAGAGGGGTTTGCTCTGTAGAGGGAGGCTAATCTTGTGCTAGTGTCAGGAACCCATGCTGTGGTCTTGGGAACATGATGTGCCTGGACCCATGAGGTTGCTGCAAAGGAGGGAAGAAAGACTCGCCTAGCCGCAGGGCTTGCAGCTGTCCAGAAAAAGAAAAGAGCCCGCAGGGGAGACAGGACAGGAAGATGCACCCTGCAAACAGCAAAGACGTCATCGTGCTGTTTGCTTTGCGTTCGTGTCTAWGGAGCGCCCGCATCGTGGTGGGGAGGGTGTTCCTTGGCGGTGCCAAGGTGCCCTTGTAAACACTTGGCCCGAGTCTGACTTCACCCCAGGCTGCTCCACTGCCCCGGGGGCTGCTCTGGGGCTTGGCCGTGGTTTCATTCCTCCTGTGCTGGAGGTTCGGGCAGGAGCTCCTGGGCTSATGGCATCTGAGCAGAATGTGGTCATTAGAGGGAGTGAAATCAAGAAGTCCCAAGGGCAGGCAGTACCCTGGGGCTGCACGTGTTTATGGTCCTGGGAGGTCCGGACTTGAGACAACTTTCCTAAAGTTGTTTAAGTAATTCTGTAGGTAACCTTAACTGTGCCCTACAAAGGGCCTGGGGATGGACACAGTTTGCTGGGCGGATATTCTAAGGTAGACAGTTTCAGATGACTTTTTAGCTTAAACCTACAGTGGTTTTAAAATTAACAAATGAACTCTCGGATTCCCTGCAGGCACTACGTGAGGGCAAAGGTGAGGGTGTTTGGCCCTGCTCCCACTTGCTTTCTCTGCAAATGCGTTTGGAAAAGGAAGGTGATGGGAGTTCCTGGCTTTCCRGTGATGGAAGGGCGCTGTGGAAGTCTCGTTTGTGAGACAGGCAAAGTGCATGGACAGGAGGAGCTGTGAGCAGGAGCGGAGACTCAGGGAGCTGCTTCTGTTTCTCAGCACGTCTCTGGCACTGGGAGGGCTCCCATGCGGCGAGCTCAGTGTGGGAGAGGATCCTCCAGCGCTGCAGGGCCAGAGAGCTGTGTGGAGCTCCCGTGTGGAGGTGGCCACGCGTGACCAGGGCAGGCCCGGCTCGTGGCAGCCCCTGGCCTCGCGGATGGCCGCCCCGCAGGAGCCAGGCCCCCGCGGGACACGGTGCCCGTGCCAGCCTGGCCGTGCCGGGCCCTGCGTAGGAGATGCGGGCTGCAGGGGCTGCGCGGGGCCGTGCTGCTCGCAGGGCAGCTGCGGTCACGCTGCCTTCCTGGTGGCTCCACAGAGCTCTCACAGAAGCCCCCGGAGCCCGAGGTGGCCCCTTTCGCCCTCGGCCGGTTCCGCTGCTCGGCCCTCGGCTGCCCTGTTCAGCTGAGCGAGCGCCCGGGCCGCGGTGGAGCCGTGTGGGGTGGGTGGGCCTGGGCTTCCTGGAGCAATGGCCTCTTGCCCTCTGCTTTTCCTCGGGCCGACTGGGCTCCCCAGAGAGCGGGACAGTTTTCACCTTGGCATTTTGCTGCATGTGCAGTGTTTTCCCAGTCCCCAGCGTGCAGCACTGAGGAGCTGCAGTTCTGGGGGACTCGTTAGTGAGGCCCCCGGAGGGTTTTGTGATGCCTGGGCTGGCTCCAGYGCAGGCTGAGCCCTGGGTCAGCAGGGACGTAGACCTGAATGGCTCCAGCCCTTTCGCCCCAGGTTCGAGAGAGGCTTGGCTGGCCAGGTGCTGAAAGCTTCAGTGCCAGCCTGGATCCTGCTTTTACCCTCTCTGTGCAGTGCTGGAGCTGCTGCACATGGAGGTGATAGATGTGGTGGGTAGCAAGATGCATTTAGTTGATGGGATGTCTTGGATGTTGGGTTTGTTGTGCTGCCAACTGCTGGAATCAGGACTGGGGCCAGTCTCCCCTTCTGAGAGTGTTTCATGAGGGGCAAAGGGGTGACGAGGTTTCTGTCTGTCCTGTGGWGTGTTGGTGACAAGAAAGTAAACCCACCCGGGAAGGTGTGGGAGAGGAGCCGCTGCAAGCTGAGGTGCGAGCTTTGGAAGGGAGGCTGTGCTGGTATCTGCAGGGAGTGGGGCCTGGCGCCAGGCTGCAGAGCGCAGGAGTAGCTCCAGAAATGTGGGGAGGAGGCAAAAGCGAGAGGTGGGAGAGGAGACTTCTCTGTTCAGGATCCTTGTCCAAAAATGCTGCCCGTGACTTGTCCTCTTGGACCTCTTGCTCTGGTACCCAACTAAGGCAACACGCTGGGAGCAGAGCAGAGRGAAGAGCTCTGTTCTTGGCTCTCACTTGGATTCCTGGCCCAAGCGGGCAAGGCCAGGGATTATAGAAAGCCRTAGTCATCCAATACAGGGGATACCTCTTCTAGGTAACTTGGTGCTTCCAGATTCCTTCTCCCCACCCCAGTGTGTGTCCCCAGCCCGTCCCGCAGGCTGTCACCTGGACGTGTGTGCAAAGGGAGGGTACGGAGGTTGAGGGATGCTCTCCTGGAGAGAGATGGTGATGGGAGACGAGGCAATGGACACAAGGTGCACCAAGTGGTGTTGTGATTTAGGTGTAATACAGAGATCCTTCACAAGGAGAGCGGTGAAATCCGGGAAGAGTAGCCGGAGAGGCTTGGAGTGCTTGCCTGGGCCTCCGGGGCCTTGCTCATGTGAGGTCTCCGGTACTTTTCTTTCACCTTGAAAGCCCTTTGATCTGTTTGCACTCCCCGTGGGTAAGGTCGTGCTTTCTGTAAGTAGGTATTTGACAACACTGTAGTTCGATGTTTTGATGGCTTCAAATTTCAAAACGCTTTCTATCTTTTAAATGCTGTTGGAARTGTGGTCATTAGAGGTCATTTCTATCTTTTGTGGTCATTTCTATCTTTTAAATGCTGTTGAAGCCGATGGACCCTGTGTTCAGGGTCTTCTGCCTCTGGTCTCTGAGCAGAGCGTGGCCCTGGAGAAGAGCTAGTGGGACGAAGGTGGCAGCCTCAGGACTTCTCTTCCTCATTTCTCCCTGGTGAAAAGATCCTGTAAGTTGTGCCCGTTCCTGCAGTGAGCGCAGGGCAGGGTTTTACACCCCGGCCCGCCCCAGGATGTGTGGTGCTTTTCAGCTGGATCAGGGCCAGTATTTGCTTGTTGGCACCACAGGAACAGCTGGTATTTTTTTTTTCCCCTGGGGCAAAGAGTGCAGGAGGAGCAGGATGGAAGCCAGAGAGCACTGTGGTAACTAGTGCCTTGGTCCCTGCGTGGTCCAGCCCTGCCCTGGCGAGCATGACCGCTGGTACCGTGTCCATGACCGCTGGTACCGTGTCCATGACCGCTGGTACCGTGTCCCCCAGCTCTGCCGTGAGCTTGGAGGCTGGTGCCACCCGTGCAGGAGGACTCACTCCCCTGTGAGCCGGGGAGGGCACGCAGGGGCAGGAGGGCTCAGCCTGGGGCGCAGTTAGCGCACGCTGGTCCAAGCAGGGGTGGCAGAGGAGCTGGGCGCAGCGGTYCCTGGTGCAGACTGGGCTGGAGGTGCTGCCCAGGTGGCAGCCCCGGCCTGGAGGGGCCTTCGYGGGGGCTGCCGCAGGGTTTGGAGCTAGAGGAGGGCGCTGGAGGCCACGCTCCACCTCGAGGGGTCAGTGTCAGTGCAGGGCTCGGAAGCGCGGCGCAGCGGCGTTCCCTAAGGAGGCAGCTTCCCGGGTGGAGCCGACCYGCGGGGTGGCTGTGGGCACGCAGAGAGTGGGCCTGGCTGGCCCTGCGAGGACGACCCAGCCCCGCTCTGCCGGGTACCTGCTGCCATCGCCCCGTGTGAGCTGGGGGTGACGACGGCGGCGCCCCACGCAAGCCCCGTGTCAGCCCGGCCGTCGAGGGCCCTTCTTGCAGCACGCGCYGGCCTCGCACTGGCCCCGAGCGGTAGCGCCGCTGTCCCCCAGCCCTGCCCGGCTGCTGCTCTCTGCCGAGTGCCTCCCCCGCACGGAGCTCTGTGCCCTCTGGCCGTGCCCGCCCAGCAGCTCCTGGCCTGGGCTGCTTGCTTTGKTTTTTATTGGGGGCCCTAACTGGGTGGCAGGGATGCTGAGGACAGCAGGGATGCTCTGCGTGGTAAGCAGCCCGCACAGCCACTCTGAGGGGCTGCGAGGCCGGGCCCTGAGCGCTGGCCCCCATGGCCCCCGTCACCATCACCATGCRGGCAGGTGAGCCCCGTGCAGGCCCTGCTGCCAGCGGGGCTCTGTCCCCTCGTCCCTCGGCCTCCTTGGCCCTGAGCTTCTGGGGACGAGTTGTCCAAAGGGTCAATGACCTGCATCCAAAAAAAGCCTACAAAACAAAACCAAAAAATCCCCTGCTTTTCCCAACAAGGGCCCAACAGAGCTGCTGGGAGCCCCTGCCTGGTACGAGGGCTCAGCGGAGGCACCAGCCGGGCCCGGCGGAGGGCACAGACCCGCAAATGTTTGTGAACAGAGGCCCGATTGTGCACGGGGTAAACAGGGCCCTGGCCGGACACAAAGGCTGCTGCACAAGGGGCTGCCGGTGCCGTGGGCTGCCCCCCACCCAGCCACGGGGTGACACTGGAGACACTGCCTGCCACATGTGCCGCCCATGGAAGAGGGATGTCCCAGGGTTCTGGTGTCACTCCAGGACCTTTAGCATCCCCGGCATCTTCCCTGCCAACCCTTGTTTCTCCGGCGTCTCCCTGCGCAGCTTCCCGAGCGAGCCCAGGGGCTGGTGTGCAGGTGGGAGGCTGCACCTTCTCCCACTGCCCTTGGCCCTGCTGCTCCTGGCTCCCGGGAATTCTCCTCCCGGGCGGGTGACCAAGCGGYGCGGGTGGCTGGAGGCAGCGCCGGGCGGGTGTGCGGCACCGGCGGCGCGAGCCCGGAGCTGCCACCGCCTTCCTTGTACCCAGGGCAGGGGGCTCTGGGGCCCCTTGGCAAGGAGACGTGATGCAGCCTGTCCCCACATCCTGAGCAGGGCCGCTGCCTCCCCCAGAYCCGTGCTGCGCCTGCAGCGAGTCCGGAGGGCTCGAGGCTGCTCCTGACGATGGCCCTGGGCTGCCGTCTCCGCCGCTGCCCGCCTCATTCCCCTTCCACTTTGAAATCCTCTCTTCATTGTAAAATCTCGATTTATTCTGAGGTGCCGGTTCATGATTTATGGTGTTCATCCTCAGTAGTTCTTTAGAGCACTAGGAAACCCGGGGAGAGCTCTTCTGCTGAGCAGGATCCTTGCAAAGGGCTTGGTTTTGCTCTGCCTCCATGCATTCTTGCTGCCATAAGCCCAACGTGGCGCAGGCTGAGAGAGCCGAGCAAGGAGCAGCATTTCCCTGGATAGCTCGGAGAAACGGAGCTGGTGCCCAGCTCCACATCCACCCGCCTGGGGACATGACCCGAGGGATCCAACTGCCCGGGGGACATGTGGCTCTGGCCAAGCTCTGGGCACAGGAGCTCTGCCTGGCCTGGCCTCTGGACTGGCTCTGTGGGTGTTGTGCCCTTTCCAGGAGGAGCCAACGTTGTCTCCTGCGCTGAGCTGAGCCCCTTCATGCCCTGGCGCTGCCCGGTGCACTACCCTGTGCACTGCCCGCTGGCATGAGCTGCAAGCCAGCAGGCGATGTGCAACTGAGCCAGGTGGTAGTGAGGCCCTGGTGGATCCCATCTCCTGAATCCACAGGGATCGCAGCCGTGTGCCCCCTGAGAGTCCAGCTGGACGTCCCCTGGCATGGGCTGGCTGCAGGTGTCTGTGCCATCCCCAGAAGGAGCTGCTGGTGCCAGGGGTGGGCCTTGGGTCCCCAGATACCTGCCATGGGCAGCAGCTTGTGCCCACARAGCCCGAAGTCCTCGGGGCTATTCCTCACGGCATGTCGGTCCCGGGAAAGCAGCTTGTGCCCGAGCAACGCGGGGCCTGGGCTGGAGCGGGAGGGAGGCGGGGGCGCTGGCGTGGAGGGCGCTGAGCACCTTCCCTGGCTGCGGGGTGCTGGGGCCCACGGYGCCGGAGGTGGCGGTTCCTGCTGTGTGGGGATGCTGCTCTGGGCACCCGGGCAAAGGCCTGAGGTGGTGCCTCGTGCATGGCCCCTCTGCCCCACACCTGGGTGTACTCGGGCTGCCTGGGGGCTGCTCTGGCCCTGCAGTGAGTGAAACTGTGCCTCAGTTTCCCCAACATTGATGGTTCTGCAGTTGGCAGCAGGGGCAGAAGCAGAACTGTGATGTTCCCTGGCTGCCCTCAATGCAAACTCCCCACCAGGAGCAAGACACCCCTTGCTCTGCACGAGGAAACTGAGGCAGCTGCTGCACCCAGCCCACTTGCTCCTGGGGGATCTTGCAGCCCCAGCATTGGCGGTGGGGCAGGTTTGCCCCCTCACCCTGGGACCCCCTGTTACCTGCAAGCCCATGGCGAAGGCTGGGAGCTTGCTGGGGGGCAGCTTCCCTGCCATCCTTCTCCTTGCACCACTGGGCATCGGGCCTTGCTGCGTGCGGCTGTGCTGGTGGCCAGCCCAGCCTGCTGGCCGCTGGCTGCTGCTGGAGGGTCGACTGAGGCTGCAGGTTTTTGAGGGTGTTCGCAGTCATAGCCCAGGTCTCAGCGTGCTGAGCCCTGGCCGCGCTGTGCGTGCTGTTGGGGTCAGGGATTCCTGAGGATTTGCTGTGATTTACCGAATGCCAAAAACCCTGTGCAGCTGGTTGCCTTGAGGGTGGGCATGGAGGAGGTGCCGGGCAGAGGGCAGGACGTGGGGAAGTGGCAGCCTTGACCGTGGCGGCCCTCTGCTTGCAGGATGGAGGAGATTGAGACTAGGGTGTGAYGCGAGGTGGAAAACAGCAAGTGCCTGAGTAGCTGTTCATAGATTTGACCCCCTGAGGCTGGTCTCTGTCCGCGTGGTGGAGAGCACCGGTGGGTGCCAGTGCCTTTGCATGCTGCGGACATGGCTCTGCCCACAGCGCCACGGGTGCCTCCAGTGCCCTCGGGCTGTCCCCTCAGGCAGGAGCGCGGGATGCCCCCGCGTCCGCTCCCCGCATCAGAGCTCAGCTCTGAGGGCAGGACGTGGCCGGGCTCTGCCCAGCCCAGCGCCTACAGCCCCAGTGCCCTCCAGTTTTGTGGTGCCACATAATGCGGCTGCAGCCCCCGCAGCCCCGTGCCCGGCTCCAGACGCAGTGGGACTGAGCCACGGCAGAGCCGACAGGCCGCCCAGCCACAGCGAGCCGCGCTGCAGCCACAGCCCCTCCYGGGAGAGGGCAGAGGGGCTCAGGGCTCTGTGCTGTGCTGGGCTCCTCCATGGTGGCCAGCTCCTCCGCCAGGACTCACGGTCCCTTCCGCTTTGTCATCCACAGTGGGTGTTGGCCTTTGAGATCTTCATCCCCTTGGTGCTCTTCTTCATCCTGCTGGGGCTGCGGCAGAAGAAGCCGACCATCCCTGTGAAGGAAGGTGAGCAGGAGCAGGGCCCGGGCCTGGCACAGGGCCGCCCTGAGGCTACAGGGAGCTGCTCTGGGGAAGGGGAAGCTCTGGCAGTCAGYAGGGACCTAGAGGGGCAGGGGTCTCTCAGCAGTTGAGCCCCAGGCAGTGGGTGCCGGGGAGCTGCAGCGAGGGTGCTAAGTGAGAGCACCTTCTGCCTCCGCTCTGGTGGGTCCAGAAATGGAGGGATTTGGCCAACCAGTATCATTCTGAGCCTTGGGAGCTCCCGGGGGTGAGCAGACCTGAACAGCCTTGGGGTGCCATGAAGGGACGTTCTGCCTCTCCGCCAAAGCGGGGCGAGGGGACCCCGCCGCAGCTCTGGGTAAYGCTGCTCTGAGCTTGTGTTTCAGCTGCGTCCTGGTGGTGTGCGAGGGAGAGCCGAGCCGCAAGGAGCACCGGGGCACGCGCCCGTCCCCACCCTGGCTCTCATTGCACTCTGTGTTGTGGGGTTTTGTTGTTGTTTTTTTCTTTCTTTTCTCTCATGTTTTCTTTTTCTTTCCCACCATCACCCCTGCCCGCCCGCCCTCCATGCCTCTACTGCATGCTCCAGTCTGTAAGTTGTTGGATGGGTGGGTGCCTCCTTCTCCCTCCTTTCCCCTGCCTTTGCTCATGAAGTATGTTGGGGAAATGAAGGCTACTGGCTCCACTCGCTCTGGCCTAATCCGCACTTCTGTAACCCTGTCTTCTCCCTCCTTCTCGGCTGGTGAAGATGAGCTTGGACAGCCCAGCATGGGCCGCGTCGTCCCCTCCCTGCTGGGCCTGCAGCCCGTGGTGGTTTTCCACCCCACCGCCTGGTTTTCTTTGCCCAAAGCCACTGCCTGGGTTAGCAGGTGCTGAGGCTGATCATGGCTGTGACCAAGGTTGGTTGAGGTTGGAGATGGCTTTGCAGGCCGGGCTCCTCCCGTCCCTTAGTCCCACTCAATTCCTTTTGGATGCAGGCTCTGATGTAGTGTGTGATGGCCCAGCTTTTTCTGTGGTCCCCCACACTTGTCCCCCAAAGCAGCCTGCCTCCCCCAGCCTCCTCACCATCATGGGGCTTTTCCTGGCCCCATGCAGCTGGGATGGATCCATGAGGTTGGGATACGACTAGAAAAGACCTGGAAGACAACCAGGTGGCAGCCAGTGCCATGATGTCTGGTTTGGTGGCACTGCCATCAGTGCCAAGTGCTTTCCTCGCCTGCATGGGCCGGGCTGTTCTTCTGTCCTGTGCCATGCTGGACCTCTTTGTCCCCGGGACATCTGTTTTCAGTGCCCAGAGCCCGTCTTCACCAGCTCCCGTCTCGCGGCTGTGCTAACAGCGCTGATCTCCGTCTAACTCTGAGTCCTGCAGGGCTGATGGCAGGGACGGGCAAGAGGAAGGTCCCGCTGTGCTGGCCTCTTGCTTGGAGGCATCGAGAACCAGCCAGCTGATACTCAGGACAGCATCTCCAGATGATGGTACCTTGCTGCCATCCAGATGCAGGCACTGAGATGGAATGGGGCGCCCAGGCCTTTTTCCCAAGGAAAAGCTGCTTTCAAGCCCTCCCAGCACCATCCCCACTAGGAGTGAGAGGCCCCCAACACTTTCACAGCCTCGCTCCAGCCGTTCCCCTTGGGCTGTGCCCAAGAAAGCCCTGCCCAGGGCCAGGGCTCTGCCAGGTGGATTAGTACGTGATTCAGCCTCAGGCTCAGGGGTGAGATGCTCCTAAAAATGGCAGCACTTTGCAGAGCTTCAGTCCCCAAGAGGTACCACCCAGTGACAGCTGACCCCATTGGGGATGGGGACAGGTAGCACTGCTGGGCTTGGCTTGTCTCGAACGCCAGGGCATGTGAATGCCTTGGTTAGGTGCAGTTATCAAATACCAGGGTTGTGGGTGAGTGTTTGCTGTCTCCTTGTGGCTCCTCATTTTATTTTTCCATCTCTTCCTGCCGCTTCAGTTTTCCATTACTTCTGAGCTCCTCCAGCCGCACATCAGGGYAGCCCTCTGGGGAGGAGGATGGGTTTTGAGAAGGGGACATGGGAGCTTGGAGAGCTATTGGTGCCAACTCTTTACCCTCTCATATTCTTTCTCTTCTTCCTCTTCCTCGGGAAATGCAGCGGTGCCTCTCTGACTTACTAACAAGAGTGGCCAAGAGGCCAGGGGAAGTTGCTGGCAGTGCCAAGGACAAGGGTCAGAAGTCCAATGTCCTCTAGGGTGGGAGGGCCACTGTCACCCAGAGGGGAGCAGGCCGAGTGAAGAGGGCAAGGATGGAGCCTTGGGGTGCCCTGGGGACAGGCAGGAGCAGCCTGCCCAGATCCCCGAAAAGCCTCCAGCCCCGGGAGACCCTTTGTGGCAATGCAACGAAAGCAGCGGACTTCTGACCTTCGCTGGCCACCCTCCTGCCTCGAGTGTAGCCTCCCATGGYGGTCTTACGGTGCAGCCCTCCTGCTTCTCTCAACTGAGTGTCTGTCTCTCCGGTGGCCCTCTCCTCCCCTGCCCCTTATCATTCTCCTGGCTCTTGTGCCGGCTGCCTCTGGCTCCAGCTTTCTACACGGCGGCCCCGCTCACCTCAGCCGGCATCCTACCGGTGATGCAGTCCCTGTGTCCGGACGGCCAGCGCGATGAGTTCGGCTTCCTGCAGTACTCCAATTCCACGTGAGTTGGGCTCCCACCCTGCTCGCCTCTCCCGCAGCCCTTCTTCATCCCAGGGCACACATATGCAGCATAGGTCTTCTYATGCTGGTGGCGCCCCATCTGAAAAAATGCACCAAAAATGCACCACCCTGTGTCCCCCAGAGCTTTTGGGTGCAGTCTCCTGGGTGCCCAAGGTGCCAAGGACATCTGAGTGTTTTCCCCCTGGGCTTGCAGGGTCTCAGGTGCCTGGCAGTCTGAGGGAGGAGGGGAGGAGATGGCCCCASCGGGGACTCTCCGCGATGCTGGTGCTCTCCTTCATATCTCTGGCATGTAGGAAGGCACGGGAAGCTGCTGGGGGCAGCAACATGGGGACYGTGTGCCTGGGGGATCGTTCCCACTGTCTCAGGCAGCGCAGCCCCACACGGGTGCACCCCCAGGGCCTTGCACCCCCTGAGCACCTCCCACTCCAGCAGTGTGGTGCAGCCCCCCTCASTGGCACCCCGGGCTGCTCTGCTCTCTGCAGGGTCACGCAGCTCCTCGAGCACCTCAGTGAAGTGGTGGAGCAAAGTAACTTGTTCGACCCCGATCACCCCGGCCTGGAAGAGGAGCTGGAGTCSCTGCGCCGGCGCCTGGAGGCCCTCAGCAGCAGCGAGCCCGGCTCCATGGAGACCCACTTCAGCAACCGGGCAGGTAGGTGCTCTGCCCTGGGGAAGGCAGACACGGGCTCGGAGTTTCTCCCACGTCAAGCGCTGGGCAATGTGGCAGCATGTGGCTCGATGCCACCACTTTATTCCATTTGTGTGGGCTCTGCGTGCATGGGCAGGACCAGGTGTGAAACGTCCCCGTTGCCCTGTGTCCYGGCCATGTGTAGCTGCTCTCACTTTGTGCTCCCTGTTTTGCTCTTTCCAGGATCCAGCTTTACCCTGGCGTGGGCAGCCAAGGACCGGGGTGAACTGCACCGATTCCTCACGCAGAATCTGTCCCTCCCCAACAGCACAGCCGAGCTCCTCCTGGGCTCCAGCATCGACCTCCGGGAGGTAAATGAGCACAATGGGGCTGGCGCTGCGTGTCAGGGTGGTGATGGAGGGGTGAGTTTTCCCARGGACATGGAGCTACAAGAGCAGACCCACATTTCTCGACCTAGTCCCAGCCCCAGTTGTGGTGTGTTCATGGCAGGGAGGCAGCGGGCACCCACCAGGGACACATTCTGCCCTGCAGTCCCTCTTCCCTGTCCATGCCAGGGCGTTGCTCCCTCCACTCTCACCATGGCTTTCCATGCCGTGCTCACCCACCCTGCTCACATCCCTTCTGCAGGTGTACCGCCTTTATTTTGGGTCTTCTCCTTTGGCACCTGATGACATCCATGAGAGAGATCTATGGGATCGGTTTGGCCCCAGTGAGAAGATCTTGAAAATGGAGGTGAGAAGTGTTCTGGTGYCCCAGGTGGAGGACACAGTAGGGTGTAGCTTGTCCTTCCCTTCCCTCTGTACCCGCTTACCTGGCTTTCTCCAGCCCTGCCCACCTTTGCATAGTTATTTGGGATTGTCTTTCCAGGCAGAAGGGATAGGATGGGGCATTATCAGGTGTGTGAAGCAGGAACCAGGGACGCAGTCTTCTTTGTGGAGCTGGAGGGCATGAGAACAGAGCAGGASAAATTAGTGGGGCTTTGGGCATGGCTGCGATGCCCTGGCCCGTCCATGGGCTCCCTTCAAGCCACTGCACATTGAGGAAAGACAGTCTCTGTGCCATAGTTTCCCACTGGAATGTGAGTTGTCACATGGGTTGCACTGCCGGGAAACTGGAGGATGGGCCAAAAATTGTCAACTCCTGTGGCTGTGGAAACTAAGCCCTGTGTTCTGCCAAGGGGCTGTGCTCCCTGAAATCTGCATGGCCCTTTTTCCTGCACTCTTCACTGTTTATGTGGATGTGACCTTTGTACTGGAAGAAATGAGGGAATAGAGGGGGACTTGGGGACAGCCACAGTCATAGAAGCCTCTTGCAGAAGAACCTCCCCAGCAGCTGGAGGACCCTGCGGGAAGGGCTGATACACAAGGCCCTGCGCGACCCCTCCAGAGCCTCACACCGACAGACCCTGCTCCGCCTGCTCTCGCAAGCTCTGGGCCTCACCAGCGCCAGCCCAGGGCCCACCGACTCCTACAGCCCTCAGGCCTTCGTCACAGAGATGGAGGTGAGCAGCCTCGCGCCGGGGAACRCGGGTTCTGCAGATAGAAATCCCAGAGCCCGTGCAGGGAGCAGATCCCTCCGGGGAGTTACTGGCCTCTGGTTGGGCTCTCTGTCGGGCTGGTTATGGTACACGGCCAGTTCTTCACCCGAGGTAGGGACACATCCCTTATCTGTTCACTGTCTTCTGTGCAAAGCTGGAGGGGACATGAGAACAGAGCAGGAGAAATCAGTGGGGCTTTGGGCATCACTGCAATGCCCCAGCCCACCCATGGGCTCTTCATTCCGGGGGCCCTAATGCTGCTGGCTCCCTGCCCTGCAGAATATCGTCTTCACGGCGCCGGTGCTGGAGCACCTCACCTGCGAGCAGGGCCAGGGGCGGCTGCGGCGCCTGCTGCGCGTGGCGCCGAGCCAGCAGGCACTGCTGCGCACCTACCAGGCGCTGCTGTGCAACGGGAGCCAGGCGGCCCGCGAGCAGCGCTTTGCCCAGCTGGCCAGCGAGCTCAAGGAGCAGCTGGACACCCAGAAGATCGTCAGCAGGGTGAGTACAAGACAGGGATGTGTCTTGAGCGGGTTTTCCCTAGCTGCTGGTTGCCGTGTGGGTCTAGGCTCTTGGATCACGGATTCCTTTCCCAGCCCAGATTTCTGTACCAGGACATGGCTTGTCCTCTCCTGGTCACCTCCTGCCTTGTCATAGAACATCTCCCCGTTGCCCAGCACCACAAGCCCATGGAGTTGGTCCTCTCATGCCTTTCTACTCCAGTGGGACCACAGATGATGTCCCTCTCCTGACACCCACTCACACTGTCAGCTGGATATGGCAAGAGACAAAGGGTGGTCCCACACACCCTTTGTTCTCCCTGAACGTCCCTGCAGGGTCCAGTGGGGTCCTGTGTGGAGTCTACTTTACCCCATTCTCATCTGTTATGTCCCTTTCGGTAGCTACCAGGGAACATCCTGCCTACACGTGTCTCCTCTCCCTCTCAGTGCCTCCTACTGCCCAATTGCTAAGAATCCAACAGGACAYGTTCTGGAGCCCAGATGAGCTCTAGCTCTTTACCAAGGAACAAGGACATGCTGTCATTAGGAGTCCCCCTTGAATCCCTTTCTCCAGTAGCAGATGAGCATGAAGCTCCTTTGCACTAGTTTCCTGGATAGGCTAACTATCTGCTTGACTTTGCAGCTGAAGCTGGATGAGGTGAACAGCACGGCCACCCAGCACCGGCTCCACGCCCTCCTTGAGGACCTCATGGAGATGGAGAAGGTTCTCCGCGATATGGATATTCTCTCAGCTTTGGCCAAACTGCTGCCCAAAGGAGCTTGTGCCAGCAAGGCCCCACCACCCACCGCCAACAGCACCAGCTGGGCCAGTGGCAACGCCACGGCAGGCGGCAACACCACAGCGGAGGAGGAGAGCGATGGGGAGGGCGAGTCAGGCGGCGAAAACCCCCAGGGGCAGTTCTCAGCCTTCGTGCAGCTGTGGGCTGGGCTGCAGCCCATCCTGTGCGGGAACAACCGGTAGGAGCCCTTGGAGGGGGTGGGTGCAGAGCTTGAGCACATGGTCAATGCGGAAGCACTTGGGTGCTCCCATCTCGAAGAGGCAGTGAGTGCAGGGGAACCCACCTTGCCTCTGCCAATGATGAAGGGATCAGATCATCCCCCTTGCGTGAGACTGGTGGCACATGAGTCCTTGTGCCCATGCTCTGCCCATGTGGCCATGGACAAGGGAAGATTTCCATGCATGGCAGCACTGCTGTGGCATCTCCCTGGTTTGGGAGTCACTGTGAAATCCTCCAGCTTGGCAGTAGCGAGTGAGGACAGGGAACCTGGGCTGGGGATGGGAGGTCTGGGGTGGGTTTTATTTCCTAATGTGGGCACTGCTAGAGGAGGTGCAGGAGGTGTATGCTGTACAGGATGGCTCATCTGGTGCCAGGCGTGGCATGGGACTGCTCTAGTGCCCCCTCTTGTGCCCCCTCTTTCTCCCTTGGTTTCCATGGCAGGGAGACCTGCGCTGCTGTGGCACTGAGGCATTTGGGTGCGTGCTGGGTGGTATCCTGTGCTCCCAAAGCCCCTGCGCCCAGGACTGGCCTGTGTTTGCAGGACGATCGAGCCTGAGGCGCTGAAGCAGGGCAACATGAGCTCTCTGGGCTTCACCAGCAAGGARCAACGAAATCTGGGCCTCCTTGTACATCTTATGACAAGCAACCCCAAAATCCTCTACGCACCTGTGGGCACTGAAGTAGACAAGGTCATCCTGAAGGTGAGGGCTTAGGTTCATGATGGTGCAGAGAAGCCAGGAGCTACATCCTCCCTCTTCTACCTGTCCTGCTCCAAGAGGGACATGCTTGCCTAGACAAGCTTGGCAGGGATGGTGCCCTGCATGAGGCCATGGCTGAACCAGCTGACAGCCAGTGCCATGGGAAATGTATATCCATTCTAGAGTGCACTGGGATATCAGTGCCTGCAGGGAGGTGGGCAGATGTCTCGATGACTGCTAGTGGTGGAGGGCTCTGCCTTCCTGGGGAGCTGGGTGCTRTTGCCTCTTCTCACTGCATGACCTTCTTCACCACCAGGCCAAYGAGACCTTTGCTTTCGTGGGCAACGTCACCCACTATGCCAAGGCATGGATGAACATCTCCCCTGAGATCAGGGCCTACCTGGAGGAGGGCAGGCTGCAGAGACGCATCCGCTGGCTCCAGCAGGTAGGCTGGTGCTGTGGGGCATGGACCTCACTGAGTATTATTGCCTCTGGGGGGCTTCTGTCCCCACCTACCTTTCAGCCTCTGTGCTAATGTGGGGAGAGAGGATACAGGAGCAGATGCTTCACATGAAGGTGCTTGTTTTGTCCCTGTGTGCCTACCCTGCCTTTGCAAGCACTGGAGTGGATTCTTTGTACAAGGCGGACACGTTGTCCCCAGAACGTGTTCTGGGAAGGGTTGGTCATGTCTATGTCCATGGAAAGGGCTGCATTGAGAGGCAGGGGGAGTCTCAATTCTCTAAAATCTTCCTCCCTGTCCCAGTTCACAGCTGACCTCCACAAGCACCCAGAGATCCTGAATATTTCCGACAGTGACCTTCTCCACAATTTCCTCAATGGCAACTTCTCTCTGCCCAATGCCAGTGTCCTCCTCCAGCAGCTGGACACCATTGACAACGCTGCCTGTGGTTGGGTCCACTTCATGGACAAGGTGAGGACGTGCCTGCCAGCAGACACATGGAGGCCAGAGCRGGAACAAAGAGGGGGGTAAAGTCTGCTATGATCTCCTTCAGGGCACAGGTTCAGATCACAATATCTTCCCTGGGACACCTGGAGGAGATGGTGGCTTCTCTGGTGTAGAAGCTTTTGGGGAGGCAGAGCCAGTCCTGTCCATTTCTGTAGTCTTACGGGTATCTAAGGGCTTTCTGGCCCACTACCTGGATCTTGTGGGCTGGGCTGGCCCGGGTGATGGCTGTGAAGCAGAGACTTGTGGGGTGGCTGTGACTGACATGCTCCACAATGTACAGGGTCTACATCCTGGACCCTTGAGGTCCGGTGGCATCTCACCAGTCTTCCTCTCATGCCAGGTCAGTGTGGACATCTTCAAGGGCTTCCCGGATGAAGAGAGCATTGTCAACTACACACTGAATCAGGCCTACCAGGACAACGTCACTGTCTTTGCTAGTATGTTCCTGAGAACCAGTCACTTGGTGGTGGAGTCCCCAAAGATATGTTGTTTGCCAGATGTGCCCCAARCATGGAGCCAGCTCTGGGATGTTGACTGCGGTGCTGCACATTTTGAGTGAATGGGCTTTGTGCCAACTCCCATCTTGCAGGGAGAGCCCTGTCCTCTCCCTCCTGACCGCACTGCTGCTGTTCCTCAATCCTGGCCAAGCCCTGTCAGGCCCAGGTCCTGAGACTGTCCTAGCTCACCCAGCATGGATCCCTGTGACTGTCTGCCCTGGGCTGGATCCTGGGCCAGGGCCATGCATGCCTTCCTAAGTCCCAGTAGCACTAACCTCTTTGCTTGGCCCACTGGGGACACATTGGTCCTGGTGGGTCCCAGCAGAACTCTCATGTCCCTTCCCATCACAGTGTATAGGCAGGTGTCACTAGGSTCCTGTGGTGCCAGCGCCCTCCCTGTCTTCCCATGCCCACAGGTGTCATCTTCCAGACCAACAAGGACGGCTCGCTTCCCCCTCATGTCCTGTACAAGATCCGGCAGAACTCCAGCTTCACGGAGAAAACCAACGAGATCCGGCGGGCGTACTGGCGGCCGGGCCCCAACACTGGTGGCCGTTTCTACTTTCTCTATGGCTTTGTCTGGATCCAGGGTGAGTGCCAGCTCCTCACCAGGGCTGCCCTCCATTCCCTACCCTGCTRCTTGACTCACTTTGGCCTCTCCTTCTCCCCAGATATGATGGAGCGTGCCCTCATCAACACGTTTGTTGGCCACGATGTGGTGGAGCCTGGCAATTATGTGCAGATGTTCCCATACCCCTGTTATACCCGGGATGAGTGAGTAGCCCCACATGCCACAGGGTGGGTAGGGTTTCTTTACATTAGGAGTGATCAGGCAATTCTTAGATTGGATCCCCAATCTAAGAGGGGTCCTCCAAGCAAGAGAAAAGTCTTTTTTTTTTTTTTTTCCCAGTTTGTGATTCAAAKGAGGAGAAGTCTTGAAGGCTAAAGACCCATGCTAGATGAGTCTGTCACAGAATCACAGAATCTTCAAGGTTGGAAGGGACCTCTAGAGATCATCTAGTCCAACCTTCCTGATCAAGCAGGCACACCTAGAGCATGTGGCACAGGGTGGCATCCAGACGGGTTTTGAAGACCTCCAGAGAAGGAGACTCCACAACCTCCCTGGGCAGCCTGTTCCAGTGCTCATTGGTTCATTCTCATTCAGTACTGTCATTGGTTATTAAATATGGTTGTCCAGATGAAGCATCTGGTACATGAGGAGTCCCAGACTCACCAGCCTTCCAAGGCAGGAGGACAGAAAGGGCCTGTCAATGGCAGGGTAGGCAGGACATTGGGCYGAGCCTGCCAGGGCTAGGGCTGTTGCTGTTCTGTCTGCTGGGGACCTGCCAGCCAGGACATCTGCATTTTGCTCTGGTCTTTGCTATGCAATTTTTAGAGGAGCACTGGAAAATGCTTCTTCCTCCCCATGCCTCAGTTTCCCCACTCTTAAAATGGTGGCAGGTTCACTAGCTCTTTGAGGGCACTAAGGAACTGCTGAACTGGAGGCCTGTGGTCCCCCCTGAGTGGGAGAGCACTTCAGCTGTCCTGGGGCTTGTCCTCATGGGGCTCTCCTGCAGTCCCTGTGGTGATCCCTTCTCTTTACATGTCCCACCAGTTTCCTCTTCGTCATTGAACACATGATGCCCTTGTGCATGGTGATCTCCTGGGTCTACTCAGTGGCCATGATGATCCAGCACATTGTGACGGAGAAGGAACATCGCCTGAAAGAGGTGAGGACGCTGGTAGACATCTTGGGAGAACTCAGGATCTTCCTTGCCATGCTGCCCAGAGGAGTCCAGGCATGAGGATCAGATCAATGTTCTGAGCTTCCTGGTCTGCTCCATCACCCAGCTGTTCCTAGACAGCAGCAGCTGGAGGTCCTTCACTGGCAAGAGCAGATTGCCACTTCACTTGCCACTGGCAAGAGCAGATTGCTCCCACAGTGGACAAGAACATGGTGAAGCTGCTGGGTGCGGTGACTGTCTCAGGGAACAGCTGCTAGTGGCCAGGGGAGTCTGCAAAGGAGAGCAAGACAAACTGCCTGCAGGCCCTACCTTATGTTCCTGGGAAATGAGATGCATTTGTGGGGACACTAGACTAGCATGGGTGCAGATCCCACATCCCAGGGCTCTGCTACAGCTTGTCTCTGGATCAGGCCACTCATTCTGAGTGTTACCAGCATAAACCCTGCCTAGCACAGGAGGAAGGAAGCCTAGCCTATCTGCCCCCTTGCAGATGGTATTGTGGCTTGGGTGCTTCCAGCAGCCCCCAAGAGACTTCTTCATGCTGTCATTTGCTTTCCCAGCCTCAATGAGTAAGGCAAGAAGGATGCTCAGGGGATGGCCCCACTGAGAGATATTGACCTTGCAGGTGATGAAGATGATGGGCTTGAACAACGCGGTGCATTGGGTGGCTTGGTTCATCACTGGCTTTGTGCAG
This sequence comes from Nothoprocta perdicaria, assembly GCF_003342845.1. Lineage (NCBI taxonomy): Eukaryota > Metazoa > Chordata > Aves > Tinamiformes > Tinamidae > Nothoprocta > Nothoprocta perdicaria. The sequence continues at coordinate 8,438,955 of NW_020455865.1, forward strand.
CTCTCCATCTCAGTCACAGCTCTCACTGCCATCCTAAAATACGGCAAGGTCCTGATGCACAGTGATGTCCTCATCATCTGGCTCTTCCTCGCCATCTATGCTGTGGCCACCATCATGTTCTGGTGAGTTGCTGGATTCACTTGTGTGCGATTAGGTGTCACCAAGTAGCACTGATCCTGTATGGGGTCCTTGTGCCACAGGGAGAGGGTATTGGGAGCTGGGGCTGCTGGGGCTGCTGGCACCTGCCAGGTGAATTGAGGGGGATTTGTTACCATGACCTGAGTGCACAGGGGAAAGCAGCTTGCWGTGCCTGCTCTGGGGACTGCACAGGCTGGGTTGGGCGGGTTCTAGAGTTGGTTGTTGGGGGACCCCCTCTATCCTTGGAGAGGGACATCTCTGACCCTGCCTTCCATTGGCAGAGGGCGGTGCTGGGTACAGGAGAAGGGGGTACTTGGATGGAGGGCACAGCCCCTCTCTGGTTGGGAATCACTGATGTCTCACTATGGGGCTGGCAGGTAATGCTGTYTTCCCTACAGTTTTCTGGTGTCAGTGCTCTACTCCAAAGCCAAGCTGGCCTCAGCCTGTGGTGGCATCATCTATTTCCTGAGCTACGTACCCTACATGTACGTCGCCATCCGGGAGGAGGTGGCACACGACAAGATCACAGCCTTTGAGAAGTGCATTGCGGTGAGTTCATTGTGGCTGCTGGGGGAGGGTTCCTGGGCTAGAATTTGCCTTGAGCAACCCATGGCACTGGCAACAGTGGCCACCAAGCTCTGGACAAACCTGCACAGTGCCCATGCATGTCACAGAGCTACAGAGGGCTTTGGACACATCTCCAGATGGTTTGGAGCATCTCTGTGGCCTGGGGTGGGGCAGAGCTGGGTAGGAATTAGCCCCAAGCTGTTCCTACTGAGCTTGGCCCATGGTTCCTGCTGATACCCCCTTCCCCTACACCCCTTCGCAGTCCCTTATGTCGACCACAGCCTTTGGTCTGGGCTCCAAGTACTTTGCCCTGTACGAGGTGGCTGGCGTGGGCATCCAGTGGCACACCTTGAGCCAGTCACCGGTGGAAGGAGACGACTTCAACCTCTTGCTSTCCATGATGATGCTGAGCATCGATGCCGTGGTGTATGGGGTGCTCACGTGGTACATCGAGGCTGTGCACCCGGGTATGTACAGGCAGTGGGACAGGGTGGGCCCAGCCTCCTGGGGGCCTCCCCGCTGWGGATGCTCGTGCTTTCTGGCTATGTTGTGCACTGACACGGGGGGATTTGTCACAGCCTGCCTCAAGGCTTCCCTGCACGTGTCCCCTTGGGYACTGCTGTCCTTATGCTCTCATCCCCTGTGACACCCCTGTCTCCTGGTGCTATTCCTGGAGCTTTTCTGAATCAGGTATCTCAACTTGCTGGCTGATGAACTAAAAAAGGCATCTGAGCTGGAGAGTTGTTTCCTCTGATTGCTAATTTGGGAAGGAGTTTTTCCTAGTTCATTTATTTTTAAAGTAAAACTGAAATGTGGGCCAAGTCCAGTTTTGCTTTGGTTCCTTGAACAACTCCACAATGTTTCCCTGAACCCAGCTGGCCAGAGCATTCTGAGGCTGCTGCCCCACAGTGGGGCTCCAAGCCAAGGACATCTTCTGAGTAGCAGTGGCCAGTTCTACCCCAACCTTTAGCAGGCTTCTCTGAGAACACAGGTGGCAGGGATGGGCTTGGAGAGGCCCAACCCTGACTCCAGAGGGGTTGTGCTTGCAGGTATGTATGGCTTGCCGCGGCCCTGGTACTTCCCTTTCCAGAAGTCCTACTGGCTAGGGAATGGGCGAGTGGAGACATGGGAGTGGACTTGGCCCTGGTCCCGCACGACCCGCCTCAGCATCATGGAGGAAGACCAGGCCTGTGCCATGGAGAGCAGAAGACTGGGTGAGAGCAGTTGGAGGACAGTGGAAAGGAAGCCTGGGGTGCCAGGGTTTGGTTGGGTTCTTGGGTGCCAGGGTTTGGTTGTAGTTCTCCCCTGTGCTGTGACCATGTACCCCTTTGTGTTCCCCCATTTCCATTGTCCTGAGGGAAGCAGTGTTTGTCCAGATGGGATCCTGGGTCTGAGGCCGAGCACTGCTGCCTTTCAGGAAACTGATCCCTACTGTTCTGGGAGAGGGAAGCTGTTGAGAAGCAGAGGGGAAGAGAGGCCAGGAGCCAAGATGGCTTCCTGGCATGGGCCTGAGCAGAGCTAGGAGTGGGGGTGGTTCATTCCCCGGGAAGTCCTGCTCTGAGTTGGATTCCCTTACATACCCCTCAGCTCCTCACCATCCTGCTCTTGCAGCAGAGGAGACGCGGGGCATCGAGGAGGAGCCGTCCCACCTGCCCTTAGTTGTCTGCATTGACAAGCTCACCAAGGTGTACAAGACGGACAAGAAACTGGCACTGAACAAGCTGAGCCTCAACCTCTATGAAAACCAGGTGGTGTCCTTCCTAGGACACAATGGTGCAGGCAAAACCACCACCATGTGAGTATCTGCCAGGGTAGACATGGACTGTGTCCTTCTAGCTAGCTGGAGTGGGTCAGAAAGGTTCTCAATGGGTGTCCTTGCAATGGCCAGTGGCTGTATGGGTTCCATGGCCAGAGGGAAGCAGGTGGTTGTGGGAGTGGCACGAGAGAGGAGGAGGCAGTGGGCACATAACCCTGCTCTGACGTAGAAATGTAGAATCATTATGGTTGGAAAAGACCTTTGAGATCATTGAGTCCAACCATAACCAAGGCTCCTCAACACCATACTTCTTAAACCATGTCCCTGAGCACCTCATTTATATGTTTCTTGAACACTGTCAGCAACAGTGCCTCCACCACTTCCCTAGGCAGCCTGTTCCAATGCTTGTCTACTCTTTTTGTGTAGACATTTCTCCTCATATCTAACGCGAACCTCCCCCGGTGCAACTTGAGGCCATTTCCTCTTCTTTGTTTTGTATGGTTTGCTGGGAGCAGGAGTCTTCTGGCATTGGGCTTTCTTGAATGGCCTTTTATTCTATTCTGGTCATTGGCCAAGGACTATGCCCAACAGATAGCCTGGGAAATGGTGATTGGGATCAGGATTGGATAGAGGTGAATGAGGTCCCTCACAATGTTGCTTTTCTCCATCAGGTCCATCCTCACTGGCTTGTTCCCTCCAACATCGGGCTCTGCTACCATCTATGGTCACGATATCCGGACAGAGATGGATGAGATCCGAAAGAACCTGGGCATGTGTCCCCAGCACAACGTGCTCTTTGACAGGCTGACGGTGGAGGAACACCTCTGGTTCTACTCACAACTCAAGAGTATGGCAGAGGAGGAGATCCGCAAGGAGATGGACAAGTAGGCAACCTTGCCCCAGCAGAACTGCAGCTCCCCTTGCCCTCTCCTTTCCTTTGGTGTGAGCAGGTCCCCTTCCCTTTGTCTGTGCTGTGGTGAGTGACCTAAGAGGTAAGATGTCTCCAAAACCAGCTCCACAAAGAAGTTTTTGAATGTTGGGGTACTGGTCTGTGTAAAACAGCAGAAGATGCTTTTATGTCTTGCCCATAGCTGGTCTGTCCCCCTCTGTCAAGAGCCTCGGGCACCTGCACAAGAAAGAGGTGTGAGGTGCTGCCAGCAGGCACCCGTGCTCCGTAGCTGGAGCAGGCACGGCTGCAGGCAGGCCTCAGCACACCATGGTGCCTCTCTCCCCCTGTCCCTAGGATGATTGAAGACCTGGAGCTCTCCAACAAACGGCACTCTCTAGTGCAAACCCTCTCGGGTGGCATGAAGAGGAAGCTGTCGGTGGCTATAGCCTTTGTGGGTGGATCTCGGGCTGTAATCTTGGACGAGCCCACGGCTGGTGTTGACCCGTATGCACGCAGGGCCATCTGGGACCTCATTCTCAAGTACAAGCCAGGTGAGCAGAGGCAGGCAAAGCCCTGCACAGCGTTTCCCCTTTACACCGGCTCAGGGTTCTCCACCTTGGCTGGCTGAGCTGGAGAATGGCCAACCACAGTGTGGAGAAAACTCAAATTGGATGTAGGCCCTCCCCTGGAATGAAATTAAACCCCCTCATTGCACTTCCTGAGAGGGACCACATGTGCTTCAGGACTCCTGGGATCCCTTTCCTCTGCTCCAGCCTCATTGCCTGAATTGTGGTGCGTTTTCTCACCATACCCCTCCCCATAGCAGTCAGACTTCCCTGTACTTGGCACAGTGGGTCCCTGGGGTGAGCTGGGACTCAGACACTTGCTTCCCCCAGGACCCAGAAGTTTACATTGTTCAAGCAGCACCCGAAAAGACAAGGTCAGGCTGCTCTAGCCCCCGCATGGCCATGCCCCTCTGCTTCACTGACTTCTGTGTCTGCTGGGCAGGGAGGACCATCCTGCTCTCCACACACCACATGGATGAAGCTGACTTGCTGGGTGACCGCATTGCCATCATATCTCATGGCAAGCTCAAGTGCTGTGGCTCTCCACTCTTCCTCAAGAGTACCTATGGCGATGGCTACAAGCTGACGGTGGTCAAGAAGCAATCAGACACCCGAAACAGCACAGGTCTGTGGGCCCAGTATGACCTCAGAGCTTACCAGCAGAGCAGATGGATCCAGCTCTTTTCCACTTCAGAAAAGGAACAAGAGTTCAAAACTCAAATGTTCTCACTGTCAGGTTTCCGTAAACCGTGTGAAGGACTCGGGTGGACGGGGTCAGGAGTTTAGAATGTGATATCTCTCAGGCTTGATATGCATGGAAATGTTTGTCTCCAGGTCACTTTCTCTCATACTGCTTCTTGGGATGTTGAGTTGCAGGTAGTGGTGATTTGTGAGGCTGGAAGGCAGAGAGCCTCTCTCTAGTGTTGGGTAGTGCAAACAGGGAGGCTGGGGAATTGCAATTGACTGGACCCTGCAATTGAGGACGAATGAGATCCCAATGTCTTGGGCTGTAGCTTTGGCACTGCAGTGATCTTGGTTGAATGACATGCATGGAGTGATTGGTACTGCCTCCCTGCCATAGAGTTGGGCCAACCACACAGTCCCCCGTCCCACTCCTCCGTCAGCCCCTGCTCCGAGCCACGTGTCTCCCAGTTCATCAAGAAGTATGTGGCCTCCTGCCTTCTCATCTCGGACACCAACACTGAGCTCTCCTACATCCTGCCCAGTGAGGCTGTCAAGAAGGGCTGCTTCGAGAGGCTTTTCCAGGTATCAAATCTGCCGCAGATCCCAGTGCCAGACCTCCTGCTGGTGGTGGGAGGAGATTTGTCCTGGAAAGGCAGAATGGGCACAGATGGGTGTGGGACTCCCAGGAGACTTTTTCTGGGGAAAATAGCATAGGTGGGCCTGTGCAAGGTTGGCCTTGGGCGGACAGGACACAGTACTGGGCCTTTTTCAGTCCCATTCAAGAACTTCACCCACATGTGCCTACAGCAGCTGGCTCAGGGAGAAGATCCTGCCCYGCACTGGGTGCTTGTGGGGTGAATGGGCACCTGAGGGATCCCCCGGTGTTATGGCAGGGTTGTGGGAGGCACGTGGGGGAGATCTTCCAGCTTGACTCATGTAGTGTTTTTCCACCACAGCATTTGGAGCAAAGCCTGGAGGAGCTGGACCTGACCAGTTTTGGGCTGATGGACACCACGCTCGAGGAGGTCTTCCTCAAGGTGTCTGAGGAGGACCAGTCTCTGGAGAACAGTGATGTTGGTATGGACTCAGTGGGGCACATGGCGGTGTCACTAGCTCTGGGACATGAGGAAAAGAGGAAAAAGTGCTGTGGTCATACTTAAAATGGGCTTTGTGGCTCTTCTCCCTTCTCACATGGCAGCAGGAGTATCATCCTCTCCAAATGGGGTGATAAGGGGGGTTGTCTCATGCCATGTACCTGCTCCATTCTGACTTTGCAAAACAGATTTGCATTCCTCCTCTGCTGCAACACCACCTCAAAGGCTGGTGTGGTCAGCACTGAGTGGCTACCCTCTTTCTCCTTTCAGATATGAAAGAATCCAAAAAGGATGCCCTACAGCCGCCCGCCCCTGAGTTGGGTCCGAAGCCTGAGGCCAATGGGGAGCCCCTTGCTGAAGCAGAGGTGCCCGAGAAGCCAGAGGTGGAGCTCAGCAACCTGGTGACCTGCTCTAAGCTTGCCCAGTCGCAGGCATCCCTGCGCTCAGCCTCCTCGGTGGGCTCCGTGCGGGGCGATGAAGGTGGGGCTTATTCGGAATTCTTTGGGGATTACTCTCCGTTGTTTGATAATCGGCAGGACCCTGATAACATCAGTCTGCAAGGTTTGTAATACTGCATGGCAGCCCTTCACTTTGCTAGCGGGAGGTGCATGGCATGCTCGCCCTAGCGAGGTGCTCCAGAGGTCTGGTGCTCTCTATGGGGATGAGGAGGGTGGCTGGCAGGTGGCTCAGCGTGGACCTCAGCCCGTGCACACCCAGCTCCCATCCCTGCTCCCAAATGCGGAGGTAAAATGACCCTTCTCAGGGGAATCCAATTCCCCCCCTCCTCAGCTCTGGAGATCAGGGCGGTGCCTRTTTGTGTGAGTTCTCATGTGGAGCTGAGCCGAGGTACAACAGACGGATGTGTCCAGGGACCTGTGAGGAGAGAGAAAAAGGGAACTCTGCAGCCCTGCAGACCTGGGGACTAGCAACCTGTGGGAGATGGCTAACTGCAGGAGATTTGAGTGGGAGTTTGCCTGCAACTGGCTACTTCAGCCAATATTTGCTGTCCCTCAAAGTGGAAGCATGTGTATGAGGAGGTCCCATATGGAGATACAGACCTATAGGGCCTCCTGGCTTATGTTAGGACACAGCCAGCATGAGTCCTTGTCTCCTCTCTTTGTTCCCTTTGTCTCTCTCAAATCTTCCTGCAAACTCTCACTTCCAGCAGACTCTCTCCCACTAACATGCTCTCTCCTTGGACTAGCATCCGAGCGCAGTGAGCAGCCTGGCGGTTTGGGTCTGGTGTGGTGGGTGCACTGACACCTTTGCTGCACAGCTGGATTTTTTCTTGTGTGGCCAGCCTGCCTGTGCAGCAGAGAGCAGGTTTGCACTCAGACTCCTGGCACAGTTTCAGGACTGTATCCTTGCCTGAATGCTCAAGTCATGCATGGATACAACGTGTAGACAAGGGCCCGAAGGCTACTGTTTTATTCACAACCTCTTTTTTTTTTTTTTTTTTGAGTTTATCCTGCCAGTTTTTGTCATGAATAATTTAGAGATGTGACATCATCTTCCGCTGTCAGGGCTGTGTATCGCCCTGAGGATTACTGAATTTGGGTCAGCAGGGAGGCAGAGCAGGGGTGGGTGCAACCTCCTAGCTGAGCTCTTTTGAATCCAGCCCCAAGCTCGCTGCCTCACCGTGTCCTCACACCCGAGACCCATCCACCCTGCTTCCTAACAGTGCTAATCCCTCATGCTGCTTTTCAGAGCAACCCATTCACTTCTACCTTCCCTCCCTGATATCTCCTTACTCCAGATCAAGAGGCTGACATGGAAGTAGAGGACAATGACCTGGCAGGACAGGGGAGCTTCAAGCTGGAGGGATCGTGGCTGAAGCTGCGGCAGTTCCACGGGCTGATCGTCAAACGCTTCCACTGTGCCAAGCGCAACACCAAGGCCCTCTTCTCACAGATCCTTCTGCCTGCCTTCTTCGTCTGTGTGGCCATGACCGTGGCGCTCTCTGTGCCTGAAATAGGTGCCTACAAGCCCTAGTTCTCAGTGGGGCCAAGAGGAAAAGAGAATGTTTGCCCCCTGTCCCCCTCTCTGATGCCCAGATTTGTACCCCCAGAGCCAGGTCAAGTATCTGTCATTCTACATTTTTGGAAGCTGCTCCAGCAGCTCAGGAGCAAGTGCCCCCTGCATGGGCTGAGTCTTACCAGCTTTGCAGATCCAAGTGTTGTGGGCTGCTGTTAGCTTTCTCTACCTGCTCCAGTTTGGTTGGTGGTGAAGCTACTGGGTAGTAAGAGGGGTCAGGGTAGAGGCTTATGGAGAGTTGGGCCAGTCTGTCTGCAAGGTGGTATTGGTGCAAACAGGTTCCTCTGCTTGACCCTGCAGGTGACCTGCCTCCACTCATCCTCTCGCCATCTCAGTACCACAACTACACGCAGCCCAAGGGAAACTTCATTCCTTACGCCAACGAGGAGCGGCGTGAGTACCGGTGAGAACCCCCTGCTGCCTGCAGGGCAGCATCCTCTGCCCGTTGTTATCCCTGTCTCCATCCCCTGTTGCAGCACCTTCCCAGGACCATGCTGGGGTGCAGGGAGCAGGGAGGGAATCCACAGAGGGCCTGGCACTGAGACTGGCTTGGGTTTTGAACACAGTCATGGCCAGTGCCATGTCCTCATGCAGAAAGCGCCTACCATCCTTCCCCAGGGTGAGTCTCCTGGAGTGGTGTCAACCCTGAGGCTGGTGCTGGCTGCACCAGGCAACTTGTCTCATGCCAGGCCCAGACTACAGAGACTACCAGGACTTTTCAGTCAGAGTGCTCATGCCCATACAACTGTGCTCTGTAGAGGCCCCAGGGACTTGCCCAGCAGAAGAGGGCTGAAGCAGCAAGTCCTTTATCTCCTTAGGGAAGCCCCCTGCTTATAGCTCCTCCCCAACCATTCTTCTCTCCCAACAGCATCAGACTGTCTCCCGATGCCAGTCCCCAGCAACTGGTGAACACCTTCCACCTGCCCTCAGGCGTGGGTGCCACATGTGTTCTCAAGACTGCCTTCAACAACACGCTGGACCAGCCCATGGAGACCCTGAATCTCAACAGCAACGAGTCCAAGATGCTGGCGGCCAAGTACTTTGATGCCATGTGCATCGACTCCTTCACACAAGGCTTGCCRCTCTCCAACTTTGTGCCGCCACCTCCATCTCCAGCCCCCTCTGACTACCCTGTCTCGATAGATGAGGAGCTGCTCCGTGCTTGGAATTCCACGACCTTCTCCTCAGCCATCAAAGGTATCACCACAGCTGGTATCTGATATCCAGGTCTGTCCAGGACCTGGGTTTATCTGCAGGAGATGTGATTTTTCTGCCTCCCGGGAGCACTGCAGGGATTCCCAAAGTGCCCCTCAGGGACATTGTGGCTTCGCCCTTGCAGAGTGTTGCTGCTCAAGCAATGACACCTCTGTGCATTCAGCTGCCAGCCATCCTGGGTGAACCCACTGGGCTGATCATGCCATCCAGTGTCTCATGGCCAGCCTTCAGTCACCTTCATTGGACAGGCAACTTGCTTTCTACCTAACGAGATGACTACTTAGCCTTCTTCAGACTTAATTCATAACCTGTGTCTGAATTATTTTCATCCACTGTGTGCTCCAAAGTTTTCTTCATATCTATCTCTTGGCTCCTCTCTGCACCAAAAGTCTAGGCTCCAGCCCAGCAGGAGTTAGCCTTTATAGATCAGATCATCCCCTGCCCAGCCAGGATCTCCTGGCTGAGTGTTCAGCAGGTCACTCCGGCATGTCCATCTCATTCTTTGCTGTCCTGGTGTTGTTCTAAGCAGCCTTCGTGATCAGAAGCTGATGAGGTGGATCTGGTTAGAGCTTTGCTTTCTCTGCTCCTCAGAGACCATCACCTCAGCCCCATCCCTGCCCCGAATTATCCATGAGCCCATCAAGTGCACATGCTCCATGCAGGGGACTGGCTTCTCCTGCCCCAGCGGTGTTGGAGGGCATCCCCCACAGATGAAGGTTGTGACAGGGGACATTCTGGCAGACATCACTGGGCGCAACGTCTCTGAGTACCTGCTCTACACCTCGGACCGCTTCCGGCTGCACAGGCAAGAGGGAGGGTGGGAGAGAGCTTCCTTGTGCCCTTGGGGTGGTGGGTATGGGGGGAATGAGGTCCTTGTGGAGATACACCAGGGGACCAGCTGGAGCCAGGAGGGGTGAATGAGTCTTGCCTTGCTCCTGGACTTACGGGAGAGTGGTCACAGCTTCTCACTGGTACCTCATTCCTCAGGTATGGGGCACTCACCTTTGGCAATGTCCAGAAATCCATTCCAGCTTCCTTTGGAGCAAGGGCTCCTGCCATGGTGCGCAAGATAGCTGTCCGGAGAACAGCCCAGGTAAGACTACGCTGAGCCAAGGGCGGCCAAGGAGGCCAGGAGGCAGCAGTGACTGTGGTACAGATGGGGAGGAGAAAGGGGAACCTGTCCTGTCCTGTTGTTTCCCATTCCATCCCACCCTAGCCCTCTGGTCTTACAAATTTGGGAGAGGTCCAACTCTTACGCTATTTCTCACCACTCTTCTTTGCTCCTCCAGGTTTTCTACAACAACAAGGGCTACCATAGCATGCCCACCTATCTCAACGCACTCAACAATGCCATCCTGCGGGCCAACTTGCCCAAGAGCAAAGGCAACCCTGCTGCTTATGGTGAGGGCCTGTAGGCATTTAAGGGTGAAAGCACGTCAGGAATAACGTTAGGGCAYGAACTAACAAGGGTTTAAGTGAAATGTTGCTCCTCAACCCAAGCAGGCTACTACCTGTTTGGGATGGGTTCACGCACCACAGTTGTGTGTGGTTTGAGATCTGAGTTAGACAGGATCTGAATTGGTCCACTGTCTCCCAAGATGCTGTCTGTTGGCTTCTGGGCTTGTAAATATGTCTGAAAAATGCTCAGCTTCCTGCTGATGAAAGGGGCGGCTTGGTCTGGCCTGCTCAGTTGCCTCAAGCAGCTCAGCTTCTGCACTGGGCTACAGGGAAGGAAGCCTGTCCTCAGAAGCAGGGAAGAGGCAGGCCTTAGGCTATGGGTGAAATTTTATGTCCTGAGTTGCTTTCACATTCCTGTGTTTTCCCTTGGCTTTCCTGTAGGTATCACAGTGACCAACCACCCCATGAACAAGACGAGTGCCAGCCTGTCTCTGGATTACCTGTACGTCCCGTTGCAGGCTGGTTTGAGGGAGTGTGTCTGTTGTGTAGAAGGGGAGGGAGCTCCCCGGTGTGATTTGCAGGGGGGAACCCAAAGTTATGGGTGTGATGTGATGGTCTCTGTACTTTATCCTTGCCCTGTGTACAGCAGCTGCCTCACACTGGCACAGGGCCTTTGTGGCCCTTACCCAGGCAGCTAAGTGATGTAATCTGTGATCCCTTCCACCTTGCTCCCCAATGCAGCCTGCAAGGCACGGATGTAGTGATCGCCATCTTCATCATCGTAGCCATGTCCTTCGTGCCAGCCAGTTTTGTGGTGTTCCTGGTTGCTGAAAAGGCCACCAAGGCCAAACATCTGCAGTTTGTGAGTGGCTGCGATCCCGTCATCTACTGGTTGGCCAACTAYGTGTGGGATATGGTGAGCAGGCCAAGCGCGCCCAGAGCTCAGTCCCCGATGGCCAGCGCAGGCCAATGGGGAAGCACAGAAGTTTCTCTCTTTTCCAGCTTAACTACCTGGTGCCGGCCACATGCTGTATCATTATCCTCTTTGTGTTTGACCTCCCAGCTTACACCTCTCCCACCAACTTCCCTGCTGTCCTCTCACTCTTTCTGCTCTATGGGTAGGTTGCTGATAAGAGGTGAGTAAGGGAGGGAGGCAGCAGGTGAGGACCTGCTGGTGGGGTCCCTGTAATGCCACAGCTGCTCTAAAMTAAAGTAAACGGGCAGGATCCAGCCCCGGGGCTGCCCGTCTGGCAGTTTTATCCAGGTTCCATAGCTGGTAAGCTGGGAGCTTTGGGCTGTGGGGTGAGAGACCCTGGAGGGGATTGGGCTGGGAGAGGGGCAATCCTGAAGTTCACTGATTGGTACTACCATGTGGCAGTGAGCATGTAACTAACCCAATGCCTCTCCTGCCATGCTCATGTGGACTTCTGCCACTTGTTTTCCCAGCTGGTCCATCACCCCCATCATGTATCCGGCTTCCTTCTGGTTTGAGGTGCCCAGTTCTGCCTATGTCTTTTTGATAGTCATCAACCTCTTCATCGGCATCACAGCCACAGTTGCCACATTCTTGCTGCAGCTCTTTGAGCATGACAAGGTAGGAGTCTCCTAGCTCCAGCTGTTTGTATCCCCCCACTTGGAAGTAAGGGGGATGCCCCAGACAGGGCACCAGGTCATTGTGCCTGCCATGCCATGGCAAAGCTTGTGGCTCTAGCACATTGACTAGAGGAAACATTTAGGGGAATGTTCAGACCGAAAAAGGGTGTCTGCTTCCTGTGAGGAAGCCAGGTCCAGGAGGCCATGTACTGGCTTTAGGGTCACAGGACAACTCAGCTTGGATAGGACCTCAATGGGATTCTACTTCAAACCCCTGTTACAAATCTTGATTTTCTCATGCATTCACAGTCCTCATGTATTTTTCTGATGGTTTTGTCCTATCTGCCCATCCCCACAGGATTTGAAAGTGGTGAACAGCTATTTGAAGAGCTGCTTCCTTGTATTTCCTAACTACAACCTGGGCCATGGCTTGATGGAGATGGCTTACAACGAGTACATCAACGAATACTACGCCAAGATTGGTATGGCCTCTTGCTCCCTCCTTCCTTCCTACAACATGTGTGGACCTTCAAGGAACTACTGCTGTCCCCTGCCTGAGACTCAGACTCAGACAGGGAGTGTGAAGTAGACTGAGGCTCAGGATAAGACACAGTTGAGGTTACTCATCTCATGGTGCTGGATGTGAAAATCAATCAAGCAGCCATTCTCAGATCACCCAGCCAAAGTTCCAAAGTGGTTTAACAGCAACAAGCTTWAAAAAAATAGCTTTATTTTGCTCAGCCCTTGTGCTGGCAAGATCCAAGACAGTTACAGCACCAGGCCAAGGAGGCAAAAGATGTAGATACACGAGCTGATCTGCCCTCCAGGCCTCTTGCCCCACTTGCTGGGTACACTGTTGCCTCATCATGGGCCAGTTCAAGAAGTAGTGACAGTCATGTTGCACTAAGGGCTGCTCCTGTGTGCCTGGGTTGGAGTTACTTGGAGGTGCATGTTGGCAGATTCTGGGAGCCCAATCCATGCAGCAGTTCCCATCATGAATATTTCCTGCTACTTCAGGAAGGTTTTTTAGGCTTTGTAGAGCCTGTGAGACAAGGATCCCCMTTTCATCCTGCCCAGGGGAACTGATTTGTGTCCCTGTCCTCCAGAGAGGAGTTGTCACAGCCAGCCTCTGGCTCCAACCACAGCAGGAGGCCACGTTAGCTGCGTATCTGCCCTGCTAACTGTCCCTCCAGTCCCTCTGTCCTCTTCATCCCACCCAGGGCAGTTTGATAAAATGAAGTCACCCTTCGAATGGGACATCGTGACACGGGGGCTGGTTGCCATGACAATTGAAGGCTTCGTTGGCTTCTTCATCACCATCATGTGCCAGTACAACTTCTTCCGGAAACCGCAGTGAGTGTGGGAGCGTGGGGCACAAAGAATTGGGCTGATCCTGCTGGGGTACACACTTTGCAGCTCCTCAAAATGGGGAAAAGCTTTGCTTTCGAGACCTGTTGGGTCAGGGCAGCTCTTCTGGGCAGTGTGAGCTGGGGAAATGACCCATTCCCAGCATTCACCTCCTGGGAGGGACATGGAAAGGCAGGGCCCGTGGCATCTCTGCCAGCTCTTCATTCCCACACTGCTTCCCACAACCTCCTGCAGGCGACTGCCTGTCTCCACCAAGCCCATTGAAGACGATATTGATGTGGCCAACGAGCGGCACCGTGTGCTGCGTGGCGACGCGGACAACGACATGCTGAAGATCGAGAACCTCACCAAGGTAAGGCAGCCCCTGGCCTGCTCTGGGCTCCCTCATRCCTAGTGACACTGACAATGAAGCTGGGGAGGTTCTGGGGCCACAAAGAGAAATCTCAGAGCTTTTCMCACCGCAGGGATGTGGGTTGGGGCTGGGATGCAGTGGGTTGGAGCCCAGCCCCTCTTACAGCAAGATGAGGGCCTCTTCTCTTGCTGTGCAAGGTGTACAAGTCTCGCAAGATTGGGCGCATCCTGGCCGTGGACCGGCTCTGCGTGGGTGTGCGGCCCGGAGAGTGTTTCGGGCTGCTGGGTGTCAACGGTGCTGGGAAGACGACCACCTTCAAGATGCTTACGGGGGATGAGAGCACCACGGGTGGAGAGGCCTTCGTTAATGGGCACAGGTACGGGGTGCTGGTTCAGGCTGAATGGGAGGATGAGGAGTGACCACTGTCCTGAGACCAGGATGGGGTCTGTTTTGGAGTCTCCCGGGGAAAGAGCACTGTGAATTTGACCATGCAACTCAGCAGGACTCTGCAGCCCCATGTCCTACTGCACCAACCCATCATCTGGGGGCGGGGGCAAGTAATGCTGGCTCTCTGTTGTGGCTTAAGGGGTAGATGATGCTTCAGTATAAAGGTCTATGAAAGCAGGATGAGCAAGAGGGTGTTCCCAAAGGGGAAAGCAAACTGTCTCAGCAGTCCCTTCTCCTCACAGTCCTTCCATCCTCTTCCCACAGCATCCTGAAAGAGCTCCTGCAGGTCCAGCAAAGCTTGGGCTATTGCCCCCAGTTTGATGCACTCTTTGATGAGCTGACAGCTCAAGAGCACTTGGAGCTCTACACCCGCCTGCGTGGTATCCCATGGAAGGACGAGGAACGGGTATGGCTTCAGGCACAGCTTACCTAACAGTGTCCCAAGGGCTGCTCTGGAAATGACATGTCACCAGGCACCAAAAGGGCCCTGAGCTGCTGCTGTCTGACCTGACAGCAGTACTTGCTGCTGGTTGAAGGGCAGTGCCACCCAAGCAGCGCTCCCGCACAGGGTGCTGGGCCTACAGACACTTGCAGCCATGCAAGGGGCTGCCGCTGGGAGTCTGTTACCCACAGCATTTCTTGAACCGTGCCGGGTGCTGGATGACTTGCAGCGTCCTTGGTTGCTGACCCGCACTGCAAGACCCAACCACTGGCCTGTCACCCACCACCACCTCTCTGCCTGCCCTGTGGGCCCACRGAGGCAGTCTGGGAGCTGGGCGAGGTGACAGCAGCTTGTTGTGCCCTGCAGGTGGTCAAGTGGGCGCTGAAGAAGCTAGAGCTGACCAAGTACGCCGACAAACCWGCCAGCACCTACAGTGGAGGCAACAAGAGGAAGCTGTCCACAGCCATAGCACTGATAGGCTACCCATCCTTCATCTTCCTGGTGAGAGCCTGGCCTTTGTGGTATCCTGGAAAATACCCCATTTTGGGGCTGGCCTGATCTCAGCACCCGTGTCAGAGCCATGCTTCTGCTCCATCCCATATCCTTGGCACTCGACCTGGCCTGCTATGGAGCTATCCTGGGTCAAAGAGGCCTCTGGTGTTGGAGCTACCTACTGCCAGCTTTGCCAGAAGGGTCTTGAAGCACTTGCACTTGCAGACTGTCTTGCAAGCCAAGGGTTGGGAAAGCAGAGCTGTGCCCGTGGGCTGAAATGGAAACGGGTGGTCGGGTCCCTCAGGGGTGGCTGGCATAGCTGAAGTACTCTCCTTCCCACAGGATGAACCCACAACAGGGATGGATCCTAAGGCACGGCGCTTCCTTTGGAACCTCATCCTGGATGTCATCAAAACAGGTCGCTCCGTGGTGCTCACGTCCCACAGGTGCGAGGCGCTCCAGGCTGGGCCCACGACTCCTCTGTGCACCATGTTGTGCAGTGTGGGTGAGAGGCCAGGAGGGAGAAGGGCTTTTCATCCCAGGGAACAGACACTACTGAGGGAGTTGGATGGCAATGCCCCTGTGCACAGGATGGTGGCTTGAGGAGCTCAACTCCCTGTCTCCCCCTCCACGTCTTGCAATGCATCCTCTGATGGATGAGTATTCCCTATCTCATGCCACGGTGCTTCTTCTCACCCTACTTAACCCTGTGTTGTCTCCCCAGCATGGAGGAGTGCGAGGCGCTCTGCACCCGTCTGGCCATCATGGTGAATGGGCGACTCAAATGCCTTGGCAGCATYCAGCACTTGAAAAACAGGTAAGAGCCCGGGGAGGGTTTAGCACCCGTCTGCCAGTGTGTAGTGCAGGACAAGAGAGTGCCAGGCTCCTGCATGGCAGTAAGAGTATGGTTTCCATGGCAAGATGTCAACCTTCTTCATGGGTGCTGCTTCARAGGGTGGACTAGGGGATCTGAGTGATCTGCATTGGTACTTGACCATCTTGGTACCATCTTAGTGGGTACAGTCATTGCCAGGTGTCAACAGTGTCCATGGGGTCAGTCCTCCACAGAGGCCCAAGAGTGGAGGCTGATCCACAGAGGCTCCATTGTTTCTGCCTAGGTTTGGAGATGGCTACATGATCACAGTGCGGACCAAGTCCAGCCTCAATGTCAAGGAGGTGGTGAGGTTCTTCAACCGCAACTTTCCTGAGGCCATCCTCAAGGTGAGCTGCCTTGCAGTACAAGTGCCAGCCTATGAGCACATTTCTTCTCCTGTGGAAATCAATCACCTCCTACCATTCCCCTACCCTAGGACTCCTTTGCGTCCCTCTATCCCCTTGCCATGTAATAAAGTGGAGTTTGGGCATGTAGGGGCTTGGAGCTGACCTTAGTGTCCCCTTGCAGGAGCGGCACCACACCAAGACCCAGTATCAGCTCAAATCGGACCAGATCTCCCTGGCACAGGTCTTCAGCAAGATGGAGCAGGTGGTTGATGTGCTRGGCATTGAAGACTATTCCGTCAGCCAGACCACCCTGGACAACGTGAGGCCTGGGACAGTGTGGGTGGCTGGGTGGCGTGTGAAAGGAGGGCCAGACCTGGAGCTCCAGTGCCAAAATGCCTGGCAGAGGGCTGGCAGTGGTTTCCCATGGCATCTGAGCCAGTGCCTGATGTGGGAATGCAACCATGGCCAATCTCCAGCAGAGACTGGCCCAGGATTGTGGGACAGAGATGCTTGGCAAGGAGCAGGTCAGGTTGGGGAGTCTTGGTAGCATCTCTAGTAGCTGCTCGCCCCATTTCTTGCCAGGTCTTTGTGAATTTTGCCAAGAAGCAAAGTGACAACTTGGAGCAGCAGGAGACGAGCCCCAGCTGTGCTCTGCAGTCCCCCCTGGAGCGGGTGCTCAGCCTGCTGCGCCCACGGGCGGCCCCCACGGAGCTGCGGGCGCTCGTGGTGGAGGAGCAGGAGGATCTGGAGACGGATGATGAAGGCCTCATCAGCTTCGAGGAGGAGAGGGTGAGAGGCCATCATGGCACCCGCCTTGCAGGGCCACGGTGCCTTGCATACCTCTCTGCCGTGGGGCATCATAGTCAAGACCTGGGGTCATGCTGCACAAATGGCCTGTGCCCAGGGGCTTGTCCTGGGCAAACACGGCCCTTTGGGGACCGAGGCAGGCACAGGGATGCTCTCTGGGAAAGGGAGCTGCAGGAATTCCCCCCACCACAGCCGGCTCCTTGCCCCAGGGTCACCCCCGGGACTTGTGTGCTGAGTAGGGCCAGGGGATTCCCTGGCACCCATTCCTGGCCACTCAACTCTCCCTGTCTTGCTCTCTGCAGGCACAGCTCTCGTTCAACACGGACACACTGTGCTGAGGACCCGAGGGGGAACCGAGTCCCCCAGCTTTAAAGCCACCGAACCCTTTTTCCTCTCCCCTCCCTCCGCGCCCGTCGCACGGATGCGTCCAGCGGCCGTCTCCGCTGCCCCGGGAGAGCCCAGGCCCTTCTGCCTGTGGCCGGAGAAGTGTGATGAGGAGGATGGACAGCGGGCGCAGTGCCAGCCTGGATGGACCCCTGGCCGGCTTTTGTCCCCTTCAGTTATGGGGCAGTGTCTCCCCATGGTGCAGAGGGGCACCGTCCTCGGCCCAGCTGGCTCGTGTCACTGTGAAGTGAAGGATGTGGCTTTGAGTTGGTGGCACGAGCCATGCATGTCTTGTGGTGGGAAGAGGCCAGGGAGCGCTGCCTTTGGACACCCACGTTTGTACCCACCCTGGGGCCTGCCCACAAGGACAGAGAGGAAGGATTGCTGCTTTGTCTGTGTCTCCATCCCCCCTTCCTGGCTTGGCACCTCACCTGGCACCGTCTGGCACACCCTGCCACCACAAGAGACAGAAGCTCTGCTTTGTGCTTTACCTGTGTTTGATTTCTCACCCTGGCACTGCCCGTGGGCTGTCACCAGTGACCTCGAACCTGCCAGAGACAGGCGTCTTGGCCCTGCCAGCCACATACTGCCCGGACACTTTTCTGCCAGGTGGAGCAGTCTGGGCCCCAGAGGCAGCCTGAGCCGCGGGCGCCTGGCACTGTGGCTGCGCCCTGCGTCTGCGCGTGCGGCCCCGCTCCGCACGGTGCCAGCTCTGCGCCTTGCTCAGCGCCCGTGCCCAGCGCCTGCGCCCGCCCCGGCCCCGCTCTTCATCCTGCCGCTTCCTGCGCACGGAGGCGCCGGCTGCCCTGGCTCCCCGCCTGGGGCTGGGCACCCGCACCTCCCCGAGGGGCACGTGGTGGGGCAGAGGGGCACTTCACAGGGTATATTTCACACGCTGGCACCAGCTGTTTCTCCCCTCTGCCCACAGCCATGTCTCGCCTCTCAGCACCTCTCACCTGCCAGGCCACCTTTCTGGTGTCCCCCCGCTCTTTCCCTGTCTCCTTTGCCTCCGTACTCATCTCTGAGAGCCTCAGCACGTGTCCCCTGGGGAGCTGCCCGTCCTGCTGTCCGCACTGGTTTGATTTATTGGCAGCACTGGGAYAGGGGAGAGCTCCCCCCGTCCATGATGGGGTTTGGAGCTGGGCGGCATCAGGGGCAACGGACAGGGCAGCCCTCGGGCCCCTCCGCCAGCCTGGCGGGCAAGGAGCAGCACCCGGTGTGCCGGGGCGGGAAGGACAGGACGCGGCGGCCACGGTCACCTCCTGTGACGGTGGCAGCAGCACTCGRGGCGGGCAGCAGCAGGAGTCCCCCTTGCAGCCGCGTCCCTGGCACCCTCGCGGCCAGCACGGACCCTCCTTTTTGCAGAGGGTCCTGCTGCCGGCTGGGACGGGAGCAGGGACGGAGCCGCTGCAGCTGCTGCCCTTGTGCCCCGCGCTGCCCGCAGCAGCTCGGAGCCGGTGCTCGTGCCCTCTGCAGGCGCCCGGGGCTTSGGCGCCTGTGCTCGTGTGCTTGGAGCTCTTCACCCTGCTCATCCGGGGCTCAGAACTGGGGCGGACTCTGTTCTACCCGTGTCACCCCCCGCCTGGGTGTCGCCAGTCCTTTATGCCACATATTATAGATTGTGATACAATATACAGTATTTTCAATAGGGGAAAACTGGGGCGGGGGGGAAATAAGCTCTATTTTCAAACCATATATTTTTTACRGCATACTGTAAACTGGCTGATGCCCTGGTGGGGGGTAGGGACAGTTCGATGAACCCCCCGCACCACGTCACGGGTGCTGCAGCCCCCAGCCCCGGTGGCTCCACGGCTGGGCGGCCGCAGGAGGGGGAGTTTGGACCAGTCCTGTGCCACCGGCGCCAGCGTCACCACGAGCCGCCCGGCGTCACCTTGCAGGTGCCAGGGCTTATGGCCACCTGAGCCCCTTCAGGTGCCACCCAAGGGCCCGGGGGTGGCTGCGCACAGGGCTCCCCACCGTGATGCTCCTCCCTGCTGCCCGCTCCCCCACGCACCCATCCCCAGTGTCCCCACCGGCCGCATGCAGGACCCGGGCACTGTGCGGGCTGCAAGGAGGGGTGCCCGGGCGCCGCGGGGCGCTGGAAGGGGAAAGCGCTGCCCCGGGGCAGGGCTGGCCCGCGCTGGGCGTGCTGCTGCCTTAACACTATTTGCTTTCTTGAGTTTGGCCCCGCTCGCTGCCTCACCTCCGCTCTCGCACTTCCCCGGCTGCCAGCGGGGCCCCTGCGCTGCTCCGGTTGTGCCACGTGTGGCCTCGGGCGCTCGGAGGGGTGGGAACGCTCTGGGAGAGCCTGTATATTGCTAGCAAATGAAAAAAAAAAATCAAAAAAAGGTGAAATGTGAAAATAATGATTGTTTTAAATAAAAAATAATAACTGGAGCCAGMGAGTTATGGCGAGGCGGCGATTGCTAGTAGGTGTGTGGCAGCAGGAGAGGCAGGTTGGGCCCAAGGGGGGGTCCATGGTGCTTTGGGGATGTGCAGCCCCCTAAGGGCTGACGTCTCAGGAGAGGGGACAGGACCTGTTGCGCCTCAAGGCCTGGCATGGTGCGGGCATTGTGCCAGGCTGGCACCRCTGCCTGGGCCGAGCTGTCCGCATTGGCACCAGTAGCCCGAGTGGGGCGTTTGCTGAGGCCAGTCCCTGCAGCGGGACCCGGGGCCCCACGGCAGGGCCGGGCGTGGGTGGGAGGTGGGTGCTCCCCGGGCAGGAATGTGGGCAGGGAGGAGCGGGGCGGCTCCCGTGGCGCCACTCGCTGCGCAGCCACCCAGGTGCCAGCCGCCGCCGCCCAGCATGGCCGAGAAGCCCCAGATCCAGCTCTTCGTCAAGGTGCGCAGCGGGCGCGCAGCCGCGGGGGGCCAGGTGCCGGTGCCCGGTGCTGGACGGGGCACCTGGGGAGAGCCTGCGCGGGCAGGGTCCCCCGCTCATGTGGGGGGTGYCCAGGGCGGTGCCAGGCGGTGTGGGACACGCTGCCGGGCTCTTTGCTGGGGGCAGAGATTGCGGCTCCAGCCCTGCAGGCACTGGGGGTCTCAGCCTGGGGGTGTTGGTTGGGAGTGCCACCCACCYGTGCCCCTTTCCTGGGTGCAGGGGTAGAGGCAGGGGCTTCCCAGCCACCCAGGTCATGACTAGGGCCACGAGACCATGGGAGCCCCCCTGCATCCCTGTTGCCTCCCCTCGGCCACTGCACACACAGCCCCGGGCTGTCCCCTGCCACAGCGTCCCTGGGCGGCCCCGCAGTCCCYGGGCACTGCAGGGGGTAGGGACTGCGGGGCAGAAGGAGGCGGCGGGCGCTGCCCGCTGTGCTGGGTGCCACGCAGCTGCTGCGGGGCAGCGCGCAGGGGCCCCAAGAGCGGCTGGGGCCGGGGGCCAGCGCTGCGCCCTGCCCGTGCCCGCTGCAGAGCCCGCGCCCTGGCCGGGCGCCAGCCAAGCTCCTGCCAGCAGCTCCCTGCCGCAGCCGCAGCAGCCGCCCGGCCGCCGCCTTCGCTGGGTGCTGGGGCTGCCCGAGGGCGCTGAGCTCCACGTGTCCCCGGCAGGCAAGCGAGGATGGGGAGAGCATGGGCCACTGCCCCTTCTGCCAGCGCCTCTTCATGGTGCTGCTGCTCAAAGGGGTGCCCTTCACCCTCACCACYGTGGACACCAAGAGGTGAGTGGTACCTCCAGGGGTACCGTGGGTGTTCTCGGGTGGGAYGTGCCTGCCCCGGCACATACAGATCTGCTGGAGCAGGTGCATGTTGGTGGGCAGAGAGCTCTCCAACATCCCTGGGCTTGAAGGGCGGGCAGTGCGGGATGTCTAGAAGCTGATATTGCCCCTGGTCGCCCATGACTACCCTGAGGGCAGTTGGGGGCATTTCCCAGGGCAGAGCCCGCCTGGGGACAGGGGCAGGGCCCTGGAGTCACCTTATCCCTTTCCCAAGCTATGGCTCATAGTGGGCAGCTCATGCCATGCCCTCAGCAGAGCCCTGCTCCCCTCCAAGCCCGCAGCGGTGCCCAGGGCAATGCCTGCGGTCAGGGAGTGCCCTTGTCTCTGCCAGGGCGCTGGACGTGCTGAAGGACTTCGCCCCGGGCGCCCAGCTGCCCGTGCTGCTCTACAACGGCGAGCCCAAGACTGACACCAGCAACATCGAGGACTTCCTGGAGGAGCAGCTGAGCCCTCCTGCGTCAGTGGCTGGCACTGCCCTGCGAGGGGCAAGGGAAAACGCTGAGAAACCGGGGGTGGAGGCCGGGACTGCAGCAGCATCTGGGTCTGGCACCAGCTGTGCCCCTGTCCCCACAGGTTCCCCAGCCTGGTCCCACGGTACAAGGAGTCGAGGTTGGCTGGGAATGATGTCTTCCACAAGTTCTCCACCTTCATCAAGAACCCAGTGCCTGCCCAGGACGAGGGTGAGGAGCTGGGGGTGCCATGCCAGGCTGGCTCGGCCCATGCAGCGCTGCTGGTGCCATCGCCCCAGAGCTCAGCCAGGGAACCCACGTGGCCTGTCACGGAGTCAGGGCTCCCGAGGGTGGCAGGGGAAGGTGCTCACAGCTTCTGCCCAGCGCAAGCAAGGCCAGAACAGCGCAGGCAAGGGACACCTGGGCACTGGGGCGGGGTGGCGGGGCAGGCAGGTTTGGCCCCACGCCAAGGGCAAGGCAAAGCTGCTGGGCAGGGTGGCAGCAGCGGGGCAGAGCCGTGACGCTTGGCCCGTGCCGCGCAGCGCTGCAGCGCAGCCTGCTGAAGGCCCTCCTGAAGCTGGACGAGTTCCTGAACGCGCCCCTGGAGCACAAGCCGGGCCCCGACCCGCGCCTGCCGGGCTCCCCGCGCCGCTTCCTGGACGGCGACCAGCTCACCTTGGCCGACTGCAACCTGCTGCCCAAGCTCAACATCGTCCAGGTGAGTGTGGGCAGCCGGCGCTGTGCCCTTCCACTTGCCCCTTCCTCCCAGCACTGCCTCCCCGAGCCCTCCCGTGCCCTGGGTGCCCCCGCTCTGCCCGCAGGTCGTGTGTCAGCATTACCGCCGCTTCGGGATCCCCAAGGACCTGCGGGGCGTGTGGCGCTACCTCAACAATGCCAAGGAGACCAAGGAGTTCAAATACACGTGCCCCAACGACGAGGAGATCGTGCAGGCCTATCGCTCCGTGGTGCGGCCCGCGCACTGAGCCGGGCACAGGCCCCGGTGGGCACGGGGCCGGGCAGTGGGCAAGCGCCAGCCCCRGCCCTGCCACCACCACCACAGTCCTTCCCGCAAGCGCCCAGGAGGGCAGAGAGCTCGAGCTATGCCATGGGCACCCAGATTCCCCCAGCCGCACCCCTGCCCCAGGGGCTGGCACCACMCTGCATCGTACCCAGCCCAACAGCGCGTTCTCCCTTCTCGTGTCCCGCTTCCCTCCCGGCCAGGCCCCCCTCAACCTGCCCTGCAACCCCCCGGCATCAGGATCAGTGTYGGGGAGCCTCAGCTGTGGATACCAGCTGTACCTTGCGTGCGTAGTGCCCAGGGTATCAGCACGAGCAGATCCTCAGGCTGGGAAGGAAAAGCTGCCCAGCGCAGAGGGCTGTAGGGCGCCGGCGCAGCTCCGAGGGCAGCTCTCCCTCGGGGATACTCCTTGCCACGCTCAGCTCGTGCAGCTCGGCGGCAGGAGTCAGCAGCCATCGCGGGATGCCAAGGAGGAGCAGCACAGGGCCGGGGAGCCTGCGCAGTCACACAGAGCCCCAGGGATGGTCATGGGGATGCCGAGGGCAGTGGCCATGGCGCTGTCCCACGTCCCCAGGCCCTGGGGTAGGGGAGTGCAGAGAACCAGCCCTTCGCACCTGCCATTAGGAAGCTCCTGGGAGCAGATCTGGCACAGGAATGGGGGCAAGTGGGGAAAGCCATGTATCACAGCACCTGGAAATCAATAAAAGCTTGGCAGCTGAGACATACGTGTCCTGGCATGACCAGCCCCCGGCAGCTCTCCTGCCACAAAGCAGGTGGGCACCAGCATCTASCAAGGGTTGGGTCCACACTCCCAACTCTGCATAGGGTTGGAAGACTTAAATATTCACCTACCTCCCTGCTCGCAGGAAACTGGCACTTCTATGAGCCCCTGACCCTTCAGATTTAGTGAAGATCATCCACAGGGTTGCAAAGCAATGTAAAGAGAGTAAAGACTGACACACAAATGCACTGTCACGCTGACCTGATCTCCACAGACCGGTTGGGCTAAAAGCAATTTTATTGGCAGTAAGTTAAATATAGCTAGTCTTTTAATTGCATCATGATATAAAAACTCCTTAAAAAAATACCAGTACATGCTAGGTGATACACACAGGTGGACCTGCCAGCAGGGAAAGCAGTAGCAGAAAACATCCACCCCTGCTGTCAGGTCTCCCACTCCATTCCTCTCAAAAGGTCCTTCCACAAGGCCAGCCATGGACCTGCTTCTCCGAGACCTGCCAGGAGCCAGTCCCAGGCCTTGCTCCGTTAATCCCTTTGGACAACCATCAAGGAAGAGAATCCCACATACCCTGTGGTGAGAGGCTCAGCAGGTCCAGGGTGTAGTAAAACGGCTATAAGTCTCTGATGTTGTTGAAAACCCTCCCTATAGGACAGTTGTTGGGGGGATGGGACAGCACTGGTCAGGAGTCTTCAAAGTCCACTCCACCTGGTGTCTTCTTGCTAGAAAGGCACCCAGGGACAGTCATAGGCTGGGGTGCGCAAAACCCGACCCAAAGGCACGTAACTCAGCTCCCATGCAGACACAGAGCTGGAAATTGTGCAGCCCAGCCCTTGTGCCTTGGACCAGCACTTACCTTTTGAAACCTGGGTTGATGAGAGACTCTCCTGGGACTCTCCTCTTGGCTGGCAAAGTTGAGCCAGCACCTCTGTTCTTCCTGGACCTCGGATCTGCTTCAGTCATGGAAATGGAGAATGTGGAAGGCAAGACATATTGCTTAGCTGGTTGCTTTAATAACGCTTTAATGCCCAAGCCCAGCACGTGCCTCCAGCTGCCTGATTTGGCTACTCGCCGTGGACAAGGAAGGGTCAGGCCTTCTCTCCTCTTGCAAACRGCCAGGATCTAATCTGGATTCATTGGAGCTGCCTCCAATGTGGATCGGCAGCAAGGTCTCTTGGAGGTTAGTGAGGAACCCTGCCTGGTGATGCCAAGCCTCTGACCCCAGCACAGCACACCCCAGGGACCCCAAGAGCCACTGCGCTGAACCCTGGCCCCTTCTGTGCCACCTGACTACAGCCACAGCAAAAGGGATTCAGAGTGCCCTGCAGACCACGTGGGCAAGGTGACCATCAGCCTCCTGCTAAACAAAGGAAAAATGAGCAGTGGGACCATGTTCTGGGGGTTCACTGGCACTTGCCCACCTGGCATGAAAAGTTGCTGGCTCCGGGCAGCATTCTTCTCCGGACTGCACAAGGACCCCGGAGCGCCAGCCGCTGCAGAGGGCAGAGTCAGAGCTTGTGCCAAGGCACACGCAGCACAGCATGCAGCATCCTAGGCTTCCCCAGCAAGCTCCCTCCTCACATGAGCCCTTGGTCAAAACAAGTTGCTTTTCTTCACAGCACTTCTACCCATATCTTTACTGACAGGGTTCTTAGAGCTCTAAGTGACTTCTGTAAGGCAACTTCCAGGCACAAAGTGATGCACCGTGGTGTGGTGTCAGCCATGGGAACACAGCCACGTTTCTGCAAACAGTTTTCSTCTGGTTTCACACAAACCTCTGCTGCCCAACAGGGTCAGAAAATCCTGGCCAGCTTTGGGAACAGGCCAGTCCAAAGGGGACAAAAGCAGCAACTCTGCTGCCCAACCCAAACCACCTGCTTCCTGCCCTGCCAGTCCACCCACAGCCGTGAGCAGAAATCACATGTGATRACTCAAGGAGAACTGCAGCCCCTTAACTGCTCTCCCACGTGGCGCTCAGGGCTGGCCAACTTGCTGCAGCTTTGGCAGAGYGAATTCATACCTTAAAGGCACCTGGTAGCTTCCCACCCTTCTCCTGACATAATCATGCTCCCAAACCACACACAGACCTTCAAGACGTTTCTCCAGGCTCTTGACGCAACCCACCAAGCTGAACATCAGTGCCTGGAGCTGGGTCCTCGCCTCAGCGACGGGCAACTTGCAGAGCTCCAAAGTGGAGCACCAGGCATCCTCCTGGAGCTGCAGCTCAGCCTTGCCATCCTCGTGCAGGCTCAAGGAGACCACCCCATGCTCCAAGACCTTCCTGTGGAGACAGGAGAGCGGGGTGAGGACAGGGTCCCCAGAGGAGCCTGTGAGGGTTCCCACAGGAGCTGGTGAGACCGGASCACCCACCTGATCTTCGCGCCGTGCTCCTCTGACCGGCACGAGGTGCTCTGGGGTGTCTGAAAGGAGAGGGTGCAGCCTGAAAGGCAGGGGGCTTCCCCGCTCCCTTCCCTGGGGGTGGCCACAGGTCCCCGCTGCCTTCCCACCCTACCAGGRGCGTCCCCACGTGCCCGGCCTCCAACCTGCCTTCCAGGCCCCCAACCAGGGCTTCCTCACYCCCAGCCCATGGTTCCATCCTCCCCTGGGCCCTCCCCACCTCCCTGGCCCCAGCCGGCCTCCCCGCCAGCCCGGGGTCCCTCCCGGGCCTTTCCCCAATATCCCCTCATCCCCGGGCTCCACCCGAGCCCTGGACCCCTGCCCAGGTCTGCAGCGCCGCCGCTGCCGCCCCGGCCCCCAGCGCTCCCTCGGGGCCGGGGCTGCGCGGGCTCCTACCGCTCCCGCGGCGGGCTCCGCGGCCGCTCCG
>NW_020455865.1:8465709-8481079 GCF_003342845.1 Nothoprocta perdicaria
CCCGGCGCTCACGGCCGCGCTCCGCAGGCGCCGGCGCCGCCTTCGCGCTGCAGAAGCTGCTGCCCGGGCGGCGGCCCGGGGCCCTGCGCTGGAGCATGCTGCTCTCGGCCGGTGCGTGGCCGCGCGGCGGCATCTCCCTTCACCCGCAGGGTTTATTTCCCCGTCCCCGAGGTGTTTATTTCCCCTTCCCCCGGGAGGTTATTTCCCTTTCACTTGGGGTGATTATTTCCCCTTCCCCCGGRGTTTATTTCCCCTTCCCCCGGGGTTTATTTCCCYTTCAGCAGTGGGTTATTTCCCCGTCCTGTTGTGGTCTCCCGCGCCCCGGGCTCGGCGCCGCTCGGGGCGGGTGCAGGGGCTCCGGTGCTGGCGGCCGCCGTCTCTCCCCRCGGCCCTGCGCAGCAGGGAGCTCTGCTGTGGGAAGGCGGGCGCCTCTCCTCCTCCTCCCCAGGTGTGGGATCCCTCGCCAGCTACATCGTCACCAGAGCTGAGACGCAGAAATGCACCGACTTCTGGGTTTTCCTGGAGACTGGCAAGTCCCTGCGGGAGCGTGCCCCGGACGATGGCGTGCCTCAGCCCCCAGGTCCCTGTCACATCTCTCCCTGCTGCTTTCCCTGTGCTGCTTCTGCCTGTTTCTTCCCTGCTGTAACTCCCCACTACTGYGGCTCTTAACCAACTGCCAGGTCCTGGTCTTTGCTAAAATCACAGAATGACAGATTGGTTGAGATCATCTAGTCCAACCTCCCTGCTCAAGCAGGGRCACCCAGAGCACGGGGCACAGGGTGGCATCCAGGCGGGTTTTGAAGACCTCCAGGGAAGGAGACTCCACAACCTCCCTGGGCAGCCTGTGCCAGGGCTCTGCCACCCTCACAGTCAAGAAGTTCTTCCTCGTATGGAGATGGAACTGCCTGTGTTTCAACTTACACCCATTTCCTCTTGTGTTGTCACTGGCCACCACTGAGAAGAGCTTGGCCCCTTCCTCCCTACATTCCTCCTTCATGTACCTGTACATATTAATCAGATCCCCTCTCAGCCTTCTCGTCTCCAGAGAAAATCGCTGTGTGAAGCCTATGYTGGCACCCTGCAATCCAGGGACAARCTGTTYTGCAAGCAGAGAGGTCCTCTGGGGAAGCTACAGTGTTAGGGCAGCCAGAGCATCCCCAGCCCTGCTGCTCTCAGGTCTCTCAGTGCCCTGGGCCCGTTGCCTGCTCTGCAGGTGTCTGAGCAGGGCAGTATGCGAGATACATGCTCACATCTGCTTTCTGGCCTGGCCCTGTGTGCGCGAGTTCATACGAACCAGCACGAAGGAAGGAGGAAGCGAAGGGCAGGACATGGAGTGACCTGCCCACTTTAATGYTCGAGGCAGGTTAGGCTGGTCACTGTGGAGAGCAGAGCTGGTGGGGATGCTCGGACAGCTGTTTCTATGCTTGTCTGAACCCTGTGTGCTTTGRGCTCTCCTGGCTGGGTTAACATGAAATGCTTTAAATGCTTCACCAGAGAACCCTGAAGTTCTCTRTCCATCCCTGCCAGTGCAAGAGGGTAGTTTGGGGGTGCAAGGAACGTACTCTTTCTTGTCTTTTGCAGAAAACCTGCCCGTCCCAGAGGACAGAGCGACTGTGGCAGCACCGCTGAGGAGGAACAAGTACGGGGATGTTGTGGAGTAGCGAGCGGAGCAGGCAGCACCATGTCTGTGCCTTGTGGCAGCTCTCCTCACCCCTTCCCGTCAGCACAGCTGCCTTGGGACATGCGGGGATTGTACTCCTGCTCACGGGAGTTAGGGTGCAGTGGGTGTCGTAGGGAGCAGGTTGCCACACATGGTGCTCACATGGGGGTGGCCTTTATGTGTCCATCATGTGTGGCGAACACAATAAAAGTCCAGAGCTGAATGTTCACACTGTGGATAAAGTGAAGGCTTGCGATGAGAAAGTACGTGCTGGGATGTGGCTGGGAAATGCTGTTTTGAGGCAGCCACTGCAATAAACTTGGAGCGGAAAGATCCRGTCCCTCTAGAGCTGTCAGACCAGAGGTTTAATCGAGAGCACCAGCGTTGGAAGTGCCTCTGGACACGGGTGGGTTTGGGCAATTCTGCGAGGGGGCAGAGCTGTTGCCATGTGCTTTCTGTTCACTGAGTGCACTCCCTCAGAGTCTTCTCTGCCCATAACAGCAAGGCCCTCTCTTATCCGCCCAAATGGAGACATCCTGAGCGCTTCCTCACTTTCAGTACACGTCACCCAGGCAGAATCTCAGACTCTCGATCCTGGTCTGAATGTCAAACATCCAGAGATGTGGGAAGATGAATATTCTTCTACTCAATTTATTCCTATTAACAAATCCCAAGCCACAGCTAAAGCCAACTGGCTGCTCTTGGTGGATATCCAGCTCTGATCCAACTGCAGCTGCATTTCTTAATGAAATCCAGCCTGCAGTTTGAAGGGAAAGAAGTACTTTCTCAGAACAGAAAGCAGCTGTTCAGCTTCAAAGGGAGACCAAAAATGCTGCCTTTTGTTTTGGTGTTGGCTTGTCAGAACCAGGGGCACTGCCTGATAGTAGCCACATGAGGGAGCTCCCATGTTGGGGCAAGGAGAGGCCTGGAAAGGAAGATGGTTTAAGGGGGTTAAACTGCATCATTTAAGTGGAATCACATATCCCCCTATACAGAGAGGTGATGGAGCAACCTTGGAATGGCTGGAAGCAAAGAAAAGGGTGAGCTAATGAAGGCACAACAGGATAGGAGCTTAGTTAGAGCCAAGGATAGAGCACAGTGAGGGAGCAAATGTTAGGAGTGGAGTTTGTGCTGTCTGTAAGAGCAGGGAAGGAAGCCAGAAACCATAAAGGTCATTAAAACTGTTCTGGAGCACGTGGAAGAAAGCGGTGGGGGTGGAAGGCCCTGTTTCCAGGCGGGACTGACAAGCTAGGACTGGCCCCACACGATTTTCCTGTCACTCAATGAATCCCATGTTTGTTCTGTGAACTGCCAGGCTCGTGACTGTGCTAACAAGTTGCTGAAGCCCTTTGGGTTGTTCTGCTCCATTTAGGTTTCCCTGCAGACCAGTAGTTTCTTAAGTGTTTTTCTTTGTGTGAGACATTGTAGTCATGAATGAAAAAGTGAGTGCAAGGGACAGGCTGTAACCTGGGTGCTGCTGGCTCACGTGTTWGGGGTGACTGCACCTCTGCTGCATGGAAAACATGAACTTGTCARCCATGCTTGGCTGAAATACTTCATATTCCATATTCCATATATACTTCACTTCCATATAGAAGTAGACCGGGGTTTTAAACCGCCCTTTTTCCATCTTGGGCATTTCTCAAAGCTTGTAGAGCGTATATAACCTTGAGAGCGTCTCAGCACTGGGCTTGAGTTGAGCATCAGGGTTAGAAGGAGCATCTAGGCTGGAGTGGGTTTAAGAAGAATTCAAGATTTTCCCCTGCTGCTCTAGTGGCAGGTGACAAAACAAGAGATTGAGACCRTCAGGCCAAGTTCAAAGAGTAGCAGTGTCAGAGCAGACCTCACAAGCTAAGAGATAGCAAGGCTGGGTCTGCCTTTTGCTTTGAGACAGTCACAAAACCTTAGAGACGGTTACAAAGATTTATTTCTGATTAATAAAAAACAAAAACAAAAAAAAAACCCAACCCTTTGCACATTTGGTATCCCTGCTTTTACTCATTTGGAAATGAAGGCACATCGTCCCAGCTAGCTTGCTGGGCTGGTGATACAAGGCTTAAATGCTAAAGTAACCCAAAGCCCTGCATGTTGCTGTCGCTGGGATAGGTGGGCCACGAACCAGGGTACCTGAAGACCCTTTCTCCTGCAGGGAGCAACTTTTTGTGCTCTGCCCTGTGATAGAATGGCTGTGACAAACGGGAGACCGATTTAGGGAACACTGGAATCAGGAAGACTGTCTGGTTGCTGCACAGGGAAGCTGGGAAGCTGCTGGCTCTCGATTTATGACCTGAAGCCTCTGTGCAGAGGCACGTGAAGTCCAGGCCCACWGTGTGGCCCTCAGCGTTGTCACTGGGCTTTGTGTATCAACCAGGAAAAGAGTCCATTTGATGCTCACGCACAGGACTTGATGGGTGCCCAGGGATGGGTTAGTGATGTCAGCTATGAGCAGTAACATATGTAGTGTTCCCTACCCACCCACATGAGAATAAGATGTGTCTGCTGTTGTGTGGATTCTGTTAGCCCAGTCCAGCCCACATCTGGTGCCAGAGAGATGTCCATATCTGATTTTCAAAGTCTCAAGCCTGCTCTGGGATCTATCCCTGAGTAGTACTGGGAAAACCTTAAGATGTTCTCCTCCCACAGCTCTGCAGAGTCAGCAGTCCTGTCCTGTCCTCTCCTTTCTGCAACTTGAAAGCAAGGGGAGGACAAAAAGGGACAGCTTTCCTTCTGTAACAGATGATATCAGGTGTCATTGGAGGATATCTTCATGCACAGATTGCATCCCAAATATTCAACCTGTGGAGACACAGCAAGAGGGATGGTGCTCTGTCCTGCAAGCAGCGCCTGTCCTGTCTCTGAGGCTAGATAGCGCTGGATTTGCTGCGCCGGAGCAGGCAGACAGCGGTCACCAAGGCCGTCAGGGTGGTGAACACGAAGAGCAGGATGAGGATGACCCAGTTGTTGTACAATAAGCTTTTGTGGGAAGCTGGCTCCTCTGCYGGGATCATGTTGGTGAGGTTCAGCATGTAGCCCAGAGCCCAGCCGATGGAGGTTTCTCCTGCCTGCACAAACAGCACAGCACGGTCACTGCCCTGGCCAGCCAACATCCACACGCCTCAGGGGCCCTCGGGGACCAGATCAGTGCCAGCCCAACCGAGGGGAGTTCGGGGAGTCACCTGCACCCTGCAGCTTTGCTTGCCCTGCGGCCCCAGGGATGAGGCAATGACCATCCCTTGGTAGTGTCTACACCTTGAGCTGGGCCCATTTGATCAATGCAGTGTCTTTTCTGTTCGTATTAGTCCTGACCTTGTTCATGCACATGCGAATACCTGGCAAAGGTGGGATCCTCCGCCCAAGTAACTTCCTAACAAGCCCAAGCAAAGTATATCTTGAGGGAATGSTGTACCTTCAAATTCCTTGTATCATGACCACCCATCCTGCAGTCTAATTCATTGCAGAGAGAAAGAAATGGGACACAAAAACAAAGTCCCATCCTGCCAAGGTCTTCCCTCAACCATTGCTTGGCCTTTCTTGATATGGGAGCTTCTTTCCCATGATTTTATTTTATTTTATTTTATTTTATTTTATTTTATTTTATTTTATTTTATTTTATTTTATTTTATTTGCTTGGTTCCAAATGGGTACTGTAGGATGGGGCTGTTCCCCTGTTCTACTTACCTTCTTCTGAAAGGCAATGTTTGGGAAGGAGTGGTTGTTGAAGTTGTAGCCTTTGGTGGTAAGCAAATAAACAAACATGCTGATAGCGCAGTAATCTGGCAGCCTCTTCTCCATTTGGGGGGCTTTCTGGAGCAGCTGGGTAGGATACATGGAGGTTGAGAGAGAAGGGGTCGAACCAGCAGAATCACAGAATGGTTGAGGTTGGAAGGGACCTCAGATCAAATCAAATTATCAAATCCAACCCCCCTGCTCAAGCAGGATCACCTAAAGCACATAGTCCAAGACTGGGTCCAGAAAGCTTTTGAATGTCTCCAAGGATGGAGACCCCACCATCTCTCTGGGCACCCTGTCCCAGTGCTCTGTTATCCTCCCAGGAAGAAAGGTCTTCATGTTCAGCTGGAACTTCCTGTGTTTGCATTTGTGGCTATTGCCTCTCATCCTATTGCTGGGCACCATTGAAAAGAGCCTGTCCCCATCCTCTTTACACCTTCCCTTCACCTATTGGTACCCACAGRTAAAACATTCCTAGAGTCTTCCCCGTGCTCAGCAGGTACAACTCAGCCTTTCTTCCTTGGTGTGCTCTAGTCCCTTAATCATCTTAGCAGCTTTTCAGTGGCCTTGCTCTGGCAGACCCACATCTCTGGGTACTGGGCAGCCCAGGCCTGGACACAGTGCTGCAGATGTGGCCTCGCTGGGGTGAGCACAGCAGGAAGTAGAGGGCCCTGTTTCTGCTGCCTGAAGCTCTGGGAGATGGCAGCCTGCTGGGCAAGGCAGCAGGCTGTCCGCACCTGAGCCTCTCCTGGTCTCCTGTGGGAGCTGCCACCCATCCGCTCCCAGCCTCAAGGCAGGGAAGATGCCAGGATGCCCAGCCCCCCCTGCACACTCAGAAAAGGGCCCTCAGATCCAGCAAACCAGCCTTTTCCTCCCCATCATGCCCAGGGATCCCACCTCACTCCAAGTGCTRGCACAGATGGCCTCTGCAGCATCCTTCAGGTCACTGGGTAAGTGCACAAGTCTTCCCATCACTGTCTGGATAAAGTCCACTGTGTAGAAGAAGGCAGAGAAGGCCTGATGGAAGAAAAGAAACATCTGTAGGAGAGGGCAAGGAAAATCGACCAGGCATCACCATGCATCTGCTCGAACCTCTGTGGGCACAAGTGACAGTCCTTGCAGAGCCAGGGACCCTGACTTGGCCACCATGTGATGTCAGGTGGGCCAAAAGACTCTGCCTGCTGCAGCAGCCAAGTCACTGTGCTGGGCAGGGACTTACGATGAAGTTTCCTGAAACGTCAGGCTGGAAAATGCCATCAAAGGAGCAGCGGGAGTAGGGGCAAGCAGTGAAGTTGAAGAGCTTGTTGACGTACAGAACGCAGAGGTTCCCGTTGCTCGTGCCCACCATGGTGATGGAAGTGCTGAGGGGAATGCTGGGCTTCTCCTTCTCCGTGCAGGGGGTGTCATAGATGCTGCTCAGTGACAGGTTTTTCTGGTAGCCAGTGGGCCAGCAGGGATTGGAGACGGTTGCTTGGTAGTTCCCAGCCTGCCAGGGAAGCAATGCGGAGGTTGTATCAGCCCTGTTACGATCCAGGTTCTCCCCGTGCTTGGGGCAAAACCAAAAGGTTTGCTAGGAAACAAATGTGCAGCTGGTCCAGCAGGACTGTCCTGGAAAGAACAGGGTTAGGAGAAAAGTGCAGAGAAAAGATGAGGCCTGGAAATGCCAGAATCTCTGCCATTCATCCTCTCTCCACCCCAGCCTCTGAAGTTGAACATAGGAGGCAATCACAGATCCAAAATAAGCTGTTTGAGAGGAGATGGGGGGTGCCTGGCCCCCCACCCACTGTAAAGGCCGGGTGGGCATGCACTCAGCAGGGCAATGAGAGCTAGTTTCCTGGGGCAAGCACATCCCAGTACCTGCAGGATCTTCGAGAGCAGCCTCCTGAGGACCTGGTCTCTTCCGTAGCAGAGGAAGCTGTGGGTGTACACTTTGTACACCTGGCCATACAGCTTCAGCATAACCTCATTTTGGGGGTTTTCAATGGTTTCCTTCGTTTCAAAGGTGATCTGTGTGGAAGCACCTCCGAGGTCCATGGCCCCCAAGGTCGTCTTCTTGGGCTGGATCCATTCCCCAAGCCAGCCACGCTGAGCAAGGAGAACAGAAGCAAAGGCATGGATGCAGTTAGCTCTGGGATGGCCTCACCATCACAGTCAGCCTCAGTTAGCCACCAGGTTCTCCTGCTCACCTTGATGAAGTTCTCCAGGAGGTAGTTTGCTGTGACCCAGCCGAACACCCCTTCTTCTTCCCCAGACAGTATCTTTGCCCCACGGAAATCRAAGGGGTATGACTTCAACTTGTCTGTCACAGCGCTGAGGACGGCATCTGAGGCCTGGCGGTTTATGATGCTGCGGGCCACACAAAACCACTTAACTCTCTGCAAGAAGGCAGAGTTACACAGCTGTCCCAGGCCTCCCAGAGCTCATCCTAATAGCGTTCTCCTGACCCCAACATGGGACCTAGAGAATGCCCTGACTTCAGGCAGGTAGATGCCTCCTCCCCCGGGTGTTCATAGGAAATGTCCCTTCCAAAGGGCACACCCAAGAATGAGTGAGTTGTCCCGGTGCTAGCTCTGCTGGTCCTTCATAGCCTGCTTTTCAGCCATGGGTGCAGAGGCATGGGCTGACTTGTCCTGCTGAACGTCTCAGACAGCTGGGCTTTCCCTGGAGAGCTCCCGAGCAACCAGGCTCAATGCATCTCTGCAAAGGCAACAGACCCCCTGCTTCAGGGCAGTGGGAAGGCAGAGAAGAGCTTCGGTAAAGGGACATGRGACAGTTTTCCTTCTCCCTCTCCCCCTCCCTATAATGAGTGACAGCAGCACAGGGTGGTGCCACAGAACCCATGCCAGGACCTCCCAGGCAGTATTTGGGGCTGTGGAGTTGGTACCACCGGAGCAAACACTCACTTGAGCAGGCGCATGCCAGCTGTGGCACCCAGGTAGAGGGGGGTGCTCACGTGCTTCTCGGCGGGCACATCTTTCAGGGCCTGGTTCAGGCAGTGGACTAAGCTTTGCCCGGCACCCAGGGGGTTAGTGTTGTAGCTGGAGATGCCTGGACCTGCAGGGAAGGAAACAGCATTGCTCCTCTGCAGCCATACACACAGCAGGAAGATGTCTAGGGAGCTGCATTGCCCTCAGGCACCCTTGGGTGCTCGTGGCAGTTCAGCATCCTCTCAGGTAGATTGAAAGGCAGGTACCAAGCACTCCTTGCTTGGGTTTCTGTGACTGTTCACAAGGGCAAGGAAACATCTTGACGACCAAAGTTTAGCTACATCTCCTCAGCTCATGCCATATGCTCCATCAGAGGATAGCCCAGGAGAGCTTAATTGAACAGATGGTTGAAATCCATCCCTTGTTCTTTGCTGGGATAGCTAGTGAGCCAAATGGGTTATCAAGGGTTTGGGTTTGATGCCTACCAGACATAAGACAAACTGCAGGCATGAATCGTTGCAAGCCTGGGAGGAGGAAAAGGGATTGGCGTTGGGAGCAAAGCAGGACTCTCTTTTAACACCTCACAGGGCTTGGTAAAAATGCATTCTTAGCAGGCAAAACATTCACTGAAGATCCCATGCCAGGCCATGCTAGCCCCTAAAAGGCCAGGATGATCCTTACCTTCTACATCGCACATGCTGTGCTCACTGACCACGCCAGTGTCATTCTCCTTGTCTGCAGGCCACTTGTAGACGAACATRGCTGTATGGGAGGAACCAGCATCCAGCACAATGCCGTACTGTAGGCAAAGAGGGAGATGATCAGGCCTGGGGGAATGGAGAGCCCCTCTAACAGCCTCAAACCAGTCATTTCAAGGGACTTTGAAAGATCTGCTGGTTCCTGTCCAAGAAATGCCCTTGGTGCAAGTTGGAGGAGGAACATCTTGCTTCGCTCAAGCCCAGGGCTGGCAAGATCTTGGACGAAATCTACCCTCTTGGCACCCATATCAACCTTGCTCTCACCTTGCCTGTGACATGGCTGGGAGTGGGCTGCTCTCCTTGGCCATGACCACCAGATATCTTGGGTCAGTGCTCGGCACAGCACAGGGACTCTCWCTTATTGGGCCTGGGGACCCTCTCACCTCCTTGCCCATGGAGGAAAGAGGAGCTTTTCTGCCCATTGCTTGCTCTGGTGTCCCTCCTCCCAGCATCCCTCCATGCCAGCCGGTCCCTCTGGGCAAGCGAATGAAGGAGTCACCTGGGAGAGGCCCATCAGGGATGCAGCTCTCCAAAGACGGGCAACCAGCCGCCTCATCACTCTCTGCCCATGTAAGGCTTGCAGTTCTCCTGCTATAAATAACCTCGCTCCCTCCTGCCAAACAAGGTTTCCAGAGCTCCCAGAGGAGCTGCCTCCACTCTGTCCTCAGACGCCTGGCCCTAAGGTGGGAGGCAGCCCCCGCCTGCCTCCCTCTGCTCTGCCTTTTGGGTGGCCCTTCCCGCCAGGCCTCCCCACCYTGGTCCTCTCCGTGTCCCAAACGGAGCTGCTTGTCCCCTGGACAGCAGGAATCAAAATGAGGCATATTTCAACTCATCCCCAGTGGAGCAYCTGTCTGGGATGAAGCCTCTTAAAACTGGTGCAAAAAATGGCCTTTTCTCCACGCGATAAAACCCTGCCAAAAGTTCCCTTGGGCCAGAGGCAAGGCGCKCTGCTCCCCGCAAGACTGCCCCACGCAGCACCAAAGAGCACTCAGAGCCCCCCCGGCACCCATAGGTGCCCACACCACTCCATGTCTGTGCTGCCAATGCAAGAAATTCCTGGACTTCTCTACAGGGAATCCCAGCCCTCTGGGCAATCAGGGCACATCCCCTTTCACCCTAACGAGGATGATTGGTAATCATCCTGGCTCTTCCCAGGTAATCCTAGTAATCATCCTGCAAGTTCTGCAGCCACCTGAGGCCTGTCTGGGGCATCTCTGGTAGGCACATAGGATGCTCAAGCCAAACGCTGGGCCCCATGCCATGGAAAACTCCATCCAGATGGAAAATCCCACGCACAATGTAATTAGCAGGTGATAAAAGAGCCCTGGCATCCCTAGGAGCTGCCTGTCCGCAGCTGAGGCCTGCTGGTGGTTCAGGGATGCGCCCAGGCATTTTGGGAAGCAGCCAGGACAGGCAGGACCGCAACGAGCACCTCCACAAGGCTGCCCAGGGCTCCAGCACCCCCTGCCATGGCTCAACCCCAGCCCCTCTATCCAGCCTGGCACCAGGCAGTGCTCCGACGTGACTGCCTCCATGGGGTGGGCYGGATGTGGCCTCCTGGCACGTCCCAGTCCTCCTTGCTGTAGATGGATGGGTGGCCRTTCTCTGCACGGGTGCTCGTCGCCCCGGCACCGTGGCACAGGCCGTCTCAAGACAGGATTCAAATCCAGGCACCGTCTGGCCTGAGGACGGCCTGGTGGGAACTGGCCGCTGCCAGCTGGAGAACCCCAACCCAGCCCCAGCGCGGGCCAGGCCCAGAGCAGGCCTAGCAGGGCTCTGAGCAAGCTGACACTCAGCTGAGACCTGCGTGTCTCGAGTGCTGCAGGGCGACAGAGCTGTCCTGGAGGGCACAGCGCCGCTGCCACGGGCAAACAAGGGTRCAGAGCTGGGAGGCCAGGCTGTGCCGCTATAGTGACCTTGTGGTGGTACAATGGGAGAAACCTGTTAAAATTGTAGGCCCAGAGCTGGCGGAGGCAGGAGCTCATCTAAGGGGCACAAGGGCTGGAAACGGGGATAATGAATGGGGGAAAGGAGCTAAAAAGTGCCAAAGCAGGAGGCAGCAAGGATAAGCACTTGCAGAATGGGCAGCCACCAGTGCTACATATCAGGGATGTGAACAGGA
Source organism: Nothoprocta perdicaria (assembly GCF_003342845.1). Classification (NCBI taxonomy): domain Eukaryota; kingdom Metazoa; phylum Chordata; class Aves; order Tinamiformes; family Tinamidae; genus Nothoprocta; species Nothoprocta perdicaria. Next base: position 8,476,906 of record NW_020455865.1, read on the forward strand.
ATGGTCCCGTGGGAGCAGAGACACTGGGCTGGGGACACGGGATCGACCTCACGGCAGGGACAGCTGTGGCCAGCACAGGCACGGAGGGGAGGCCGCACCTCGGAGGGGCGAGGCAAGTCCCATGTGTCCCCAATGGCGAGGGAAACGTCCCCAAGAGAGGGCTCCCCTCAGGATGTCTGCTCCACGGCTGATGTTGCTGCGCTCTCCTTGCAGCCACGGAGAGAGCAGACGTGCCCGGGGCCTGCAAGGACAAATGGGGGTGAGCGTGGGCCCGCGTGCTCACRTGCCAGGGCTCGGTGACAGCCCCACTGCCTGCTGAGCCCCACGGGGAGCAGAGCACCCGTGGCTTTAACCTGGGGCAAGGTGACGGGGCAGGAGAAGTGACTCCTGCGCCGAGCCATGCGGGAGATCTGCAGGAACACAGGGGACAGGGGCTGGCTGCACCGGGAGCGGCTCCCACCTGCCTTCACCGTGCTCAGCCTGCCGCTACGCTGGCAGATTTTCACTGCCGCTGTCTGCTCGGCTGCCCCAAGGCTCATGTCCTCTTGCAGAACCAAGAACTTGCATCTTGGGGCACTGCTGCCCCTGGCTAGAGCCTGGAGAGCGGTTCTCCTACCAGGAAGCTCCTGCACCTCCCAGACTGGCTGTTTGCAGAACAAGCCGCTTTCAAGATGACAAATATCCCTGCAAATGCAAATGATCTGGATCTTGTCCCCGGGGGTTTGTAAGAGACCAGACTTCATCTCTGCGAGTCCCTGAGCACTAGTTGGCAACAGATGGCACGCAGGGACCTGCCAACCCACAACAGGGGCTCAGGCCAGGCCCAAGTGCTGCAGGAAGCGGACAGCAGGATGAGAAGAGGTAATGGACATGCAGGAACATGAACCTGCCGCAGAGTGAGATTGGCCCTGGACACGGTGCTGCTGGGTGAGGGAGTGCCCGGCGCAGAGCCAAGGTGCAATGACAGCAGCCCCATGACCTTCATGCTCCTGCCTGGCCATCCCCACGTGCTGGGAATGCTCCACGTGCACCCCCACACACCCCAGGCCAGGGTGGCGAGCACCTAACAACGGCAATGCACCCCAGAGCACAGCGCGTCTGGCGAGTCCCCTGCAACAGTCTCGTGCACACAAGAAGCTTTCAGGGGAAGAAAGGCTGCTCTGAAGCACTTCTTCTTGGTGATTTACAGCACAAGATCCACGCTGAGCTGTTCCCAAGGAGGTTTCCCYTGCCAACAAAAATACTGGAAGCAGGAACTGGAAGATACGGGGTAACATCTTGGCAGCTTCCCATGCAGGCTCCTGGCTCCCATCGCTCCCCGCATCGGCTGGGTCCCACTCGGCTGTTGGAGCCCCGGGCTTGAGGAGGGCCTCACATGCACGTGTACTGGCCCCCACGTTGTCCTGAAATGCTGGCATTTCACAGAGCACAATTTTTCTAACAGTGGGACYCCACCACCTGTCCCTGGTGATTGCACAGGGCCAGCTGGAGCAGGAGAGCACCCTGTTCCCACACAGCAGCTCCCAGCTCAGCAGAACGAAACGTGGGGACACAGGATCCCCCTGCTCCCATGAGCGTCACTCAGGGCTGTGCTGCACAACAGGTCACCTGGCCACTAGCAACCCGTGTCCCAGTGGGCTCTGCCCTGCTCAGCAGCACAATCCTTGCCCTGCGCCATGGTTTGCATCAGCGCAAAGCACTTCCATATGGCCCAATGTCCTYCCTGCGGAGGAGGATGAGGAGGGCAGCGACATCCCTAAAAACGCTGAGGGCGAGGGCTTGGGGCAGCAGCTGGGGCTCCTGCCAGTGCATGCATGGCTCTAAGCAGAAATCAAGCGCACCCCACAGCCCACTAGTCCTGTGGGCTTCCCTGGTGCAGCCGCTCTTGGCATGCCCATCGAGATGCCCGTGGGGCTCCGCTGCCCTCTCCCCACTGGCCAAGGGCCCAGCCTGGTGGTGCCCGGCTGGGCACCTCGTCCTAGGGGCTGTGTCTGGAGCTGCCCACGATGCCGCCTGGCTCACCTCAGCACTCTGGTGGGTGCAAGGGCTGCTCCCAGCCCTTCATGTGCCCCAGCACCTCGAGGCTGCTCTCCCCATCCCTGCCCAGCATCCGCCTGGCCACCCGGCCTCTCCRCAGGAGCCAGGGCAGGACTGAAGGCTGCTGTGGCCCAGCTCCAGACGCCATCCCTAAATCCCACAGGATGCCACTGCCCCTGTGTTACTGAGCTTGCTGACACCCCTGCCAGAGGTGCTGTCAGATCTGGTCATCGCTGCAGGCTGAGCAGCTCCACGTGGGCTCCCCAAGGGACTCAGCATGGCGGGAGAAGACCAGACAAGAAAGGGAGTGGGAGGAAATAACGAGCTCCAACGTGGTGCCGAGCCTGGGGCCTTCCCTCCCCTGGGAATGGGTGAGGAGCAAGGTCTGGGCCAAAYCAGCTCCTGGGCTGGCCAGGATTTCAAACAAGTACAGAACAAGATCTTCATCTTGTTCAGCTAAACAGCATCAGCACCCTTTTGGTTGAGTCAGAAGAAGACAAAAGACAAACCTTAGCATCTCTCCAAGCTCTGTGCCAAGCCCAACACCCTTGTGCCCGCTCACTGCTAACCCCACAGGAAAAGGCACCGYGGAGATAACCGTCCTGAATGCCGATGGGCAGAAAGCGTCCCTGCCTTCGTCCCGCCGGGCTCCTGTGTTCCTACCCCGTCCCACAGTGGTGCAAAACCTCGGGCACCTGGTTGGGGCTGCTCGTGCGGGCGGCAGCTGAACCAAGGCAGAGCCTCCCAGACCCCAGTACCGTGAAATCCTCCCGTGGCATCTCCCCCAGAGACCAGAAAAAACCCATGCTATACCTCCTGGTGAATATAATTCATTTAAAAGCAAAGCTCCAGGTAATACTTAATGGTAGGAAGAGATKAAGCTTCCCAAATTGATGAAGTGTGGCAAATACAGGTAGATTTTGCCAAGATGCATTCAAATTCCCCTATRCACAAAGAGACACTAGGCTTGACGCAAGCTCTGTCCGTAGTCCAGTGCGCCACCACATGCAGCCGTGGGCAGCAAATGAAGGAATTAAGTACTAGTGATAATGACAACCAGAAAGTGAATCCAGACTGTGGCCAAGCCAGATCATTTTCTCAAGTTTAGACTTTATTGCATCTCACAAACTCTGGGAGAAGGCAATGCATCTGGCTCAAAAAGTTCCCAAGCTAATTGGGTTTTTCTTTTTATGAGAAAGTGGGGGTTTGGGACAAATCTTTCGCCAAGTCAAGGGCCCATTCCCCTTGGAATAGTTTAGTTGTTTGCCAAAAATATGACCTTTCTAAAAACAAAGACCTGAGCTGCAAAAGAGTCCATTTGGGGACTTTGCAGAAGAAATTATTTGGAACTTTTTCTTTTCCCTCTTTGTTTGTTTGTTTGTTTGTTTGAAGTGCTTTGCTTTTCCTCCAACACTAACTAAAGCAATGCAGCATGAGCCTGAAAACACTTAGTAATGCTGGGACAGACAGAGGGTGTCCCCAAGCTGCAGAAAAAGCCACCAGGGCTGCTGCTGGCAGAGCTGCCCTCAGCCAGGRAGACTGCATCCCAAGGAGACACTGCAGTTTTCCTTTCTGAAGGCTGCTTTGCAAAATAAGGCACTGACCTTAAGCGAGCGAGGCAAGGCGGCAGGATGGAGCTCTGCCTCGCTTTCTGGCCAAGGACGCTGGGCAACGTCCTCCTGCGGCATCCCCGGCACGGGCTGGTCCCCGAGGACATCATCCCGCTTCTGCCTTCGCTCTGGGGTCCCCAGCTCGGGGAGCCCCTTCCTGGCACTGGTGGCCCCCAAATCCCAGTAGCTGGGGGGTCCTAGGCATCCCGCTGTCCTCTGGGGGTTCCCYAGATCCCAGTAGCTCCCCAGGCTCTGGGGGACGGCAGGTCTGTGTTGCCGCTCGCCGACGCCCCGGTGTCCCCACGCCCACGGGGTACCCCCAGTCGCCCCTTCCCTCCGCGGTGCCCCGGAGCCGCCGCGGGCGCTGCTCACCTTGAATGCGGGCGGGCCGCGCGCGTCGCCGGAGCCCAGGCAGAGCAGGAGGACGCCCAGGAGGCAGCCGAGCGCCAGGAGCAGCAGCAGGGCCGCGAGCCGGCGGGCCATGGCGGGCGGCAGGTGAGCGGCGGCGGCGGCGCCCGGGCGCGCGG
>NW_020455865.1:8481262-8517304 GCF_003342845.1 Nothoprocta perdicaria
CCGGGGCTCAGCCCCTCCTGCTACTCCCCCTGCCCGGGCATCACCCTCGTCTGCCCTGTCTTGTGTGCCCCCCGGCCCCTGCATCAGTCTGTCCCTTCCTGCCCTGAGGCTCGGCCCTGTCCTGCTGCCTRGGACATCACTGCTGCATGGGACACCTATCCAGGGACATGCTATCCTGGGACATCAGCCCGTTCCATCCCGGCCCGGGGGCTCATCCCTTTCCTCTTCCCCCGGGGCATCGTCCTTGTCCCATCCTTGCCCTAGGGCTCAGCTCTGTCCTCTCCCTCCTGGGCATCACCCCTGCTCTGTCCCTGCCCCAGGGCTCATCTCTCTCCTGTTCCTCTTSGTCATCATCCTTGGTCCAAGCTCAGCCTCATGGTGCCCCCACAGACATGACTCCTGCCCCTGTCTGGACTCAGCCGAGTCTTGCTGCCCTCTTGCAGTCATCACTCCTTCCCTGGGCTCAGCCCTGCTCACGCAAGTGTCCCCTACCCCACACTTCAGCTTTGTCCTGCCCMTCTGCACATCACAGCCTAGCCCATGCTCAGCACCATCCTGATCCCCTGGACATGTCCTCAGCTCCTGCCAAAGGCTTAGCCCCATCCCAACCCACTGTGGGCGTCATCCCTGTGCCACCTGGGGCCTGGGAGGGTGCWGGTTGGCAGGACCGGGGGCTCGGAGCCCGCGAGTGGGGTCTAGGGTYTCTCACTAGCTCTGAACTGTGGCTTCTCTAGTACCAGGTGCCCTTGATGAGGCCAGGACACCCCAAATAACAGAAAAGCTCCAATAAAGGATCTCATCTTCCAAGATTAAATGTAACGAATACGCTGCTGCTTTTAATCATCACAAGGAGTTTGTGATGGCCCTGAGGAGCCTGGACATTATATAGAGAGGTTGTTTTTAGTAGAGTCACAAGTGAGTAATATGTAATGTGTTCCTCATGGAGCATGGTGCCAAGGAAGGCTGGGTCCCTGGCTCTGCGAGCAGGACGTTTTCTTACACAGAGGGATAAAAGAGTGAACAAAATAATAAACATGGAGATATCACCAAGGAGTCTGAAGGAGGACATGGCTTCCAGCCCAGCTGGGTTGCAGGCTGGAGGTTCACACATTTCTAAGCTCCTTGYAGCATGACTCCCTTCTTGAGAGTTTTTTCCTAAGCAAGCCATTTTTCGCATAGCCCCCATCTCAGTGCACRTCACGCCATCACCCTGGTGCTCAGGTTTCTTCTGAGCTTCCTGCCCATCGCCGTGGTGTCTGGGCACAGGGCATTTAAAGGAGCCCAGCCTGCATTCGGTCCTTGTGGTTCTCCTGTGCTTGGCTTGTTCWCCTTGCTCATCCTCTCCACAGGCTTCTGCRTTGTGGTGGCTCTGCTGCTGGAGACCACCAGCCTAGGATGTGCTCCCAGCTCTCCCACGAACATAGTGGTTTTTCCTAGGCTGAAACAGACTTTTCTCTACAGGAGCATGAGGCTCTGCACAAGCAGCTCACCGGAAACCTCCATTCTTCATGTTCTCCATGACTAAAATTAGGAAGTCTCTTTCATAGTCTGCCAGGGACCTGGAGAGCCCATGGCACTGCCAAGAAGGAGAAAACACCCCGAGCTCTGCCATGTGCAGCAGCAGCCCGTGGTGGCTGCTCTCGGAGTCCTCCCAAGATGGCAAAAGGACTCTCCTGTGCAGATTGCTCAGAATAAGGCCCCAACACCCTCCAAAACTCAGCAGACCCACATGAGCATCACGTTGGTCCCTCAGGATGCAGAGTGGAAGCATCAGATGAACCTCAGCTCTGCTCTCTGTTTGCAGGTGTGACCAGCAGCAGGAGATGATGGAGGGAACTGGACAGAGTGATCCTCACCAAACTAGCATCTTCTTATGTGGAAAAAAAAAAAAGAAAAAGAAAAAAATAAAGTCCACTTTATTTTGAGTCTGCTGCTGATAATACCAAGGTCCTGGGGATTAGCAGAGCACCATTTTCCTCTGCTTTCTTTGATCAGGAATGATTTTACAGACTTTTCTCAAGATTCTGAAGAGAAATATCTGCCTGTTCTTCACTCCCTGCTGTTCTCTTCGTTTGTCTAGTGTTTCTTCTGCAACTGTCACAAGTGTCATCATGCTTGGTAATTTCACAGAAGCAGAAAGATTTTTTTTATATATATATAACTCTCAATTTTTTCCTAAAATTTCCCAAGACTCTTATTTTCCTTTTATGCAGGGCAAGTAGCAAGAAGAGCTCTTCCAAAACTGCTCACAAGAGAACCTTAGGGCTCTTACTGCTTCACTAACCCGGTGCTGTGTTTGCCACTTTCCTTTTGCACCCCGAGGGGCACAAGGGTTTGAGCTGAGGTCTGGTTGGCCCTGGCCATTCACTATAGTGATTCCTGCTTCTTTTACACACTGCAGCGGTGTATTCATAATCTGGCCAGAGGTCACCAAAGCTAAYAATTGATGGAGCTTTCTGCTCCCCTGAGCTGCCTTCACATTGCGTCAGGCGAACTTCAGCTACCTGGCAGCTGGTGGCTTCCATTGGCAAACGAGGCCCTGGCACAGCCCAAAGCTAAAACATGGACTCATGTCCCAGRAGGTTGCTTCAACCAGGTGCTGGAACATGTTCTTGGGCTCCCATCAGTCCAGAGAAACCCATATGGGTTTGAACCCATACTGCACCAAACAGAAATATCAGCAATGATTCATTTACATGTACAGTGATCGCACACCAGCACTGATGTATCTGAGCCCAGTCTTGGTCCCATGTAACCAGACAAACACTGGAGGTTACCTGCTTTGGCCCAGAAGAGGAGACTCCCACAAATGGCCTTTTCTCCCTATGTCCCTCTTAAATGAAATTGTCCCTGGTGGGGAGGGCAAGGCCTGGGAGTGCAAGGCCACATCTCTGCCCCATGCCATACTATGCTGGCATCCTTTGGCATGGGGAAGGGAGTCAAGCTGCCGCAGGAGACCTGCCACATCCCCAGGCAGGAGCCACCATCATGCTGGAAAGGCCATCTCAGYTGGGCAATGGCTGTCAAAGACTTCAAAATAAACTCCAAGCATGACTAAATTCAACAAYATAAAGAAGCAAGGGGTTTGGGAGGGCTTTCTCATAGAGGGAGGATGAAGCAGGGGACATCCTAACGCCTGGCAAGCAAGGAGTGCAGCTAAGCGAGCAGGTTCAATGCACAAGCAGCCATGCAGGGAGCCATGTCCAGGGCAGGGTGCCAGGCCACTCCATCATGTCCACTGCTTCCCAGACGCCTTGAAACATTGCTCCAAAGATGTGCCTCATTGTCCTAGTGCTATACAGCAATTTGAGGGAGAGGGCACTGGTGTCCTTGGACCCTCTGCCCCAGGAGAGAGCATGAGTATCCAACACCTCCAGACTCTCTCTGTTCTCACATCTTCTGTGCCGCTCTTGGCCTTCAGCTATTCAGATGGAGGGGTTTAGGAAGTCCAAAGACAAGAGTTTCCAAATGGCAGCTACTCATTCAGACAAACATCCCCTTCAGTGCACCACAGCCAAACCCTGAAGACACCGCTGACCTCAAAAGCATGAGCAGGGGAGTTCCTGGAGGAAGGTGCTGGCCCTGTCCTCCACACATCTCATCGTCGCTTCACAAGTCGAAAGGAGCCAGCTGTGGCTCCCGGTCTGCGAGGCTCAGAGGATGTGCAGCAAATGGGTGGCCAGATAAAAGAGGAACCCCCCCTATCCCGAGGACCATCTTGCTGAGAGCATCCGCAGGGACTGAAGTGCGTCAGGACATTTCCCCTGATCCAATTCGACTGCTTTGATAGAGCCCCTTACCACTACCTGATACTTACAGTAACTTCAAATAACCATACAATAAAGAGTGGAGAGCCAAGGCTTTGCTGCAAGCAGGCAATAAGAGCCCCATGATTTCTAAGTATGAATTCTAGGACCTCTAACCTGGATAAACACTGGGAGTTTTGTCCCAGGTAAATCTCATTTAGGACTTGGCACCAGCACACCTGACACACTATAGACTCAGCATATATCTCTGAATTACCTACAGCAATTGTGGAGCCAACACCTCGACTTGTGCTGAGCTCAGCTAAACCAAGGAAGACAGATTTTCCTAAGCTTCAGTTTGTCAATCTGTGGATGAGGTACTAGGCACAGATCCCCAATAAATGGTATTGCAGATGTATTTGCCTGTGACCCCTTCTTTAGCTGTGCTAGGTGCTGAGCAAAGCCTATCCTCAATCCGGTGGACACACAGAGTAAATATTAGCTAGAGACAAAGACAAGGGTGGAGAAAAAAGGCATGACAAGATGAATAGGTGCATTATTGCCAGAATCACACAGAAATTTGTTTTGTTAATTTTTTTCAGACAAAGGCAAGGTTTTTTTTCTAATCCATTRCTTCTAAAAATGTATCTGCTTTGGGATCGCCTGGTAAAGTACCAGCTAAGCTGAACAAGTGATTAGCAGGTAAACTGGAAGTAATGAAGGGTACAAAATCAAAACTGGGAGAGTGTAAAATGTTAGTGTGGTGGCTGACAACAGTTGGATATTATATTGGTGAAACTCAGGGAGCAGAGCTGAGCTTCACAACATCCTCATAAATGGGAAATAACTGTCAGAACATCTGGAAGCCAAAGGTGGGAAGTGCTGCAAGTCCAGATGTGCTTGTAAAATAACAGGAAGCCTGGGGTGAGTCTGGAGTCATTGGAATGGGCCAAGATCCAAGGGGAGGAGGGATTAGCTCTGGGAATTCCTGCTCCAATCTGGGAGCTCATCAGCTGGCAGGAATGCAGAGGAGAAGCATTTGGGATCATTTGATAATCTTGAGATAAGGACAAGACACCAACACGGTCCAGCCATAAGCAAAGCAAAGCCGCTCCACAAYGCATCCAAGAGCTGTTAGAGCAAAAACCCTGATCTTGGTCCTCATGAGAGCCCCACAGCGGCCCCGACCTCCTCCTGAGCGGGTACAGGAGGGCACTGTAGGGCCAAGGTTAAGTTGTGGAGATATCCAGGGTGAGAAACATGAGGCAGAAAGAGGTGCTGGTTAGAGGACAGCACTGTCCCAGGGCTGTCCAGGAGCAAACTGAGGACRGAAATTGGCAGCAGGTCTCTGACTCTCAGAGGGAGGATTTCCTGAAGTTGCCTCCCAGCAGAAGCACAGACCTGTCTCTCGGGTGACTCTCTGTTTGCAAATGGGGGACAGGGCAGGGACCAGACTGCCTGACCGGGGCCGCTCGCTGCTCAATCAAGGGGTGAGCTGAGGCTCCCTGGGCAGGACAATGTGCTCTGACTACATGAGACTCTCCCAAGCCCAGCCCCAGTCCTAATCCCAGCCCCAGTCCAAACTCCAATCCTGTCCAAGAACAGCACTTGAGCAATAGCCAGCTCAGGGGAACTGTAACCTGCTCCTGTTAACTGTGGCCTGGAGTCTCCAGGGACATGTGGAYCCTGGGCGAGGTCTGTGGATCCTGCTGGAGTCAGGACTGGGACTAACTCAGCTCCAGGGACTCAGCTGAGGAATCAGCAGTGGTTTTTGGAGGGTGCATTTCAGGAGAAGGGCTGGAATGGAGCTGCTTCCACCCGAGAAGCGCAGTCTCCTACCCCTGAGGTTATATCAGCATAAAGCAGAGGGCTTGAGAATCTGGACTCCCCAAATGGCTGCTGTTGGTGCTGATCTTCTCTCCAGCATCTCTTTCCTTTGGATGGAGGTGTCCAAAATTTCAGGAGGTACTGAAAAGCCYTTTGGCAGTCTGAGATCTGCAAGGCTGGAGGGGAGAAGGACCTCCTCTCTCACCCTTTACTCATGTCCAGAGTCATTTTTCCCCCTGATCTGCCCACAAAAGAAAGAATTCGCCTTGATGTACTCAAGTTTCAGTTCTCAGCCCAAAGCTTTTCCCCTTACAGGAACGGAAGCACGCAGGTACTGGAACGATACCAGTGCATCCAAGGCTAAATCCCCCTCTTGGCAAGGAGGCAAGCCTGGAAGGGAAGAACAAAGCCAAGTACAAGTCCCCATTCTTGCCTTAGTTTCTAAAACCTTTTGTATCCCCCGTTTCCCAGGCCTGTCTCTGCAATGCTTCCCACAGATGGTTCCCTGGTGTGGGTCAGTGCCAGGACCACAGGCCTTCCAGCAGGTTTGCAGGGCTTCTGCGCCTGGGGGAGCTGCTCCTGTGTCCCCTGGCTTTGCACTGGACATCAGCCTTTGCACTCTGATGTCAGGAAAGAGCTGGTGCTTCTCAGAAAAACCACCACCAGCTTCACAGAAGGCAGATTGCTTCACGGAGAACCTTTGCATGACACTGAAGCAAGGGCAAGGGAGCAGGAAGCCATCTAGCCACAGGGCTCTGGCTTGCACGTTTTGCATGGGACATAGGCTGCAGAAAGAAGTTTGGGGACACCTGCCCTCATTYGAGAAGGTGTCAGGCCTTCAGTTCTGTAACTGCGAGACGAGAGCTGTCACACAGGGCCTTGCAAGACCTGTTTCCCTGGTTAGGAGGCCGTGGAACCCACTGCAGGGCATGGGACCTACCAGCCCAACAAACCTCCCCTGCGCTGTGGCTCAGTCTGGAGCCTGCGTTTGGAAGCTCAGGAGAGCATTTGCAGCCTGCCAGCTCTGTGCAGCCTCTGCACTGCTGCTCTGACCTCCCCTCTCACACAGGCTCCCACAGGAGCAGCCTGCCCCAAGGTGCAAGGGGCACATAGGGGCAGAAATACCCCAGTGTCCTTCCTCTCTGAGTCTCCTGCAGATTCAGATTTACAAGCTGGTGTGGGCGGAATGGATTTCCCAAGTCTCCATCATAGACCAGGCAAGTGCTTGGATCAAGGAGCGACACCACGGCTGGTTCTGGGATGGGGCAGCAATTGCCTCCCTCCTGCGGCTGCACCAGTGGAGCTTTCTCTCAATAGCATCTCCCCACTGAGATCTGGCCAGGACCACAGCAGGTTTCAGACAACAGCTTAGCAGTTTTTTGGACACTTCAGCTYTCTGGATCCGGATCAACTCAGCCAAGTGTCTGCTTCGGTAGGAGCAACGTGGTGTTCCTCAGTCCCTGCCTTCCCTAAACCTGTCAGATGGGACATGTGGACAAGGGGAAACYACACAGGTTAAAGGGAAGGTGAGCAGTCCCATGGTGGGGGACAGCAAGATTCCAAGATTCCCTCAGATTCTTAAAAATGTTTAGGAAACAAATCATTATTTTGCTCAAGCTGGATTTTAACACCAGGAGGGCCATGTGTTCATTGTCCTCCCAGGACACCACTGCAGTCAGGGACAGGAGGCAGGAGCAGCTCTGGAGCACTTAGCCACTTTCCGATCATGATCCAACAGATATTTGGGCAACATGCTCCAAGCCCAGCTACATGATCTTGCTCCAGAACCTCTTCACGTAGCTCTAAGAAAAGCTGCAAAAAAAGGTCAGTGGAGCCCAATCCCATTTTGAGCTGACACTAGCAGGCCCAAATAGTATTCCTCTAATGCATCCAATCAGGTTTTCAAATCCACCGCATCCCTTGGCCACTTCCCACTTGCCAGATGCATATTCATATCCCTAGATTCTGGTGTGAAGCGCTGCGGTTGGAAAGCAGTCCTGCCCCAGGGGGCCATTCAGGTCTCTGGCATCAATCTGACATGGTTAATCCAAGCTCTCTCACTGAGAAAACAATTCAAGAGAAAAGAGGGAGTCTCTCCTCTTCTTTGGCAGCTCTTTAATAGAAACTGGGKTTAAAATGTAGCCTGGGGCTTCCTGATGACTTCCTCAAGAGATTGGAGAGAGCCAGCAGAGCAGTCCCATGGCAGCCCATTTCCTTCCCACGCTACGGCCAGTGAGTCCTTCTGGGGGATGCTCCTTACTGGTCAGGGATCTCCTCTGGACTTCTACCTGCAGCATTCCCTTTTACCACCCTTTCCCAACACACGCAAGGAAAACAGCACCTAGTCATCTCACGTAGCTGGCTGCTGAGCACAGACCAGAATATGGGGCTCAAAGAAGGAGCAGAACCACGTGCCAATGAGGCGGGGGGTCCATGTGGGCAAGAAGCAGCCCCTTCTCAGCCTTGCTGTGCAATTTCACAATGGCTAGATTTAGGTGCATGGTGTGATGCACAAGCCAGCATCTATCTTAGCACTCTGACCTCAGTACTCAGTATTGTGGTTTTCCACCCTCATAATAGTTTCTTTCTGATAGATGGCTATTGTCTCTATTTAAAGGGACACTGCCTAAGGGACCGCAAGATACATTTCCAGTCCTTCCCACATCCTAAAGCAGAAGAAGAGCCTTGAGTGCAGCTTTCTTTGCTGGAGCTATAGGACCAGAACTAGGTCCAGTTCCAGAGAAGCATGGAATGCTTTGTCTTTCTATCCCTATTCCAAAGGGAGACATCCAGGCAGATGTCTCTCTAGCCCTCAAGCTTCTACCACGCAGCCTTTGCTGGTTTCCTGAGGACAGCAGAGGTGCAGAAGTTGACTGGAAGTCATGTTGATCCCCATCCGTGGCAGCACATGCTCTCCCAGCGGCAGGGAGCCACACTGCTTGGCTCTGGAGGAGCCCCGTGAGGCTGCTCCCAGCCTTTGGAGGCATCTCCATGGAGCAGGACCAAGCCACCCCACAGTGCTGCAGCACATGCCCCTACTGAGCCCAGCCTGCCTGCCCCTTGCAGCCCAAACTCAACAGGAGCTGAAAAACATGATTGTTTTTAAGAAAAAAGTTAATGAGGTAGAGAGATTTTCCTTGTTATGTTTATTGTTTAGGGGTGTAATTGCCAAGACTTTATTCTTGTTTTAGTGAGAAGTGAGAAGTGATCATAGGACACGAGCAGCTGCGGTTTGAGGAAATCACGTGCTGTGAAGCATTCAAAAAGCTCTTGAGAGTCTCATTTATTATCTCTTAGTCCAGATGCTACAAAGCAGGATGATTTAGAAGCAGCTGGACACTTCTGAAGATACTTTGTGGCCCAGGGATTTCTTCAGCTGTGGCTGGATATCCTCAGGTGCACGCAGGTTATCCTGCCCCAAAACAGAGACATCTGGGAGCATTTTCCCTGAGATATTCCAGGAAAGTCAGTTGGCTTCTTGCAAACTTCCTGCTCTAAAAGTTATAACAAATGCAGTGGCTACAGCATGAAGCAGGTTGGGGTCTGCTCTGAGTCCCCTCCTCGGGTCTCCACAACATAGCAAGGATAGCAGGTCTCCTGGGCTGCTACAGACATTTGCCTGTGAGTGCCTGTGCACASCTCTCTGGAAGGGATCCAGAATTTCTCCTTGACTAACCTTTGCAAAACGTTTTGAAGAGACAACATCCCTCGAGAGAGTCCACCTGGTGCAGACAGCAGCGAGCAGACACCATCTGTGTGTGTGCGGGGGGTGACACCTGTTAAAAATATGTCTTTTACACGGAAGCATATTGCAGAAGTGAGAGGGGGATTCACTGGCAGAGGAAATGACACGGAGARCAGTTGTGCCCTGAGATGATCTCTGAGTGTCTCTGCTTCATCTGCACAATTTCAGGCAGTGCCATTGCCTGAGATGGCCCTACCCTTTTTCGAGTTTTTTACCCTTTTCATGCTTTGTAACTGGGAAAAAAAAGAACTCACGCAGGTCATTTGTGGCAACCCGGCAAGGCATTCTGGGCTGGGATATGACATCCAGGTGTTCCTCCCTGCCTGCGGGGATGGGGCCATGCCAGCACAGGCTACGGAGCAGAGGCCCATCCACCTTCAAATTTACTTCTGGTTCTTAGGTTTCAGAATCAGACTTGGATAAAACTGTTGAGTCTAATTTTCCCCAGGCTCCATTGGATTTTGCATGTCTGTGGCATTCTTCTCTCTTACTGTGGGGTGAAAAACCAACTGTTGCTTCACCTGCTACTGATGGGAGCCATCTCAGAGACACCAGGTRCCAGCCCTGGAGCAGGGAAAATCATGTTATGCTGAGATGATTTTTTTTTTTCACCCTGAAGTCCTTGAGCTGTGCTTAAGTAAGAAAAATAGCATTTGTTCATTGGGGATGTCCTATGTGGTGGAAGGCTTACCAGAGCCTTCTGCAGCCAACCAGTCTTTGTTCATCTTCTTTCAAGGGTAAGGATGGAGAGGTGCAGCTTCTGAAACACACACCATGATGCTGGGTGTGAAATGATGAGCTTGAGTGATGGTTGAGCATGGGTGAAGGACCGGCCAGGGACAGAGGTGTGCATGGAGGTGTGCAGAGGTGTGCCTGGAGGTGTGCAGACTTGCTGAAGAGTGGAAGATCTCCCGCAACAGAGTAGTCCTCAGGAGAGCAGAAAATGGTCCAGGCTTCAGGGAGGCTGCTTTCAGTCTAGAAGCTGTCCCTGCCCAGTGCATACAACAGGAGCTGAACAGGAGCTGGACAAAATCAGTGACTACATGCAGCCCATTCCCTGGGCATCCCGCCTCTTGATCCAACACAGTCCTCCTGTATGCTGGTGGGGACATCACACTCCACGCCAAAGTGCTGGCTCTTTCTCTCCCTCCACCATCCTGCTGCCCTAGGGCAGGTAGSCCAGCCAAAGGCTGCCCAGGGGAAGGTCCCTGGCTGCTGAGGACACACCTGGGGGATGTTTGACACAGACTCCTGACTCTCATGTCGGTAGTTTGCACTGCTGTTGGATGTGCAGATGGTGCTGCACCCAGTGCCACCAAGGTAACACATCTGCATCCTGCTGACACCTGCAGCTCCCTGTCTGGAATCTGCTCAGCCTCATCTCAGAGGCCTCCTTGGAGGGCTAATCATTGCCTGGAGTCTGCTGGGCTGTCAGCTCCTTCTTCCCTCTCCTAGTTGTATACAAAGGCTCATAGCTGCCTTGCTATATGATTCAGCTTCCCTTTCCAACATCCTACATGTGCCCTTTGCTGAAAGTGGCCTCGGGGATCTGCACTTTCAGTTCTCTTGTGGCTCTGCGGGTGCTAACCGCAACAGCACTTCTACAAACAGTGGCAAAACACGGTTGCCAGGCGGCTCTCACGTGCTGGCCGGTGCCAGCCAAGAGCACGTTGGGCCAGGGTACGGGGTTGAGCTCTGTGCCATCCGTCAGATGGACCTCTGCCTCTTCCAGTCATTCTGTGAAGATCGCCACAGCTGCGTGGCTGGAGGGCAGATCAGAGAGGAGAGGGTGGGCTTCACAACTGCTGGTTTCAACCCTGGAATAACTGGAGTCCCCTGAGAATCTCTGGGCAGTGCAGTGATTCACTTGGAAACCAGGCACTCATTTAGACCCTTGGAAGTGGATTTATACATTCACAGAATCACAGAATGTCTGAGGTTGGAAGAGATCTCTAGAGATCTAGTTCACCCCCCCCTGCTCAAACAGAGTCACCCAGACCACACAGCACAGGATGGCATCCAGGCTGGTTTTGCCCACAGATTTTGGTGGTTTAAAACCTAAATTTTCCAGGGCCGAGCAGAGTCTGGATAGGCTGTGTTTACAGCAGGCAGGCGCTGCTCTGGCCAAGCCGTCTTGGGGGCYGCTGACTGGTAACACAGCCAGAGTGTCCCCAAACTCCTTCCCCTCCTGCCCTCCGGCAGCAAAGGGACCTGCTCAGTCCAGTTTTGAGTTCCAAATATTGAGGCATGACTAGGAGTACAGTGAGCCTCTGTGATACCTCCTTTGCGCATCCTTCCAGTCTCCAGCTGTCTTTGGCTTGGGGAATTTCCTGAGTCTGAAGAGATTTCTCTTCAGATATTTACAGCTTTTAATATATCCTCTTCCATAGTTTTATCCATTCTCCCTTTGAACTCACATCAGCAGCATCCTTTCTCCACTATCTTCTGCTAGCCTGGGATGAAGAACTGCCTTCTTTGGGTTGCTTTGGGCCTGGGTCCCACGTGCTTCATCCAACACCCCTTGTTCTGCTGGATGAGATGGTGTCTCAGGCTCCCTTGCACCTTTGCAGGACAGTTCTGTGTACGCACAGACCCCTCGATTCTGTCTTTTCTGGGTGCAAGATCTCAGTCTGTTCTGCCATTCCTCATGGAGGTCCCTTCCAGCCTGAATTACCAGAGGTCCTGTGGTGTGGCAAAGGCAGAAGACATGGCACTGCTTGGGCGCACACTAGGAAATGTGGTACAGGGAGTTCCCCCTCTTTGCTGTGTGTGTCCACAGATGCCACCCACACTGTCCACTTCTCCTTCACTGCCCCCATACAAGTCATTTCCTTATTCATGGGCAATGATTGCAACCTCCCTTCCCAGAGCGGAGCAGAAGGGCAGGGAGGTCACAGTGTTACCAGTCAAACTTAGGTCCCACTTCTCTGTTAAGTGCAGCCTGTGGCTTG
The DNA here is from genome assembly GCF_003342845.1 of Nothoprocta perdicaria. Taxonomy (NCBI): domain Eukaryota; kingdom Metazoa; phylum Chordata; class Aves; order Tinamiformes; family Tinamidae; genus Nothoprocta; species Nothoprocta perdicaria. The sequence continues at coordinate 8,493,532 of NW_020455865.1, forward strand.
AAGGATCCTTCCAGCCTCATGGAAGATTGGGGGTTGGAGAGATAACACATTAACCATGTCCCACTGTCCCCATACAGCTGGGCACTCTATGTGGAACTGGAGTACCATGCACATTGCTCCAAGTGCAAGCCCTGCTCCTGCATGAAGAGTTGGCTGAGGCTCAAGTCCCTCCGCAGGTGTGTAGCCAGGATGAAACCTGAGCACCAGCTTTGGGGACTGGCTAGACAAGAAGAGATTATCTCTCATACGAGKAARGACTAAGGGAGCTGGGCCTGTTTACTCTGGAGATGAGAAAGTTGAGAGGAGATCTCATCAGTAGGTATAAGTACCTGAGGAGAGAATGTAGGGAGGAGGGGGACAAACTCATCTCAGTGGTGGCCAGTGACACGACACGGGGCAATGAGTATAAYTTGAAGCACAGGAAATTCCATCTCCATGTAAGGAAGAGCTTCTTCCCTGTGAGGGTGACAGARCCCTGGCACAGGCTGCCCAGGGAGGCTGTGGAGGCTCCTTCTCTGGAGATCTTCCAAACCCACCTGGATGCCACCCTGTGCCCCGTGCTCTGGGTGTCCCTGCTGGAGCAGGGTGGGTGGACTAGATGATCTCTAGAGGTCCTTTCCAACCTCAACCATTCGGTGATTCTGTGAGACTGTGGCTTGCAAGAAGCTCGCGGTATCGTGCCATGCCATGCGTGGAGCCACACCTGCGGGCATCGAGCACACCCACCTGCAGGAGAAAAGTCCTGCTGGATCATGTCCTGCCGTCAGACACCGTTGGTATGCCAAGTGCATCCCAGGGCTCAAAGGTCAGACCTGCTCTTAGGGTTTTGCCAGGGGAGGCCAGGAATTTGCTGCTGTTTATCCCAGGGAGCTACTATGATTTCTCTGCAGCTCCAGGACGCACCTCCCAAGGAATGAACAGGGCATTGGCTGTCGGGATCTAGGTATGCTGCATCATTCCCATGGATCGTGTTGGCAGGCACAGACTTCTTTGTTTTCTTGTTTGGCAATGTTTTTTTCCACTGAATTTAAAAATAAAATCCGGCTGGTAAAAGCACCGGCCAATTTTATACCCAGCCTTGTTTTCCCAGGCTCCTGTCGGATGAGGTGTCTTGTCACAGCCTCGTAGCTGGAAGGATTCGTCCCAGCTCTCCATACACACACGGGCTCACCCAAGCAGGGTGGGAAGGGTGACATGACACGTCTGACATGGCAGTGCGTGAGTGGGGCCAGGGGCAGGAGGAAGATTGCAAAACCCTGGCAGTTTATTGCACTTTCCTCTTCACRTTGCCAGGCAAGTGAGCGGTGGAGGTGTGGGCATGTGGTGTGCAGGGCAGGGAGAGAGCTTGCCATGGGGCCAGGGTGGTCCTGGGTGCAGCACCGGGAAGATGCTTGGTCAAGTGTGGGCTGGGTGCACCCTCAAGGTGGTGCTGCACATCCAGGACAGGTGAGCTGCACCCCATGGGCACCCACTTCCCAGGGCTCCATGCAGACCATGTCAGTGAACACTGACACACCAAAATCTGCGCGAGCATCTTCCTGCAGGCAGACCTGCAAGCCTTCTTGGAGGAATTTATGAATTCATGGGATGCACTGGAGCACCCTGAAGCTCTCCAGGCACCACTGTAATCTAGAGAGACACGGACATTGGTGGCTGGGCTGCAAACAGGGCTGCCTCCGTCCTGTGCAGCCCCAGCAGCTGCAGGGAGGTGGGTGCCAGCCCAGCTGAGATGGGTCCAGCATGGGAGCATGGGCTCAGCAGGCRTAGAGACCCCAGAGGGGTCCTGCAGGAACAGGTCCCATCCTACAGCCCTGCACCCTGCAGCATATAACCAAGGCAGTAAATCACCMCAACCCCAGTAAAAGGGGAAAGGCAACTACAACAATTCCTGGAGGACTAGCAGTGCTGSGAGGCGAGGTCTGGGGGCAGAGTGCTGAGTAAGCTCAGACCTCCACAAGAGTGGAGAAGAGCCCATGGCCTGAGGACAACCCTATAGCCACGCCACTTGGGGATACAAGGCAAATCCAGTGGAGATGCCCCACAGCTGGCCAAGCTCTAGCAGGTGGCATGAACCTGCTGAGGTCATTTCCACTCRTGGCCGATTCTTCCTGGAGAGCTACTCCCAACCAGGCAGCCGTGACCACCCAGGGGCCTTGCCCRTCTTCTCAGCTGAAGAATCTTGCACCATATTTTGTGGTTTGTGGGCTTCTTGGGTTGCCTAAGCCTGAATATCTTTTTAAAAAGCTAAGTTTCCAGCACCACTGGCTGCAGAAGAAAATGGGAGATGACATTGGTAAAGGCTTTAGATCCCGGAAAGAAAGAGACATCTTCTCTAAAATGCATTGTTTATGGAAACCACTTTTGTTTTCTTCTTCTTCTTTTTATTATTTATTTATTTATGTATTTATATTTTATGCTTTTAGAAGGCCTGGGGAGATTTACGACTTTCTGAGATTTGGCAACGGTGCCACAGCCTACTCAGCAGAGGAAAATGTTAAAAATGCCTCGGCTGGAAAATCCCCTTAGGATTTTGGGCAGAGAAGCAAAAACAAGCCCYGATAATCCCAGGTGAGCAGCCTAGACGGTGCCAATCGGGCAAATCCACAGGGGAAAGACGTTGTCCCTTTGACTGAGCCTGGCTGGCAAATGTCACGGCCAAAATCGGTGGGTGGGTGGTGGGTGTCGCCCCCGAGGCTGCCAGCGCTGCCTTTGACGGAGGGAGTTTCCCAGTTTCCCGGCCCCCATGCTCTGTGAGAGGAGCCCGTCGGTGGGCACGGAGCRAAGGCTGCCGCCTTCTGCTGGTGCCTCTGACCAGCCACTCCGGCAGGCGCTTCCATCTGCATCAGCGCTGAGAGGCCTCTCCGAGCCCGGCTTACTCTCCTTTTGAACCATCAGGATTAAACATTTAGTGCTTAAGCTGTTATGTTGGTATASTATTCACTTAATGCCTAAAGCAGCTGGGGTATCTCCAAGCTGGCACTGTCCTTCTCCACGTGAGCTCTTACGGAGCTTCCAGTAGATGCCCAAGTGCTAAGGGAGGGTTGGGCAGGTTTTAAGATCTAATGCAGCTTTTGGAGGCATCYTCCAAAAGTCGGTCTCCCATAGGGAAGAGCTCCTTTCAGGAGTGCTGGATTAGGGCCCTTCCCCTGCGTGTTGCTCAGGAATGGCCTCTTCATTTGAAGCAGCAGAAAAATAAATAAATATAAAGGAAAGTGCAGTGAAAAAAAAAAAAAAAAAGTCAGACACGAATGCAAAACAATACAAAACATTTTCATGTGGGGTTAAACAAAAGCTCAGGGACCAAGGTGATGTCTTTGGTTTCTTAAGCCAAGCTGGAAACAAACAAAATCCCTTTTCCAGTTTGACCAGAATGGAGTTGTTATTCTCAAAAAGCAATAACTTGGCTTGACTGGCATCAATAAAAGCCCGCGGAAGCCGAGCCGTGGTAAAATGAGGGAGCTCTGCCAAGAGGCACCACTGACAGTCCGCTGGGTCCTGCAGCTTCCCCAGACTCGTGTGACACCAAGGACACTTGGGTGTCCCCTGGCTTCCTCCTTGCTGGTGACAATGACTCTGTTGGTGGCAGATTTTTAGTCCCTGTGAGGGTTAAGCTGCTGTTAGCGGGGACAATTGCCTCAATTGCTTCACATGGTGGCTGCCCGTCGCTGGTGTCCTGGGTTTGGGTGCCCCTTGGCTCCCGTCTGCCAGCTGGGGGTGCCAGGGAGAAGCAGGGCCCCGCGCGCTGGCTGCGTCCCCCGCTGCCGAGGCAGCTGCAGCGCGTCCCGCGGGGCTCCCCGCTGCACCCAGCGCATCCCCTTCATTCCACGGCCTGTCCTTCTCGCCCCTGCAGCTGTCCATGCATCCCCAGCTTGCCATGCCCCACGCCAACACGCTCAGGCTGGGTGCAACTCATGACATCAGTGAAACAAGTGTGCGGTGCAGCAGCGCAGGAGGCCAGAGCACCCAGCTCCTCATCACAGCACTGATGCAGCCTGGTGTCCCTTGTGTCCCCCGGCCACAGGGCTTGGTGCTGCTGCAGGGCCTGCTGCAGCAGCAAGTGGCAGCCCAGCATCTTCCTGGAGCGCGGCGGGAGCTGGAGCCTCCGCGCTGCTGACCGTGGCAGGACCGTGGACAGGAGGTGCAGGGAGTGAGGCAATGCCAAGTGTGCCCAGCAACGTGTGGGATCGGCGCGTGAAGCCAGGGCACTGGTTTGCGGGCACACGGCCAGGCCCTGCGTGTGCACAGCCTTGATCCCACAAGGGATGTGGGACGCTTCTGTCCCTGCCTGTCACTAAAAGTGAGCGTTGGCAACGCGAGACAACGCACGGCCCCTGCGCAGGATCCATCCCCGCCAGCCTCCGGGCCCTGCAGCTCTGCCTGGGAGAAGGCTCTGACGTTTACCCGCAGTGCAAGGAGCACTGGGGGCTCTGCCAAGGATGCCACAATTCCATCCATGCCTCGAAACATGGGGCTGAGGAAACCTGCTAAGAAAACATCCTGGTGCTTCCAAAGCTCTTGGGTGCCAAGAGCAAGGACAGGTCCAGGACATCCCACCAGCAGCCTGGCCAAGCCGGGCTCCCTCAAGTCAACAAGAGAGCACAGGGTTGGTAAATAAAAGAAGGGAAATCACTTGTTTGTTCAGATTACCTGGAGGTGAAGCGGCGCAGCCACGTCTGCACACCCAGCCCTCTTTTACAGCCTGGGAAACCGAGGCAGAGCAGGAAAGTGGTGTCACCGCGCCAGTGGATTCTGATCTCTATCTGGGAGGTGGCGACAGCCTTGGGGCAGGCCCACGTGCTGCTAACGTGTCCGTATCCCCACCGCTGGTACGTGGGCACGCTTGCAAGCCTGGCACTGCTTGGTGCTCCGAGGCAGCCCCTCTGCTAGGAAGGGCCACCAGAGCAGGAGGGAGGCACCTCCACAGGCCGCCTCCGCCTTCTGCAGAGAGCACGGCCGGCGTGCAGCATTCATCTGGTTGCTGTGCCATCCCTGTTGAGCTGGTAGGAGAGMTGCTCTGGGCAACCAAGGGCCTCGGTGCTGCTCCTGCAGAGCAGCATCCAAGCTGTAGCATCAGGAGGTCTTGTGAGGTGACCCTTTGGGCCTAGGGAGACCGGAGGGCTGCAGTTCAATGTATGGCCCTGCCATGCTTCCCGGGGAGCCCTATCCCCACTCCACACGCACCTTCCAAAGGAGCGGTCAGGCCCACTCTGATTCTTGACAGCTGCTCTTCACAAGAGGAGAAAAACGATGTGGACATCTGCCAAGTGCAGCTGCATCTTTATGTAACGGGGAGAATAAAGTCACAGTCCTCATGGCATGCAGCTGCGGAGCCAACCAGGAATTTCAGGAACCCCACCCTCTCCTCCTCCCATCACTCCAGGTTTCTTCAGAGAGGGAGCATCTGGCTTCAATAAACTGTCCCTTGGAGAAGGCTAAGCTGCAAGGCAGGGGGGAGCACACGGGTCAGCCCGGGCTTTGCAGCCCCAGCAGGATCCATCAGACACACTAGGGAGCTGGAGGAGTTTGAAGCCAAGTCCAGGACAGTTGTCCCAGGACAAGCACTGACAAGCACAACTGTCGGTGCTTGATTCACCATGGGGGCACCTGGCCTGGCCATGGTCAGTGGTCTGACTGGTGTGGGGATGAGCTGGGATGGGGATANCAGCAGAAAAATAAATAAATATAAAGGAAAGTGCAGTGAAAAAAAAAAAAAAAAAAGTCAGACACGAATGCAAAACAATACAAAACATTTTCATGTGGGGTTAAACAAAAGCTCAGGGACCAAGGTGATGTCTTTGGTTTCTTAAGCCAAGCTGGAAACAAACAAAATCCCTTTTCCAGTTTGACCAGAATGGAGTTGTTATTCTCAAAAAGCAATAACTTGGCTTGACTGGCATCAATAAAAGCCCGCGGAAGCCGAGCCGTGGTAAAATGAGGGAGCTCTGCCAAGAGGCACCACTGACAGTCCGCTGGGTCCTGCAGCTTCCCCAGACTCGTGTGACACCAAGGACACTTGGGTGTCCCCTGGCTTCCTCCTTGCTGGTGACAATGACTCTGTTGGTGGCAGATTTTTAGTCCCTGTGAGGGTTAAGCTGCTGTTAGCGGGGACAATTGCCTCAATTGCTTCACATGGTGGCTGCCCGTCGCTGGTGTCCTGGGTTTGGGTGCCCCTTGGCTCCCGTCTGCCAGCTGGGGGTGCCAGGGAGAAGCAGGGCCCCGCGCGCTGGCTGCGTCCCCCGCTGCCGAGGCAGCTGCAGCGCGTCCCGCGGGGCTCCCCGCTGCACCCAGCGCATCCCCTTCATTCCACGGCCTGTCCTTCTCGCCCCTGCAGCTGTCCATGCATCCCCAGCTTGCCATGCCCCACGCCAACACGCTCAGGCTGGGTGCAACTCATGACATCAGTGAAACAAGTGTGCGGTGCAGCAGCGCAGGAGGCGAGAGCACCCAGCTCCTCGTCACAGCACTGATGCAGCCTGGTGTCCCTTGTGTCCCCCGGCCACAGGGCTTGGTGCTGCTGCAGGGCCTGCTGCAGCAGCAAGTGGCAGCCCAGCATCTTCCTGGAGCGCGGCGGGAGCTGGAGCCTCCGCGCTGCTGACCGTGGCAGGACCGTGGACAGGAGGTGCAGGGAGTGAGGCAATGCCAAGTGTGCCCAGCAACGTGTGGGATCGGCGCGTGAAGCCAGGGCACTGGTTTGCGGGCACACGGCCAGGCCCTGCGTGTGCACAGCCTTGATCCCACAAGGGATGTGGGAYGCTTCTGTCCCTGCCTGTCACTAAAAGTGAGCGTTGGCAACGCGAGACAACGCACGGCCCCTGCGCAGGATCCATCCCCGCCAGCCTCCGGGCCCTGCAGCTCTGCCTGGGAGAAGGCTCTGACGTTTACCCGCAGTGCAAGGAGCACTGGGGGCTCTGCCAAGGATGCCACAATTCCATCCATGCCTCGAAACATGGGGCTGAGGAAACCTGCTAAGAAAACATCCTGGTGCTTCCAAAGCTCTTGGGTGCCAAGAGCAAGGACAGGTCCAGGACATCCCACCAGCAGCCTGGCCAAGCCGGGCTCCCTCAAGTCAACAAGAGAGCACAGGGTTGGTAAATAAAAGAAGGGAAATCACTTGTTTGTTCAGATTACCTGGAGGTGAAGCGGCGCAGCCACGTCTGCACACCCAGCCCTCTTTTACAGCCTGGGAAACCGAGGCAGAGCAGGAAAGTGGTGTCACCGCGCCAGTGGATTCTGATCTCTATCTGGGAGGTGGCGACAGCCTTGGGGCAGGCCCACGTGCTGCTAACGTGTCCGTATCCCCACCGCTGGTACGTGGGCACGCTTGCAAGCCTGGCACTGCTTGGTGCTCCGAGGCAGCCCCTCTGCTAGGAAGGGCCACCAGAGCAGGAGGGAGGCACCTCCACAGGCCGCCTTTGCCTTCTGCAGAGAGCACGGCCGGCGTGCAGCATTCATCTGGTTGCTGTGCCATCCCTGTTGAGCTGGTAGGAGAGATGCTCTGGGCAACCAAGGGCCTCGGTGCTGCTCCTGCAGAGCAGCATCCAAGCTGTAGCATCAGGAGGTCTTGTGAGGTGACCCTTTGGGCCTAGGGAGACCGGAGGGCTGCAGTTCAATGTATGGCCCTGCCATGCTTCCCGGGGAGCCCTATCCCCACTCCACACGCACCTTCCAAAGGAGCGGTCAGGCCCACTCTGATTCTTGACAGCTGCTCTTCACAAGAGGAGAAAAACGATGTGGACATCTGCCAAGTGCAGCTGCATCTTTATGTAACGGGGAGAATAAAGTCACAGTCCTCATGGCATGCAGCTGCGGAGCCAACCAGGAATTTCAGGAACCCCACCCTCTCCTCCTCCCATCACTCCAGGTTTCTTCAGAGAGGGAGCATCTGGCTTCAATAAACTGTCCCTTGGAGAAGGCTAAGCTGCAAGGCAGGGGGGAGCACACGGGTCAGCCCGGGCTTTGCAGCCCCAGCAGGATCCATCAGACACACTAGGGAGCTGGAGGAGTTTGAAGCCAAGTCCAGGACAGTTGTCCCAGGACAAGCACTGACAAGCACAACTGTCGGTGCTTGATTCACCATGGGGGCACCTGGCCTGGCCATGGTCAGTGGTCTGACTGGTGTGGGGATGAGCTGGGATGGGGATACGGGATGGGGATACGGGATGGGGATATGGGATGGGGTTATGAAGCTGTCCCATGCAGGCAGTCAGCAGTGAGGGTAAGAGGCAGCTACGGCACCTGTGCCCGGCCAGCTGGAGCCCGCGACACAGGCAGGGCTGGAGCGTGCAGCCATAGCGAGGCACAGAGATGAGTCAGGAAACACCTTACAAACAGTGAGGAGAGGAGTGCGAAGCGAGCGCAGGCCAGGTTGCAGGTCTGTCCAGCTGGACGAACACAAGTCACTGAGAAGCTCTCGAGCTGCTCAAAGAGGGAGCAAACAGAGTGCAGAGAGCAGCAGCCGGGCACCTACCGCCCAGCCCGGCAAGGTCCAGGCCCGGCTCTGGGGATGTGGGTCAGTGCAGGGCACGAACTCACCCCCCTGGGAACCGGGGGCTTCTCCAGAGCTCCATATCCTCGGCTCTTCTCCAAGCGATACRCTTTAGCCAGGGCTTGGATGGGAGCAGGACAGAGACCCAAAGCACAGACAGGTTAACAGCTCCGGCACGGGTGCCCTCGTGCTGCTGCAAACTGCMCTGAGCAGCAGGGATGGTCTTTGGGCAAAGAACAGCTGTTTGTCAGGACAGAAAAACAAAAGCACAAAATGTACAGGCTGGGGGCCTGCAAGGGCCTGCTGGCATTTCAAATAATTGCTCTGCTGGGAGCACAGCCCGTCTCCGAAGGGGCTGAGCTGGGCACCCAGCCCGGTCTAGGAGGGCGTGAGAAGGGCATGGGAGCGGGCAGAAGAAGAGACTACAAATAGACCTGAGTGACTGGATGCTTCCCAAACCGCCTCGCTGAGAGAGTAAGAAGATGAGAGCCCAGATCCCCAGGGTGCAGCACAGGAGCCAGACGCATCTCCCTGCAGCCCCGGCCACAGGCCAAGTGCTCCCTTCGTCAGGTTCTCCCCATGACGGTATCCAAGGCTCCAGCAACCCAGGGCGGGCAGCACTGTGACTCCAAAGATTGTGACACATACTCTGAACTTGAGAGTTGATTACCTGTGGTTGTACCTTGACCTTCCAGCCCTACAGCATGAAGGGGCTGARTTCCGGTGGTTCAGAGCTGCCATAGATAGAGGCAGCTGGGACCTGCTCTGGATGAATCAGAGACTGCCTTGGAGAACATGCAGTGTTTTTCAGATGAGATCGGAGCCCCTGGACGTGCTTGCACTAAATTCCGTGCAAACCCAGCAAGACTGTAAAGGAAATAGGGTCTAAACAGAAGGGAAGATGTTCACACCACCTTGGGAATTACTTACAGACCTTGAGGTAAAATCCAGAGCTCGTGGCTCCGAGCACAGTAACTGTATTGCTAAGCTGCAAAGAAACCTCTGAAAACCTCATCTGGCTGTGAAGAGGACTTGACCCCAGGGATGCTGGTGGGCATTAGACATGGACCAGGTTCCTCAGGGGAGCCAGGAGCAACGTGGCCAGCACGTGCTGCTGCAGAGTCAGACAGCAAAGCCATGCTCTGCAGCTCCCAGCCCCCCTTCCCCGCCGGACAAGCCCAGTCCATGGCGAGGAGATCCTCAGGAGGACAAGGCTGCTGCTCGGAGCGCTCAGGCGGCAGCAGCCTCGTGGGCCCCAGGCCAGCGCTGCCCTGGGCTGCAGACGGGCCACAGCACAAAGGCAGAGCGGCCCGCGGCTCCGTGCACAGAGGGGCATTGAGCAGGGACAAGGAACCTCTCTTTCCTTTGCAGAGACCTCACAAACTTCACATCAAAGGAGAGGCCTGAAATAGGGTAAACGCAGGCAATTAACACCCACCATTTTCACTGGTCTGGGACTTGAAAGCAACCGCTGCAAATATCCCTCTCCTGAGCCCTGGGGGCTTGGCACMGGCACCCCTGCGCCTTCCACATGAAAAGGAGGGGAGGTGCAATGGGAGGAAGTCCGGGCAGGCACGAGATCCWTAGAGCGCTGGCATCTGTGCCCCGCAGCCGGCACAGCGCTCTGCCCGCTGCTGGGCACTAACGGAGCAGCCCCACGGCCGGTGGAGCACGTCAGCCTCCACCCACCAGAAGCTCTCATGTCCCYAGGGACAAAGTCATCTCCTGCCTCGCTTTGCCTGGCGTGGCTGCCTGGTGCTCCCTGCCAGACACAGGTCCCCTCAGGTACTACAGAGCTGCTACCTGGCACCACCAGTAGCTTGTGGCTGCCCACGGCCAAAACCACCACCTCCAGAAACGATGCTAAGAGCATAAAAAATTGGGGACTATGCCAGCATCACCTGAGCAACATGAACCTCTGGTACATTTTCTGGAAGAACAGCCAGATGTAGCTACAAGACGCAGGATGAGGCAGGAACAAACAYTGGAAAGAGGGTACAGGGGGTTTCACAATCCCATCTGCCAGGGGGAAGGACAGAGAGGGAAATCCCCAGCTCCAGGCTGGAAGCAGAGGTCTCAGGGTCCCAATATAGGAACACGGTCTACAACAGGGGCCCACTGGGTTCTTTATGTGCAGGCTGAGACTGGACAATCTCAGCTCTCTTCTCCCATTCCTCAGGACAGGATCATCAGGAACATCAAGKATCACAGGCCAAGTTAGACAGCTACAGATAAATAAATAGTTCATCCCACTTTATTGTACTTAAAGAAAGGTTACAAGGAGGGTCACTTTTATTAAGCCTCAGGCAAAACAGGCACTGGACTTCCATCACGAAAGAGAGGAAGGAAAGTGATGCCCAGGGGATAAATAACATCCTATTCCCACAGCCATAGGGAATACAACTTATCCTGGCTCGGCCTCTCCTCTCTTTCCCTCGCTCTTTGTTGATGCCCATTCTGGCAGAAACAGCAGCCACCAGGGAGGCCCAAGGGCTGCATTCCTTGCAGTCAGCAGCAGGTCAAGATCAACTCAGAGAGGAGCCGGATGAGCCAGGTGGACTGTACAGGCAAAGGCACCTTCCCCAAAGTGGGAAAGGAGCTGATGTGCACAGCGCCCAGGCTGTCAGAGTTGAGTCTGTTGGAGCAGAGCAGGTTCAGTAGCCTCTGCCCAGATCAGTGCATTGTGCTAGGAGAGCCAGAGCATGAAAAACCCTGGAGAGAAAAAATTATCCTGGGCCAGGTCAGGATAGAGAGGACCAGGCCTGTGCTACATAGGGATGCACAAGAATTTCCTATGCAAGTATCATAAATAAAAAACTACCAAGACAAAGTGGAAGACAACATTCAGTCCCAGCCCCAGCCCCTGAACTGGGTGAGAAGGAGGAATTAACTCAGGAKACACCACTCCAACAAGGACACATGTTTAAACTACCACCATCACCCCAGCAGCCATGGAGAGGGATGCAGTTCACACCTACGATGTCACCAGGGGACCCTGGGTACAACACCAGGACAGGCAAACCTGCCATTTCTCCACTTGGAGATGTGCAAAGSAAAAAGCCCACCAACCTCCTCTCCATTACCCACGTTCAGTTAGATAAGAATCCTACTTCTAAATGCCCTCTGTGAAATCAGGTTTCTGTCACGTAGTCCTCATGCTAGAGGACATTATCTCTGCTTTTAAAGTAATCACAAAAATATAATCCTAGCAATCGTAAGGAAACATTTGCCAGGTCAAACAAAATTGATTCAGAAGCGTCTGCCTGTATCCACAAACAGCCTGAAACACTAGCTTAGAGATACACGTGATCTCACTTGGGTCTATGGCTCATCAACTACAGGATGAGCCTCCAGATGTGTAAACAACTTCATCAACACTCCTCCAGAACAGGGGGAGAGATGATCCTAAGAGGAGCAGCAGCTCAAGTATTGCTCTAACCCAGTTTGGTTGCAGCGGCAGGCAGAACTCAGGCAGCAGAGAGACGCCATGCTCGCCTCATTATCGATTTTCAATCTCCTCCTCTTGTCATAAGCAAGCGGTCCTTCAGCGGCCAGGTTGGTTGGAGATGCCAAGTGGAGTGTTAAAGATATCATCTTTTTCAGAGAGCAGCCACAATTCAGCCTAAATCAGGCCAAGGGTACAGCAGGCCCCCATCCCAACCTCACACAGACTGTGCAGGTAGCACCCAGCACAGAGGAAACAGGATAGGGGGTTCAGTCTCTGCAGTCAGTTTTGAAGGCAAGAAAAGGAGCAGCTTGCAACTGGTGCAGCTGACCAAGTCCAGCAGCACAGCAAAGAGGGGAGATATCCCAGGCCTGCACAAGCAGGATCAGGAAAGTGCTTTCCTCTGGCTTCCTCACGTAGACATACCATGGGGTTCTGCACCTCCCCAGGCYCTGAGACACACCACCAGGAACAATGGATGCGGTGAGATTCAGGCAAGAGTCCTAGCTCCAAAAAAAGCCCAGGGGAGAGCTCAAGTGTGGGGCCAGCAGGAGCTCCAGGAGGCAGACATTAGATGAAGGTGGAGTCCAGCTGGCTTGTTTCATGGTTATTGAGAGCCCGAGCCTCAAAGAGCTGCTTGATCAGGGCGGATTTCTCCTGCTCCAGCTGGGTGATGCGTTCACTCTTGTCAGTCACTTCCTGCACCGGATAGAGAAGGAAAACGCCTGCTCAGAGCTGTTTTTCTCCTGGGACATGCAGTGAGCAGAGCAAGTTCTCACTGTCAGGCCCAGCTGCTGCTCTCCCCATCCCTGATACACATGACCACCCACACACCCTGAAAGAGCTGCCCGAAAGCATAGGTGAACGGTTGTGCTGCAGGTGTGGACCCTTGCCTAGCGAGCCCGGCCCTGGCAGAGCTGGGGAGGGCATGTGCAACCATTCCCTGCTAGTCCTGAAGCACAGACCTGGCCCACGCGGGCTGCACCTCCTGCGCTGCAGCATCTGCACCCTCTTGTGGCTGMATTTGCCAAAGCCTTTTTCCTGCAGCAAAGATGAGCCCTTCGGGTCTATTGCGCCCTCAGCCAGCTGGATGCCAGACACCTTCTCCAAASGAACGCCACTCACCTTGGTGAGAAGCCGGTTTTGCTCCTTCAGCATACTGATGGCTTGCTGGGACCCTGCTGAGGCTGGGGACACCACAGGGCCTGCAGGGCCCGGCCTGGTCAGAGCTGAGGAAGGGTTTGCTGACTGAAGAGGGGATAAAGGGAGAAGGTAAGACGTGAAATCCTCTTCTCGGAGACCCTCCCCAGCCTGTCTCCAAAGCCACATGGGGTTAACTACAATAGTTTCTAAAGGASGCTGGGAGCTGATGGCTGGGCACTGGGAAGTCTAGCACAGGAGTAAGTAATTGCACTGCTGGTGCAATTAGCACAGGCCACTGCAGGAGGCCTCCAGCAAGGCTTTTCTAGACAGAGACAAGCAGCATTCCTGTTAACATGCCCTACACCTGCCAGGGGCTCTTGTGGCCTGGCATTCAAGGTGTCCAGCTCCGGGAAAACTGGCTCAGTACCTCAGCAGGATGCTTTCCCTATTCACACAACAATGTCAGCTCCCTTCGGCCCCTTCAAACGTTGTGAGCATCCTCTAGCCCAGCCTGGACTAGCTGCACTGTCCTCTTGGCTGTCTGACGTCCTTTGCCTTGGCAACAGGGCCAAATGCTCAGCCCAGAGCCAGGAGGGGCTCAGGTAGCTCCAGCATCAGCCCTCCAGCAGGGTAAGGGGGGGACAGGGAGGGCCCGAAGCTGACACAGACAACAGCAAGCTGCCCACGTCCCTCTCACCTTGCCCACCGCAGAAAGGAGGTCACTGAGGCAGCGGTTCACCTCCTGCAGCTTGGGGAGCAGGCGCCCCAGGTGGCTCTGGCTGCCGTCAGGGAGGAAGTCCTGGGGATGAGGAAGAAGAGGCTGGGAGCTGTTGTGGGGAATCAGGCTGCCCTGCTGATGACTCAATGTCTTATTGTCTTCCAGTCCCCTCTGCAGACTGCTGTCAGAGCCTGGGTCTCAATCTGCTGCTGACACCCCAGTTAGCCCAGTGTACTCAGCAGAGTTGGCTCATGCAGACAACGGAACGTGCCCTTTATTTATTCAGTGAGATGGGGACAGGGGAAATCCCTGGTTCAGATCTGGAGTTACTGCACAATCAACACAAAGACCAAAGTCATGGCTGTCCTGTCCAGAAGCCAATCCTGATCTGGTCTGTGGCCTGAGGGAGGTGAGCAGGGAACGCGTGAGCCCAGGCAGCCGTGCCAAGGGCACATTTGTATCCACACGTGCGTGGCTACCAGTAGGTCCAAGAGGAGAGTCTCAAGACTGGCAAGTGAGCAGGAAGATATGGGCACAATAGGTCCTGGATGGACTCTATTTCCAGGAGTTACGGTGAGCAGAGTTAGACCAACATTGAGCACAATAAGTCCCATCTGAGTTCTCCCAACCCACAAGGCAGCCCAGACCCTCCAAGATGACCAGCACCCACAGAACAAGCTCCAGACTCACCGTGCTGCTTTTGTTTTTCCCCAGGAGTCTCTGGCGTTCCTGCATAAACTGGATGTGCTGGTGATACCACTCCCGGGCACGTTCCACCATCTCCAGACCCTGGAGCAGAAAATCTTTCTCCTGTTCCAGCTCCTTCATATGCTTCAGCTGCAAGACAGTACAGAGATACATCATGTCCTCTCCTCATCCATGTCCAAAGCAGGCAGACTGGGCCTCCTATCCTGGAAATGAAGTGCCCAGGATTACACCTGGAGGGGGCTGAAGACAAACCTGAGAAACACTGTCCTACCATCCCAGTCTGAAGGCCTCCAGGAGTAACCTAACTTGCAGCCCTGACAATTCTCTCCAATCTGGCCCAACATCTTGTCAAGCTCAAGGAGCTGCTTTCTTGATGACCCACAGAGGAACCTGGCTATCAGCAGGTGTCTCAGCCTCTTTTCCCAGCAAGAGCTATGGAGGAGGAGGATGATGCTCATTGCATCATCCTGGTTTGAGGGAGAGCTCTCCAGTCTGGGAGAATAAGTGCAACAGCTGAAGGACAACGAGATCATCTCCATGCCCATGTCTGGACAGCCAGGTGTGCTGCCCACCAGCTCTCACCAGAGGAGAAGCAACTTTCTCTTTGTCACTTATTCAAGGATGCACTGAGACTATGGCCTGCACCCACTCTCTTCATGCTCTTGAGGCTGCAGGCTTCTGAAGCCTCCTCAGCTTCAGTACAAATGCCATACAGGAAGCAGCCAAGTTGAACACACAAGTTAGAAATCTGGACAAATCTGTGGCCATGTTCTTCCCAGCTCCCTGCTCTCTCCTTTACTTTGTCCATCAAGGTTTTTCTGAACAAAGCATAGGACACCTTTCCTATGAGTACGTAGAATCATGGAATCATTATGGTTGGAAAAGATCTTTAAGATCATTGAGTCCAATCATAAACCCTTCAACACCATACCTGTTAAACCATGTCCMTAAGTGCCTCATCTACATGTTTCTTGAACACTGCTAGGAATGGTGACTTCACCACTTCCCTGGGCAGCCTGTTCCAATGCTTGACTACTCTTTCCATGTAGGAATATTTCCTAATGTCTAATGTGAGTCACCTCTGGCATAACTTGAGGCCATTTCCTCTTGTCCTATCAGTAGTTATTCTGGAGAAGAGATCGACCCTCACCTCACTACAACCTCCTTTCAGGTATTTGTAGAACTACCTGATGTAGAACATCTGCTGAGTGTTTCAGGTTCAAGCATCCAAGTAGTCTGGAGGTGGGCATGGGTGGGTGTCCTTGGCATATCTGGAGGGTATCTGTAAGAACCAGAGGTCTAACATCCAAGCCAACTCTCCGTGATACGCACAGCATAACCCTGCAGCTGGAGTCAGGTTGTGWCCCAGCCAGGGAGACTGCTGCAGCATGGACTGCTCAGCCTCTCTATCTGCACTGCACTGGCAGCAGCAGGAGGAGGTCTCCTTGCTCCATTGTCACCCTCTTCTCTCGAGGCCCCTAGACGCTGCAGCACTGCTAACAAGAAATCATCGAGGCAGATGATTTCTGGGGCTCACAGACTCCTTCCCCTCAGCTCTACCAGTCCATTCCCCTGACTTAACGCCTTTCCTGGGCTACCCCTGCAGCTGCTCTGCCAGGGMGAGGTGCGAAGGTCCCACTCTGAGAGCAAGAGCTGTGCCCTGCACCCACAAAGCAAAGGGCTCTCCACCTTGTTTCTGCCTCACAGACACGCTGGAGAACGAGGCCACAATGTGACCTCTGCAGCCTATGGCAGTCTGGGCAGCAGGAGAGCCAGAATCTCCACTGGGAAGAGAAAACAGCTTCCCAGACACCMTTAGCATTTTCCTTTATGCAAGCAGGCAAGTTCAGAAGCTGCTGGGCACTGAGCAGCCTCTCGAGCTGGTCTGGAGTGTGTCTGGAGGGAAAGGATTCAGCTCAGAATGACCTGCACAGATSTCCTCCCATCTCCCTGGCAGGGACAAGCAGGACTGTTCCAGCACCTTCTCCACGCTACCAGCACTTCTCTGTCCCTGCTTCCACCCCAACACCTCCCAACGGTCACCTGCCAGTCACTCCTGACCCCAGAGCAGCTCATGCCTCCCACTGCCTCTGAAGTACCGTCTCTAATACAGCAGCCACCCGCACGCACGCTTGGATGGGAGGCAGACAGAAGGTGACATACCCACAGGAAGAACTGCAGAGCCTTGGTGCTACACAGGCTGTTGCTGAGGGGCATGAAGATGATGCTGTATGACGCAAGGACCCCCATCCAGCTCTGGCTGCAGCCTGTGACCTGTCCCGCCCTGGTCCCTCCAGGCTTACCAGTGACCACAGTGACCAGAGGAAGAGGCAGCATCACACAGAGTGGTGGGACATCGCCAGCTCTGCTGGGTGAGGGGACAGACGGCATCTCACCAAGGGTTGAGGAGGGGATAGAGCTAGTGGCAAAGGCAGCTTCTGGGGTGGTAGGAGGAAGATGGAGATGGAATGGGCACGGTGGGTGTTGGCTGGGGCTGCCCGGGGCGGAAGGGGAGGGGATGGCGCCGTATCTGAGACCGCCTGCAAATGAGAGAAGAGCTCAGCCTCCCACAGAAGGTCTGGGCCCAGCTGCCCTGAGGCTGTGTGGAAATTGGGCCGATCGATCAATGGACTTGGAAAAAATGAGCCAGGCAGACACCAGCTGTCACGGTGCAAAGGGTCGGGGGGCTGCAGCACAGCCCCACACCTTCGCTCTGCTAATCAGGGCCTCAACACGTCCCGGCACATAGCATGCAGAATGCACATCGGTGTCTGCCAACAMCTCTTGAGTTTAAGGCAAGTTAGCCCAACGCCATCTGCGTGCCTTGCCTTTTCAGCACCTATCATCCTTCCAGCATCATGGGAAAGGAAGAGTGAGAGATTACAACACTGCCCTGCACGAGGCTTCAATACTGGCTGGACCCAAACCTTTTCTAACTGTCTCTGGATGCTCTAAAGCGGGATTCATAACCCAAATGCTTCTCTAGAGCTGCTTTGGTGCTGGGGGAAGTGGGGTGCTTCCTAGCTACAGGACAGGGACAGACACTGCTTCAGAGAGGAGAAACACGTTAAAGGCAGTGAGACACTCCGATAGAATTGTGGGACAGAGGGACAAAATTCCTTTCTCCCATCTCTCCCACTATAACTATATATAACTTTAGAAAACTGAGGCAAGGGCAACAGTTGCCCCAAACTTGTTGCAGTGCTGGGAAGAGAGCCCAGACCCCTGCGAGCAGACCCTGGCCGCCAGCCTTTCCTCTGCAGGACCGGCTGGCTCTCCGAACTCCTGACTGTGGARCCACCTGTGCTGGGCTCCAGCTGGGAGCTATGTACACGGAGAAGAGCCCTGCCGAGAAAGAGAGGAACCTTCCTGTCTCCGGAGCAGGGACATCCAGCCACCAAAGCCTTGAGGACTGGAGGGACCTCATTCCCCCTCCCCAGACCAGCACCTCTCCAGAGAGACCCTCTGAGCCTGCAGGAGGGCCCCGGCCCCTGCAGCCCAAGTAACCTGGTCCTATGCATGCAAACCACCCCTCGCGGGCTGGGGAGGRCAGGAGCGAGAGCCTGCTCTGTCGCTCAGGGCCAACACAAAGTCGCAGTCAACGCTGCACGGAGACCGCCCATGTGGCCTGTCAGCTTCGCTCACATCAGCAAGCAGGGTGACACCAGCGCGCGAGAAATGGAAGTGCTGACGGGCGAGTCACAGCTTCCCAGATAGCTCAAACAGTGCTCACACCGCAACACAAAGCAAGGAAGGTCAAGAGATTGTCACGTGTAGGCAGGGTTCTGGCTCTCTTCCCAGGAAAATTTAGCTCAAGTCTGTGGGCAACATGTCCAGGCAACCTCTCCAACCCACTTGAGAGCAGGGCAGATCCCTTGTTCTGGGCAAGCCTCTCCACTCAGGAGCTGTGAGAAGGAGGCAGATCCTTATATCCCAGACTCCCCAGTTAAATTAAATGCACAGAAACCAGCATTACTGGAAAAAAAGATCCCTCAGAGCCCACAGGGCTCCTCCACCTTGTCCATGCCTTAGTGGAAGTGACAGATTGTATGCTTAGCCCTGCCCATTCAGGGCCCCCATAGTGCCGTGCCACGTGCTTTGGCACAGCCACTCACCAGCCCTGAGCACACACGACTTCTGTTGGCGTGACTGAAAGCCCCAGAGATTCATCTGCAGAGACCACTGCAGGACTGGGGCCACCATCTATAAAGTGAGGGAAGATGTTTGCTTTTCCTTGCCCAAGTTTGTTTGCCAATGGAGAGGCTCCTGCGCATAAAACACCAACTCCCCACCCTACATCAGAGGGAACACATGCTGTCTCCCAGTCCTGCACACTTCAGGACCRAAGGGACTTTGGAAGCAACTTGCAAGACTCGAAAAGAAATACCAGGATGTCTGTAATACCCAAAGTCCATAGAGTTCACACTGCTAGGGTGGCAGGGCAGAGCTATGGCCAAAACAGAGCTACTATCTTCAAAGAGGGACCTCTGCCATCTACCTTGTGCCGGTGTTCCCCACAGGGCCTGCAGGCCCTTCACAAGCCTCTCGTGACGGGGCTGTTCTTACCATGCTGAAGTCCACGCCGTTGGTGATGGTGTGTCTGCGGTGCTCAGCGCGTCCCCTCTGGTGCCTCCGAGCATCTCCAGCCGCCGAAAGGCTGCCTTCTCCCTGGCACTGCCCAGCAGACTTAGCATCGGCGCCTGGAACAGAGGGAAGCACGAGGACACCAGTCACTCACAGTGAAAACCTCCCAGTGGCCATCTCGCTGAGGCTTTCATTAGCCATTCTGCATAGCCAAGGTTTCAGCCCCTCTTCCAGCTGATAGCTGTGCCTAGCAAATCCTGAAAGAAACCTCGAGACCCAGTCTCGGCTTTGCAACCCCTCTCCAGCCCAAATTCCCAGATTCCTTTCTGGAATCAGTGTACTGGCATGCTCAGGCAGTAAGCATGTGAAAGGATTTGCGGGGTAGATTAAAGAGTGGATTTGACACGCGGCAGCTGAGCAAAGCACCGAGACCTTCCAGGAGCACCTGCTCAGATCCCTGCATGGCAGGACAGACTTCAGTACCAACTTACAAGGCTTTGCCAGGCTAGCAGGAGATCTTGGCCGACATCATTTGCAAAGAGCAAGCTGCTTCCAGTGCTGTTTCACGGCCAGCACAGACAACTAGACTGTCACTAATACTGCCTACCCTTGTCCTGTCCTCATGGGATCCATGGTTTCCACTCTGCCAGGAGCTCATCCCCTCCTGAATGCAGGTCAGGGACCTGCTCCTTCTCCAAGCATGTGGTGAGTGTTTAAACCATACAGTGACTATTGAGTTCTCCAAAAATGTATTAACATCTGACAGCCTGTTCTGCAGCAGGTACAAACACGTGGTGCTAGTTCAAATCCATCCATAACCTATTTTTACAGATTAATTTTACGATGGCAGTTTTTAGGTTGACTCAGACCCCTCTTGTCCACGCTGTCTGACAGTACCACAGCAGCTATTGCCTGAGCATCTGCAGCTGCCAAAAATTCAGCACGGCTCCTAGACTGCATGTCCTGGCTAACTCAGGAGAAGCACAGCCCTGCAGCCACATCCMAGCGGAATCATTTCTGTGCTTCTGGATGATGTGGCAGTGTGAGTGCCCCACTGCCAAGACCAAGCTCCACAGCAGCCAGAGGTGCAGCCAGCGCCTTCTCCAGACATGCCCAGGCAGCGGGAAGGCAGCACCTCCATTCTCGTGCCAGTCCTACACCGAGTCCCCAGCAGGTCCTGCCTTGTGTTTGCCCCATTTCCCTTTAGCTGCCCACCCTTGTCTTTGCAGACAGCTTTCCTCAAGAGTTTCTTTCCTGGCTTGACTTTCCAGTAAATCTCACACGATAGCTGCAAAGATGCAGTCAAGGACAGGTGGTGATGCAGCTGAGGAAAGAAATGTCGTACTAGGAACATCTCCCATCTATCAGCCATCTCCATATCCTTCTCCCACGCACCAGGCACTAGCTAGCTCCCAGAGGAATCTCCCATGAGTTTAGCATCCTCTCTGGTGCTAGACTTGAAGGACTGGAAGTGCCAGGGCGGGATGCAAAGAGCCGGCAGGGTAATTCTGCCCAGCCTGGAATGCCACCTCCTGCTGTTGAACAAAACAAGCTGGGCATTAGGACAGAGGGCTATGGGGCCTGCAGGAAGGGGCTGAGACTTAAGGCATCTCACCCAGTGTTGAGGATGAGCCCAGCTCGCAGGCATGAGCTGGAAGGCCACAAGGTCAGGAAGGATTGCTCAGCACCGAGACTCTCCATGCTGCCAAATTTGCTAACCCAGCAGGACCGGTAAAACTGCACTCATTCTCCTCACCAACCTCGAGCACAACCTCTGTGAGAAGCAGAAGAACAGCCCCAAAACTAGAGGTGATAAGCAGGATCCCAAAGCCAAGCCAGCTGCACCCCTGGGAAGAGCTGCAGACTGGAGATAATAAAAAAAATCACATTAAAAAGCTTTACGCTGCTGTTGCCAGGAAGCACCAGCATTAAGTCAGCACAGGACAAGCACAGCCCCTAGACACTGATCTGACCTGAGCCTCCGATTAGAGGGTGTCCCCTGGCCGAACAGCAGAGCTCTGTGCACTTGAGCTTAAAATGTAGCTGCCAAGGGATCAACTCTTCCTAGGGAAAGAGCAGAACCCGCTCATGGAGATAAAAGCAATCCTGGCATGAAATATAGGCCTCTTCCTACTCAGAGCCCCCTGCTCCCCAAGGGGCACAAGCCCAGCAGAACAACAGCCTAGGAGCAGAAACCTGGTGGTTGTTTTATACAACAGCTCCAACCTGACACCAAGAAGGGCCTTCTTCAGAAGCAGTCTACTATTCGAGAGTAGACTTACCAGGCCCAGTTCATTCTCGTGGACAGTCTTCATCACACAGCCCCAGCCCTAGCTGTGCCCAGCGTGAAAGTCTCGCTGCGTCTCGCCCAACTCTTTCACAACCGGTTGGGGAGAACATCCACCGGCTGGATTACAAGGCAGTAAAGTACCCTGCGATGGAAGATAACACTGAGCAGTTGTGCAGGAACGAAGACTAAAACTGGTACCTCTCACTTAGAGCTTTCACTAAGCTGCTCAAGTCAACCTGAAATTCAGGCTGGTTGCTGGAATAGCGCCCCGATATCTGCAAAGCTGGCAGCGTGGGCTTGGTGCTAAATGTGCCTGCAGGTTCAGACTATCACTATAATCTCAGACCATAACGATCCTCCACTGCCAGACAGTTGTACTCTGCAGTAATTGCCTGGTTGGACMCTTCTGAAGGAAAGCTTTCCATTTAATACCAATTTATCATACAGGATTTTTTTCAAGTTTTTCTGGATTTATATCCTTGATGATAGAACAAGTAGTCTGCATAATAATGTTCCCCCAAATGAAGTTCCAGTTATTAGTCTGGAGGCAAAATGGAAAGCRGAGAATCTTAACGATGTTTAAAATTTCTTCTCCACCCTAGAGAAGCAGGGTGGGAGAGGAAGGCGAACCTGGTCAGACAGCAATACTTTATCAAGGCAAAGGAAGGCACTGTGCTCTGAGGCATCATGATAACAGACACCAAGATCTCTCACAGAGCTTTGATCAGTAAGCCTCAAAGCACTGAACAAGAAGTAGATAAAGAAAATACTACCTGCCTACAACTGAGAAATACAGAAGTTCTGTATTTCTTCTAGGTGCTGGTTACCAGCAACAAGTGAAGGGAGACCTTGTCACTCTCCGCAACTACCTGAAAAGAGGTTGTAGGGAGGCGAGGGTTGATCCCTTCTCCAGAATAACGATGGACAGTACAAGAGGAAATGGCCTCAARGTGCAGGAGGGGAGGTTCATGTTAGACATTAGGAAGTATTTCTACATGGAAAGAGTACTCAAGCATTGGAACAGGCTGCCCAGGGAAGTGGTGGAGCCACCATCCCTGGCAATGTTCAAGAAAAGTGTAGATGAGGCACTTAGGGACATGGTTTAACAGGTATGGTTGGACTAGATGATCGGTTACGGTTGGACTAGATGATCTCAAAGGTCTTTTCCAACCATGATGATTCTATGATATTATGACATGATACACACCGTATTTTTTCACCCATTCAGTTCATGAAGTCAGCTCACTTCATGACCTCCCAATCACTTCATCTCCCACAGGGGAAGGAGGCCGACCTGCTGGGAACTGCCCATCAGCGTGCGGCATGTGCATCAGCGTGTACATCAGGGCGCACCAGAGGCGTCACCCAGACTGCAGCCACGGGGCAGAGTTATGAGGAGAGCCCAAGCCCTACAGGAGTGTCAGCAGGCACTGGCACTGCAGCATAGGCATCCCCTTAGCTCCTGAGGAGCAGACATGGTCAGAAGTGACTTGTGATTAGGGAAGCTCTGCAGATGAAGCTGGACCAGCTGCCTGAATGGCATTTGAAGACAGGGAAACATAACTCCCCGATGTTGCTTTCCCATTTGAGTTATAATAGTTGCTGGCTATTCAAACATAGAAATTTGGGCAGATTTCCCTACTTTGAGGGTTTTTTTTTGGCAGGAACGTCCATTATAGCACAAAACAAGCCCTTCTGACAAGGCAGAACCTATCCGAGTTCATGACTGGTTCATGCTTGCATCTGCCACACCAGAAAAGCGGCTCAATTTTCAAAGCATTTCCCCACTCCCAAGACCTGGTGACCCTCAGAGACAACGAGCTCTGTTACCTACCCCAGAAGGAAGGTCACCTACAGCCTCTGCACTGGGGGACAACTACAGACATGTTAGCAGAAAGCCCTTAATTCTTCTTGTCACCACTACAAACAGACAAGCACCCACACGAGGAGAAATGCAAAGGAAAGGAGGAACCTGAGACACACCAGGATTTGCAAACATGCTCTCCGCGCCGGTTTATCAAGGGCGTCCATCAAAGCCTATAGAAGCTAAAAATAATAATAGAGAAAAAAAATCACAGACTTCCCAGAGTTTTGCATCAGGCCCGTGGGAGGAACGGGCTGCTGTTTTAAATCCCAAAGGCGGCGCAGGTCTGTGCTGCCGGATAACCGGGCGCGGATCCCGGGCGGGCGGCCGTGCCCGCTCAGCCCTCCAGCCGCAGCGCTCCTAAAAACTCGCAGCCCCCAACGCCCGAGGGCGCCGCGCCCGAAGCCGGCCGGGCTCCCCCTCCACGGCCTCCCCACGCCGGACGCTCCCGGTTTAGCAGACGGCGGGAATGAAAGCGGAGCGGCCCTCCCCTCCGGGCAGCCCTTCCCGGCAGCCCGGGCCGGGGGCTGCTGCCG
>NW_020455865.1:8517986-8546188 GCF_003342845.1 Nothoprocta perdicaria
GCCCCGCGCGCCCATTGGCTGCGGGGCCGGCCCTGCAGTTTGATTTTCCGCGCGGCGCCGGCGCTCCCCGTGCGGCCGCCGCCGCCGGGGCCSGGTCCCCCCGCCGCCCCGTCCCGCCACGGGGGCTCGCTGCGAGCCGCCTCAACACACGGGACGGCGGCGTCCAGGCCCCTCACAGTGACGGGAGCCCGCGGGCCGGGGGAGGCGGCTCTGATGCCCCGGCCTGGCTGGAGGTGCCCTGGGCGCGGGGATCCCTGCGCAAACCCAGTGTCCCCGAGGAAGCCTGAGGCGCCTCCCGTGGCCTCCGGCCACCCCCGTGCTCGGCCCACGCGTGATTCCCTGCGCGGCCGGTGCCCGCTGTCCGCAGGCGCCCCCGGAGCTCCGCGGGAAGCAGCGCTGGCCCGGGCGGCAGCGCTATTTTGAGAGGCGCAAATCCTCTTTCCCCGCGCAGCCCTTCACCTGCTGTCTGCCCAGCTGTGCATCCCGGCGGGCGGCGGAGCCGGGCGCTGCCAGCCCCGGCACCAGGGATGGGCTTCGATCTCTGCGGCACGGACAATTTCAGACGCTGGACAGGAGGGTCCAGCCACYCTGAGCTGCAAGTTGCTACCCGCTAGTTTGAGCAGGTTCAGAACCTGGGGTGTGCAGCCCTGTTGAAATAGGTGATTGCTTTTTTCTTCTTTTTTCCCTTTTTTCTTCTTTTCTGGGAGGCTTCTTCAGCTTAAGTTCAGCATCTAATGATGAATGTGACAAGGACAGAGTTTGGGGTTTTTTTTCCTAGAAACTTAATCTAAACTGGCGCATTGCCAGAAAAGGTCTCTCTAATTTAGCCAGCATTGCTGTATCTGTCAGATCTAAGCGTGCGTTAGTGTCGTGGCAGATCCTGCCCTTCTCTGCAAGCTGCAAGGTGCTGCTTTATGCTACAGGAATTTGCAGAGCACTGGCACCACTATATCCATGTCATGGGCCCATCAACTGGCACGAGTGGCCCTAGGTTGCGGTGTGGTGGCACCTGCCGAATCCCTATCCTGATTTGAGGCTGGTGCCACCAAGACAGTCAATCCTTGMTGCTCATCTTCCAAATGGAGTTCCTCAGCAGCCAGGTGTGGACTGGCATCTGGAGGCCATCACTGCTGCCTTCCTTATCAAGCAGCGCTCCGGCTGGACTCCTCCGTGCTATACAGCGTGCTCCTCCATGCACAGCCTGCTCTTCTTCTTCAAGCCATTTCCTCACATAAATTTCATGGACCTGTCCTATCTATTTTGAAAGCACTACCTCGCTCTGYTTGGCTGAATGCATTCACACCTGCTTAGGGTAAGGGGAGATTTAACTCCTGCTTCATTTCTCCCCTTCCCATCTCAGAAGCAAAGCAGTGAATTTTATCGTCCTCAGCTTTGCCATTAGCATGGGTTGAGGAGTCTTCATGCTGTTATAGAGCTCCAAGTCTTAAATCTYGCAGCATGGACAGGATATCTCAGCATGATGCAAACTGTGGCATCAGTCTGTGGGCTGTTATGCTCAGCAAAGG
This sequence comes from Nothoprocta perdicaria, assembly GCF_003342845.1. Classification (NCBI taxonomy): domain Eukaryota; kingdom Metazoa; phylum Chordata; class Aves; order Tinamiformes; family Tinamidae; genus Nothoprocta; species Nothoprocta perdicaria. Next base: position 8,519,513 of record NW_020455865.1, read on the forward strand.
CTAAATCAGCAGGAAAATTATCTTTCCTTAGATCCTTCTCACATCTCTGGGACTATAGGCACAGATAGGAATAGCAAGGGGAATTTGGGATGGCCCTAATGCCTCCTGTCCATTTTCCTCCTCCATCTCAGTCGCATAGCAATCTGGAGATACCAAAAGCAGCTATTGGGTTGACTGATTCAGCTGAAGAACTCCCATTCTTCCATGTCAAAGGTTCTGCTCCAGTTATAGGAAACCAAGACATCACCATCCATTGCGGTTCTGCTCTTATTACATTTTCTATACTAAATTGCCCTCAGGAGCCTGACCCAAAACAGCCATATGTGGAGTTTTACTCCTTCGGGGAAAGGTAGAGTGAATGAGGTCCTACCATTTGGGATTTGCAGTCTAGCATAGGGAGATTCTGAAATTTCTTGGAAAAGGCTTTTTTGAGTTCATTTGTTTTTCTTACCAGAGGGTGTCAGGTCAGCCAAGATTCCTCTGATGGACAGAGCCATCTTTATTTCTTTAATAAAAACAATTTACTCTGTTCTCCTTCCCGCAAGCTGCTGGCAAGCACCAGCTGCCAATCAGTCCAATGCCAGCCCTCCTGCTCCACTAGCCTCGGGCCTTGGCAGCAGAGGAGCAGGCAGAACTGCTCTGATGTGGKGGCAGCCACATGCACCCTTCTCTCYGAAGCGGGCACAAGGCCCCTGGTGCCCCTGGGAGGCCAGTGACAGAGAGCAGAGTGACCCGCTGACCRGTCCCTCTTGGGAGAAGAGGTCACACCAGAYCCACCGAATCCCTGCAGTGCAGTGTGTTAGCAGGGTGCTCTTTGGTTGAAAACAGGACATATTTGGATTTGACTTTGACTGTGTAAGGATGATTTGGCAGTAGGAAACCATGCTGATTTCCATGATTTCCATGGCATATGTGTGTGAGTCCTCATCCCATGCMCCTCCTCTGTGTTCCCCTTGCGGAGACCAAGGTCTGTTGAGGAAGAGWGCCCGGCCTGCCCCGCTGCATTGCATTTCCCTACCTGCTGAAACAGCTCTGCATCCAGACTGGGTTGCTTCCCAGTCAGTGCTGATTTTCAAATGAYGCCCAAGAGTTATTCGTTGGCCTTGGTTACAGCCAGGCCAGGGACGGTGCTAGCAACACTCTAGAGGTCAAATTCTGGTGTTCTCTTTTGATAATTCAAGCAACTCCAAGATGGAGGGTAAGAGGGAAACACTCCCAGTACAGCACCAAAGTTTCCACACAGAAACTCATCCATCTCCAGGAAACCTTTGGGCAGGGGCTGAAAAGGGGAAGATGTGTGTGGTCTGGGGAAAAGCACTAGATTCTGGTGGRGGGAGCTCTCTTGTTTGCTCTTCCCAGCTCTGTGAGATGCCCTCAAGTTTTTCATCTTTACCAAGCCTCTCAAGGACTCGCTCTGTTTGTTTTGGAGGGTGCCAGGCATTTCCCACAAAGTTGCTTTTCTTCTGACTATTTTGTTTTCCCCTCGGAGGCCCTGTGAGCAGGAAGCCCGGTGGCTGCCTGGCAGCTTGCAGCCTGTCACGAGGGCCCGGCGCAGCAAAGCGGGTGGGAAGCTAAAATAAGCTCCGTGTGTTGGGCTGGGGGAGCTGTTTACCTCATCTGAAGCATAGCTGGATCAGCAGAGCAAGGATTTAGATCTATAGTGGCTACTACACTAAGTGGGAATGGAAAAGACGGGTCCAAGCATGCAGGTCCTCATCCTTGAGTGACATGTGTCACGTTTAAGTTTGGGTATGTGCACATCTTTCGTGTTCTACCCCACCGACATCCCGTGAAGCTGCTGTCCTCTTGCTAAAAGCAAGGATGCTGCCTGGGCACAAACCCAGGTACCAGGAGCTCTTCTGCTTCCTTGTGCTGTGAGGTCCCTTAGCAGGAAACAGCAGGCATTCGTATCCAGGCTCACCCTCCTTGACCCCTCCAGCCACTCAGGATCTCAGCAGAACAAGTTGGAAGTAGGAAATTATCCAAGACTTCAATGGAAAGATGAGAGATGCCCCGAAGTTTCCGTTTAGAAGACATTCAGCTCTGCTCTAGGATAAACTCTGTTCTGCTGCTGGTACTAGAGCCAGGTAATGCAGAGGCAACCACAGATATTGTGCAGTAAAAAATCACACCTAAAACTACTCATTTTTACAGGGAACTGTAAAAGAGCATTTCTCTGGGGAAGGTACTGGTGGTTATTTAGCTATACTTGAAGCAAGGTCCTGAAAATATGCAGCTCTGTCACTTCTCTGATAGGATTTTGCATCCCTGACTCTTCTGCTGACATCACATTACATGCCTTTTCTCTTTTTTGGGATACTGGAGGTTTTTTTTTTTTTTTTTTTTTTTTTTTTTTTTTTGATGTGAACTTTCCTGTTCCATGTTTATGTCTGCATTTTGCTTGGCCCAAAGTTATCTGCTTCCTGCTTTCTTGGGCCATCTTTTCTCATATGTCCTATCCCACCCGTGTTCCTTTCTTTTTATTTTTGCTTCACCGAGGAAAATTTCTACCTGCAAGTGTACAACAGCTTGTGGGATCGGCCTGGGGCAGCAGCAGCAATCTTTCCTGTCTTTGCAGACTGTCCACACATGTGGAAAGACCAGCACACTGCACCCATTCACACATGAATGAGACCGCAATGGAGACTTCATGTAAATGGAGGCACCAGAGAGGAGAGCTAAAAGGTTTTAAAGCCCAAAGCCTGTCTCAAATCTTTTCCATGTCTGGGCATTTCTGTCTTTCTTCCGGTCTCGTTCTGTCCGGCTCTGACTGCAAACAAGATGCTGCAGAGACAGGATGGAGGCTGGAATGGGGACCTGGTGGCTGTGCTGGAACACGGAGCCAGTGGCTGGACTCTCTCAGCAGCAGGACTAGAAGGGATTTCAGGCAGCCATCTGCTCCTGACGGCAATGGATTTACCAGAGGTCTTGGAGCAGAGCTTTAGGGCATTACACTGCCTCATTCTCGGCAGCCTGTGAGCCTGGCACTGGCAGCAGAAGATGCTGCTTTGCCCTGTGCCCTCGACTCCCGCCTGGCCTCGGAGTTGTGCCCAGTCACTTGAGTGCTGTTGGTGCCGGTTCCGGGGGAGCCAAGGACTCCGCAGCGGGCCCTGCGGCAGGGATGGGGCAGGGCGCAGTCAGCAGCATGTGCTCCAGGCAGGGGGGGAAACCCTGCACAAACCCGCTCCGCTCCCGGCCGCTGGCAGCGCCCAGTGCCCGGGCGAGCGCGCAGCCCTGCAGCCAGCGGCGGYCTGGGGTAGCGCGGCCGCCCGCCCCGCTCCGCGCCGCTCCGCTCCAACCCGCGGATCCAGGCGCAGCCCGGCCCCTCGGAGGCGGGGCTGCCCCTCCCGCAGGCAGCTGTGTCCCCGCAGGCAGCTCCGTTCCTCCCAGCTCCGTACCCCGCAGGCAGCTCCGTCCCTCCCAGGCAGCTCCGTCCCTCCCAGCTTCGTCCATCCTAAGCAGCTTCGTCCTTCCCAGCTCCGTCCCCGCCGCAGCTCCGTCCCTCCCAGCTCCGTCCCTCCCAGGCAGCTCCGTCCCTCCCAGCTCCGTCCCTCCCAGGCAGCTCCGTCCCTCCCAGCTCCGTCCCTCCCAGGCAGCTCCGTCCCTCCCCGCTCCGTCCCCGCCGCAGCTCCGAGCCCGCTCGCGCGATGGCGGCGCCGGCGGAGCTGCGGGCGCGGCTGGAGCGCGCGGGCCAGGGGCACCTGCTGCGCTTCTGGCCGGAGCTGGGCCCGGCGCAGCGCTCCGCGCTGCTGGCCGCGCTGGGGCCCGGCCTGGCCGAGCACTGCGCGCTGGCGGCGGCCGCGCGCGGGCGGGAGCGCGCCCCGCCGCGCCTGGACGGCCGCATGGAGCCGCTGCCCGGCGCGCTGCTGGGCAGCGCCCGCCGCAGCGGCCCCGCCGCGCTGCAGCGCTGGGAGGCGGAAGGTGAGCGCGGCCGCGGCCCCCCTCGCTGCTCCGGTCGGTGCCGCCGGGCCGCCCTGCTCCGCCGCGGCCCTTGGAGCCCCGCGCCGCCCCGCACCGCCCTTGCCTGCCCTCTCCCCGCGGCCGCGGATGGCCCCGCGCGCCGGACGGTGCAGTTTGCAAGTGCAGGGTGGCGATTTGGGGCCATTTAGCTGCTTCTGGCCGCAGCTGCCTATGTGGACGTCTCCTCAGGGAGGCTAAGCCAGGAGCAGAGATAGCCCAGACTTTGGCAGCTTTGCCACAGAGGACTGGCCGTGCCCCTGCCTTGTGGCTGGCAGCACAGAACTCAAGGCGAGGGGTTGTTTTCCACGCAGCTGCAGGTGTGGTGTTGGCAGGAGGCTTGAGCAAACCCCGGGCTGTACAATTGCGCTTCTGTGTACGCAGGGAGCCCAGAGTGACCACAGTTAGTCACCTGCTCAGCTCTTGTTGCCGGGTTCTGTAAAAAAAAATGCTCGCTTTGCAAGCTCTGCTCTTTCATGAGTCCTTGGAGGCCACCAACACTGCCACAGCTGTGAGGAAGCAGAGGTGTTTATAGCCCTGAGAGTTGCTCTTCAGGGCTGTCAGCATGTTTGTGAGTGTACCACTTGCGTAATTGAATACCAGAAATAGTAGGGTTTGCCTTAAAAAATAGAAAGTGGTTTGGTGCCTGTGAAAATGTGGCAGGTCAGCTGGATCTGCACTCSTGGTGTGAAGCTGGTTTGTATCCTGACCGTGCTGAAGTCTTCCCCTTGCCAATGGGAAGGGCTGTGAAGCTTGTGTGTGCTTGGGAAGATGCCCTGCTAGGTCACACTGCAAAGACTTGGTTGATGTAGAGAGCAGGGCTAATCTGAGGAGGATCGCCAGGGCAAGGAGCATGGTGCTGTGATCACACATATGCAGTGAAAACCRCCAGCCTTTGCTGCTGTGGGATAAGGCCGTGTCTTGTAGGAAGAAGTGAAGCCCCAGAGTGGTTGGAGTYGAGAAGTGTACATGGCTGCTCAAGTATGGAGTTGTATTGAGGCATCCTGGTGGTCTCCTGGGCACCACACTGACAAGAACGTAGTTCCCATGTTAGGATGGTTCTTTCCAGGTTGTGGCACAGGAAGAAGCTGAGTTTTGGGAACAGAGCAAAGCAAAGTGCCTATTTGGCCAGTCTCATGGAAGAAACAAGGAAAGGGAAATGAAAGCATCTGATTAAGCCTGGRTTGCCAAGTAAGATGAATGGGACATTGATTGAAAGAATGTTCTCTGGAAGACTTCTGTTCTAGAAGTGGCCCTAGGACTTCAGATGAATGATGATCCTTCCTGTCTGTCTTCCATGTGGGTGCTGAGCCTGCATTGGACCTGGCAGCTTGCAGGAACTGCAGTGCCAAGCAGACTTGGAGGTCTTGACCTCCATTGCATGTGGCAAGCCAGGCAGATTCGTTCAGCCTGTTTATTACCCACCTTCTCAGGAGCTGTTTGGGACTCCATGAGGTGCCAGACCATCCATCATGGTCCACGAGGCCTGGTTAGATGTCAGCTCTCACCTTGTGGATGTGCTGGGTGTGTAGAACGTGGGGTTGATGGAAGAGGTGGTGGCTGGACCTGGTGTATGTGGAGCAGGGTGCMACCGTGCTCCTTGCCATGGTCATGCATGTATGGCTCTGCTATTTTTCTAGGGTAAACTTTATGTATAAAGATACAGATATCTTTCCACATTCCAGCATTCTTTACAAAATATGGCAGTTTTTAGTCAACACCAAGGCGTGATAAATCTTTTTTTTTTTTTTTTTTTTTTTTTTTAATAAATAATAGTAAAAAAGCAAGCGGGAAACAGCTGTGGCCCTAGAGGAAACTTCCGAACTGCAGCAAGTGTCTGTAAAGCCTCAGCCTAAGCCTGTGAGCAAGGATGTGGGAAGATGTGATCAGGGAAGTAAAAATTTCCAAACAAAAGCAAAAATAGAAATGACACAGTCACAGGGCAGAAGAAAAGCTGTCAACTTCCCAAAGACGGGGCTGAGTGGTTAAGGAGGGAAGAGAAGGAGGAAATTATGCTGTCTGGCGGGAGGCTCTGTCGCCAAGGCAGGATGCAGCGTGGGCTTTTGTTTGCTTGGAGGTGAAGGAGCTCGGTCCCTGGCTCCGCTCTGGGGACGTGTCCATGGTGGTGACCCCGGGCTTGTGTGTGCTAGATCTTGCCACGCAGCAGGAAGGCCGTGGTGGCCCTGCTGGTCCCATCAGCTCTGTGTCTTAGTTTTGTATGGTATGTGGTGCTGTCCCTGTATTGCTGAAGTCGCAGCTGATCTCAGCAGCTTCCACAGCGGGTTCCTTTATCTGCCCAGCAAAACTGGGGTCAGGCTTGAGCACACGTCAGTGTTTGTGGCTCTGGGGACGCTGTTGATGGGAGCTTGAAGGCTACCTGGGATTTCCTGATAGAGTGAAGAAGTAGGTTCTTGTGACAGTAAAGTCGTGGATTTGTGTCCAACCATATTTTCCATCACCAGAACTCATATCTCCCACTGATCTTTTCCGGCATGCTGAATTTTGAGCACCGAGCAGGTAGGAGGCTGCAACAGGGGTGTCTGCACCTGTAGAACAGCCCAGAAGTGACTGTCGTCACCCAGCGGGGGATGCAATAGGATGGCACATCCTCTTGCTTGAGGATGCCAAAGAGAAGAGGAGCAAAATGCATGAATTCAGTGGGGTGAATTGATCCAGACTATTTGCTAGATCAACAGTTTTAGCAAACTGGGAAGCTGGAGCTAGGAAGCTGGAGGTCTTCTTYGCCACACCAATCAATGCAAACTCTGTGGAGTCTCCAGCAAGAATTCAGTAGGCCTTGTATGATTGGGACTGTTAGCCCCACACAGGAATTGCTTGATGCTTAAATCCACTTCTGTTCCAGCTCTTAACTGGGAGGCATCATTTCTCATTTCCACCAGGAGAGGGGGATGCAATTCTGCTGCTTTCATTTGTTTTTTTTTCTTTTTTTTTTTTTAATTTTTTTTAAATAATGTAGTCCAGTGCTAAAAATAAGAAACCACCCTTGGTTTTATTTCATTCAGGAGAACCACGGTGATGCTGAGCTGGCCCTTATGCCAGGACTCGTGCTGCTCTATAGTCATGTCTCCTTGGCTTCCTGGTCTTCCCGAGGAGCCCCCCAGTGCCCCTGTGCTCCCGAGAGGACGGTGTCACACCGGAGCTGGGCTCCTGCTTTGTCAATGGGCACCTGAATTCCCTGCAGTTGGCACCAGCAGTGTGTATGTTGCCCCCAAAGGGAGCTAAAGACTGAGGAGATTAATTTCTCCTCCTTTCTCTTTTCTTTTTCTGTGTGAAAATGTGATTAACATTGTCAAGCAGTGCAAAATTTGATCTTGGGAATATTCCAGATATTTTTAAGTGGTCAGAAACAGTGCAAATATTAAGAGATTCCACTTTCCAAGCAGCTTTTTGGAGGCTTGTGTGAATCAAGCACAGTCACTTTTACATTCTGCAAACATTTTTGTTTGTGAAAACTCAATCTTGGGAATAGATCTCTGCTCCCATTTAATGGGGAGGTCTGATGATCTGTTTTGGATCATGGATTTTGTTTATTTTTTCCCTTTTTACTTCTCTCATTGGTGCTGTAGTAATCAGGCTGGTGGAGTCCATTCAGCAGGAGAATTCAATCTGGGCTTGCAAGATCAATTTGTTCTTCCTGTGAAATCTATTTTTGTTTCACTTTATATGCAAAATAAGGCTTACTGCAGTCTTTGTATATAACCGTCAGCCAAGACATCTTCTCTCTTTGCTTTGGTTGAGCTTTTCCTTTTTTTTTTTTTTTTTTTTTTGGTTGTTGTTATTCTGTCTTGTTTTTGAGTGTCAAATACTTCTCTTTCCTGCAGGAATGCACAGCAAAGTGAGGCAGTTTTTATGAGCTTTAGTCATGAAAGTTAATAGTTTTACAGCTGGGAAGGCAGAACAGACTTGATATTTATTTATTTATTTATTTACCTACCTACTTACATTCTTGGCAACCTAAAACCAGGAACCTGTAATGTTCCCTTGTAGTTGTTGGGTTGCCCGTTAATACATGATGGGAAAGACAGTCTTCTTCCTTATCCGCCTGCGGTCAGAGAAGATTTTCATTCAGGCCAAGAAATGTGCCATGGACAAATCTCTCCTAGGAGAGAAGTCACCCTGGTGGAAATGAGGACCAAACTTCTTGTGGCATTGGTAGTTCCAGTGTCGGCTTTACCAAGCCCTGTGGTGTGGCCATCTGCTAGGAGTCCTCATCAGTCTGGATTCTGGAAAAAAAAAAAAAAAAAACAGAAAAATAAAGAATGGCCCCCAGTGAGTTTCTCAGTGATACTGCTTTGGACTCAGTTTCATCCCACGTATGTCTTGGTTCCTCAGCTCCATCTGTAGCCAGTGCAGGAGCAGGCAGATGTGGGGAGATAGTTGCTGGAAGCCAAATCATCATGTGGCCGTGTCCATTGTTCTCCATTCACAATGTGTGAAGTTTACGTGAGCTACTCTTCTCTCAGACATCCTGATTTAAGGGAGGTGACTCCAGGCCAGGTACCTTTGAGCCCTGGCACCTTTGAGCCTTGGATTATAGATAAGCTGGCCGTAGGCTTTTCTTGATACAGCATTAGATCAAAATTTGACATGAATGGTTGGTTCCCCTTGCTCATAGTCTGTTTCCCCACATAAACMTGTTATTTGAGGTAAGTGGCACTTGAAAGCTGAGGAGAGTGACCTTACATTTCAGGACCAGAATGTTTGTGTGGATGCTTGAGTTCAAGAGATACCAAAGCAGATAATGCAGCAGGGATGGAGTTGGGAAATGACTGACTTGGTCATGGTTTGGTGGTTAAATTGGGGAGATGCTGCTTTGGTTGAATTGAAAGCAGCGAATGCCAAGTTACGCCTTCAGGGAGTTTTATTTTAAACCAATATGAAATACTGTAGCTTAACCAATTTGTGTTCTATGTCATTTAGCTTTGTGTGTGTGTGTGTGTGATTTTTGTTGCCTTTTTGAAATAGTTCTTGATGCAACCGTTTCAACAGAAAAGTTGAAACAATGCAAATAAATGTGTCTTATGGAAGACCTTCTTTTAGAACTTCTTTTCCTGTAAATGTTTCCCTTCCCTTGTTTTTCTACTGGAAACTCTTGGGTCAGCTTCAGCTTGAGGGAGCCTGCCAGCCAGGAACTGCACTGCTTCGGTGCAATGTGCATGCACGTAGGCCAAACTGAGAGGTGCTACCCGTGCTGCTCCAGCAGTAACACATGGCTGAGGTAAGGAATCAGTAACACATGGCTGAGGTAAGGAATAACAGATACTACAGTTTGGAGCCCAGGGAAGCAATGAGTGAAGACAGGGCTGAGATGGAAGCAGCCTATGGAGCAGGTTATAGACATGGGCACTCGAGTTGTTCCGCGGCTCGGTGCACTGCTCTGTCTGGTGAGCATTACGTGAAGAACATCAMAGCCACCCTGGTGTGGGTCGATGTCGCTGAGCAGACTGATTGTTAGTAACCCGACATATTAGTCTTGAATTTCAGCCCAAAGCTGTTGAGCCTTTGGAAAGCTGCAGATCGGTTTACTTGGGTGACTGGATTGCCTTGGCGCAGGGAGGAAGGATTTGTGCTTCCTGGCATGCTGCTGCCCTCGAAGCTGCCTCTCCACGCTGGGACTGTGTGGCTGTGGTGTGGCACAAGTGGTGCAGCTGTAAATGTGCTGACATCTGCATCCAAAGYAGCAAGCACCCGGAGCCAATGGATGATGATGTGTGCGTTCCACCTTCTTACCCGCTCCCTCCTGCTCACGTTGTGCAGCACTTGTTCAGTCATGGAGCAAACATGGCATGGTGACATTCAGAGCCCTTCTCGCCATGCAAGGCTCTGGGCCCGTGTCCATCTCCTATCGTTTTTTAATGTGGTTGGGCATAATTGGAGAGTGACTCATCCAGCCTTGTTCTTAGTTGTGGAGGTGACAACAAATATGTTCTTGCTGGTGTTAATGGTCAAGGGCTGTTCTTCACTTGGACGTTGCTATTTATCTTGTTGTATGAGAGGCTTATCATTACTGTGGGGAGGCCAAGATTAAATCCATGCAGGGATGGCCTGGCCAAGGGAGAGACTTTTCCTTGCAGCCCAATGAATTGGCTCTGTGTTCTAAATGAGCTCAGCCGGACCATAACACTTTCCATCTCTTTTCCTGTGATAAAGGGGAAAAGCAAATAGACAGAACCTGTGTAACTGCTTCTCCACTTACCGTGACACCCACTATTTCAGTTATAGCTGAAACTTTTTCACCTTTTCCCTATTTAGGACGATGGAGTGGCTGCTAAAACAGTGCGTGACTCAAACTGAAGAGTTTAACTTTGATTTCTAACTGCAGTTGGTTTTCCTTCCTCTCGCTATGGGTAATTTCATCATCCCTACCAACCCTTCAACTGCCTTCAACTCCTTTCCATCCCTGGGGGTTAATCTGGGGRCTTTCCCCAGAGGAGGAGGACTGGAATATTGCAAGGGCTGCCTGAGGCCAGTTCCATCCTGCAGCCTTTGCTCCAAAGAACCTGGTGATGGGGCATTAACGGGGCTCCAGCTCCTGGCAGGCTGTGGAGCACGCAGGTTGGCTCAGAGCAGAGCATCCCCGTTCAGTGTGCTGCTGAAGTGGCTTGCATGGCTTCCTGATAATGTGTGTGTACATCAGAAGAGGAGAGGGAAGCGAGAGAAGCAACTGAAAGGAAAGCAGCTTTAGCCAAAGCTTGTGTTTAGTGGAGCTGCATCGCTGCAGCCAGGCAGGCTTGTGTGTAAAGTGTGGGTCTCACTTCTGGGGCTGGTGCCCCTTGCTCCCCCACTTGCAGCATGCCCTTGCAGGCATGAGAGTTTGCTGGTTCTCTTCCTTGGGGGGTGGCACCTTTGGGCACCCTCATTGTGTGAGGGCCTGGATAGGACCCAGCTTGTCCTCCTAGAGCCCCTTCTTTCCAGGTCCTTTATTTGTTGGTGGTATTGGGTGCTGCCCGTCTGGACCACATGGAAGCTGACGCTCCTTACACCAGCCTCGTGATGTGGCTGGCTGTGCTCTTCTCACATCAAGCTTCCTCTTAATGGAAGGCATCTCCTTTGCAGTCTCTTCTTAATGCAGACCAGGAGACGAAGGCGAGTGGCCCCTCTCTCCTGTAACGCTGTGACAGGAGCTGTTGGCTGGGCTGTGTGTGACCCAAGCTGTGTGTGTGCAGAGCTCCCTAAGGCTTTTCCGAAGTTCTCCAACAGGTAGCAGTGTTACGGGCTGGGAGACATGCAGGGTGCCAAGTAGTGAGTAAGAGTGTTGTAACAAATACCTTCAACCCTCTGCTCTGTGTCTGGGTCGCCTTTTGCTTTGGGGAATTCAGTGATGATGCGAAGGAACCGTTATTTGCTTGTGGTTTATTATGCAATAAAGTCAGGCTTATTTTAACTGCATCAGGGCAATGGAGAGTTTTGTGCTGGTGTCGCTTTAATCTTGCAATACAGTTTGCCCAGTGCTATGGTTGATCAAGCCTAAGTCTGTACAAGCTTCCTCTTCTGTCCTAGAGCTGCTTGAAGCTTTGAAGTCCTGAATCCTTCACCTTCAGAGCAGGTTTCCCTCTAGAAAGCTCTTATAGCCCCACTTAGAGTGGGAGGTGGGACTAGAGGTCCCAGAGGTCACTTCCAGCAATATTTCTGTGATGCAGTCAGTTACTTCAAGGGTCTGCTCTGCAGCAAAGTGATGACACTGTTGTGTACCTGGCTTTCTTAGGTGTGCTTTGGCAGGCATTATTAGTTTTTTTGCAAGCAGTATATTTAGACTGGAACATGATGCTACTGAAAGCTGTCGGCTTGGGGGTGTCAGTGTCATTGCAATGTCCTGGGTGACAGAAGACTTAATAACAATAACAATAACAATAACAATAACAATAACAATAACAGTAAGTTGGACATTTGAACAGAATTGAAACTAAGTCAGGTTGTCAAAGCAGCAAGTGGTACTTTACATCTTACTGTTTAATTTAACAGCTCATTATCTAAAGGTAAACTTAATGACCCATGGCTTCTTCTATTTCTGTGGTTTTGGTCCCAGTGTCTTCCAGTCCAAATGACATCTTTTTTATTATATATACTTTTTTTTTTTAAGTCCATGACAGAGTTAAAATGATGCAAATCTGGGTGTTTGTTCTCCTTTTGGGAGCTGGGGAGGATCATGAGCCCCTTGGACCATGGGGAGCAATGACAGGYGTAACTATGTGCTGTAGACTTGTGTGAGTTTGCAGGAGACTCCGATTGCTGCTGTAATCCATCTGAGYTGTTGCTTTTTCCCTGTTGCTTCTTCCATTTGTCCCATTTGGTCATGGTGGTTACTGTGGTTCTGGCTGGAGGGAAGGCAGAGAACAGTCAGAGGAGGAGTGGAATGGGTGTCTATAATGTGGTCTGATTATTCCCCAAGCTTGGACTTTTCTGGCTGTCGTTAGTCCTGACCGTACCCTAGCAGCAGTGGAAACAGTACAGATAGTTCAGTAAGATTCCAGAAATCCCCATGCTTTCCTGAAGATGAYGAGACTGTTCCAGGACGTAGAAATGTTAGTGGTGAAAGACCACTAGCCCAGCCTCCTGTTTGGAGCAGGTTTGGAGCAAGTTTCTGTAGCCAAATATTGAAAACCTCAAAGCATGGAGGTCTCCCACCTCTCTGGGGTCCTATTCCAGTCCTGCATCCCCTCCTGGTAAATTAGTTTTTTTTTTTCTTAATCTCCAATTTGAGCCTCCAAAGCTGCATCTCCTGGCAGTTTCCCATTATTTTACCATGTCTCAGCTTAAATGAGGAAACTGAGGCATTAAAGAAGTGAAACAATTTTCCCATGCAATGTCACCTTTCTATTCCAACGGTGGGCATCAAGCTGTCAGCTATGGCTATTGCCCGAGCTCTGCAGACAGCCTCAAGAGTGCAAGGTGTTCATTGCCTTTAGCCGTGTGATTCTTATGTTCCTCTTGGCTTCCCTCTCCTCAGGTTTCCACCAGATCTCGCAGAACAAGGTGGCAGTGCTGCTGCTGGCTGGCGGGCAAGGAACTCGCCTGGGAGTGAGCTACCCGAAGGGCATGTATGATGTGGGCTTGCCTAGTGGCAAGACCCTKTATCAGCTCCAGGCGGAACGAATCCGCAAAGTAGAGCAGCTCGCTGGCCAGCGGTACCACCGCAGGTGCATCATCCCTTGGTAAGTGACCCGGAGCCACAACCACCGCACAGGGGCTTTGCCTTGCAGCCAGGCCGGGTTGTCTTCTAGAAGTGCTCTGCTCAGCGCTGTACGCAGAGAGCCTCTGCTCTGCAGGGTTTGCAATCCCTGCAGCTGGACGTGGGGTGAGAAGGAAAGGGAAGCGTGACCTCAGGAAACGAGTCCTGCCCTTGGCTCTGCAGCATGCTGGCTGTGAAAGCACACAGCCCAAACAACACTTCAGTGCCCGTTTCAAAGCACACAGCCCAAACAACACTTCAGTGCCTGTGTCGCATCCCGTGAAAGAGCTTCATTTGTGCTGTACTTTCTCAGACCTGTGCGTGAAGGGAGTGACTGCTGAGTGCTCACCTTGCAAGCCCCTCACCCTGCCCTTATGTCTTATTTCTGCCACAACAAAGAACTTTTCACCTCACAAGGGAAAATGCCTTTTGTGCTCCATTTTTAGGCCGCCTCCTGCTGTCATTGCAAACGGAAAATGCCMTCAAATGTCGCTTAATTGTAAGGTGGCTTATTTAGAGCTGACTACCTGTTCTCCTGGCTACGCCTTGCTTTCAAAAGCCTCCAGGCTTCAGGACAGACTAAATCTGGGCAAGGTGCAAAATGCAAGTTCCTTGAGGGATGTGAGGGTGAGAGAGAAGACAACACTGCAGCTGAGTTCTGGGAATGTCTTGCTGCTGGCTGTTCAACCCCAAATAATAATAAAAAAATCTTTATGAAATCACTACCCTGTCTGTCTGAGATGGGATTTGGGCAGAGAAAAAGGWCCCATGTGCCTGGCATCTTTGAGGTAGCTCCTTGTCTTTTACGAATTGGTGACTAAAGGTGATTTGACTCCAAGTTGTACATCTCTTCAGTTGTATATATGACCTGAATTGCAGGTATTCCCATCTCTGATTCTGATGGCAGCTAGGATGGATTATTTGCAGCATACAAACTCTGCTGATGCCCTGCCCTGTAGGTCTTGTCTCCCCAGGCTGAGGAGACAGTGGCTGCTGCAACGTGCTACTGCAAGGATGTGAATTGGTGTGTTCAGGAGGCCTAAGTTCTCCTGTTCAAGGTGCAGATACCCTAGAAGGCTGACAGAGGAACCTGGAATCCTATAGCAATAGTGGTTGGAAAAGCGCTTCATGGGGAAATGGTGAATATTCCTCTTAGCCATTGCTGAAGAAATGAAATAGCAGAGAAAGACAGACCAAAGAAGGTTGCAGACAGGAGAGGGGCGGGGGGGAATAGAGAAGCTTAAGAGAAGAAAAAATCATATAGCCAGCATCTAAAAATGCTGCTTCTCTTGGCACAGAAGAGACTGGCAGACTTTGAGCTCCTGGAGATTCTGAGCACCTGGCACAGATCTTTAAGCTCTTAAAATCAGTTTATTTATCAGAATCTAGGGGGGATGGGGTTGCTGTGCTGTCTTTATCTCCCTGCCAATTCACCTGGGTATCTACACAGCATTTGTGAGGGGGAAAGGCTCTTGCACAAGGTTCTATGCAGCCTCCAGGCATGGTGAGCTCTGGAGAAAAGCTCTCCTGCTTAGTTACCTACCATAGAATATTGAATTTGAGACTTACAGTTTTTTTCACCCTTTTTATATTATGTGGTTTTGCCTTTGCTTGTGTTTTCCTTTCAACTTGGTCATTCAGCATCTGTTCTTGCCCAGGTACATTATGACAAGCGAATTTACCCTGGGGCCAACAGAAGAGTTTTTTGCAGAACACAACTACTTCAACCTGGAGAAGTCCAACGTGATCATGTTTGAACAGAGGATGCTGCCAGCTGTCACCTTTGATGGGAAGGCCATCTTGGAGGAGAAAGGGAAAATTGCAATGGCTCCAGGTACCCAACTTTTCACCTTCAATTTGCACAGTAACACAAAATGTGTTGGTAATTACTAGCTATCACTAGTCTTGGCACACAGGAGCCTTCTTTTGGAGGTCAGTGTTAATGCTTTTGATCAGCGTGGGAGGGTTCAGTTAAATGTTTCCAAGCTGGGAATCAAGAGTATAGCAGTTTTGGTTTAGTTCTTGCTGGAGATTTGTCCACGTCATGTGTTTTTTTATTGAAGCCTGGGAACATGGGCAGGATTAGAAGGATCAGGGCAGCTGCAGGTTAGGAAAGACATGCGTTGGCAGCTCTGTGTATACGCAGGGTGAAGTCTCTGGGTAAAAGCCCCTGAGGAACGGACTGCCCATGTGAAGCTGTCAGGGGAGCAGCACGTGCTCCTCACTGTGCATCCTGCTGGCCTGGGGCTTCTGGTCCCTCAGCAGGGCGATGCTGTCACACTGGGGAGAAAGGTCACTTGGTTGAAGGCTGCCATTCAAAGGCTAAGGCTGATAGCTGAAAATGGCTAGAAGAATTCAGCAAGAAGACAAACTCTTTCCAAAATGACGGAAATGTCTCATCTTGAGAAGTAGCTCTCCCTTTCTTTCAACCTGGCCTCGCTAACAGAAGCAGTCAAGGCAGCCCAGTCAGGGCTCTGTTGTAGTGATGTGGCTTTGTGGCTGTGTGATGATTTTCCTGAGCTAACAGTGTCAAAAATCCATGTTTGCTGAACGGATGTGCAGGGGCCTCTTCTGCAGCTGGAGTTCAAGTGTGTGACAAAGGTACTAGGTTGGGATGAGAGGGAATCCACAGAAAATAAGATTTATGTTAGTCTTTCTCCCTCGGGCTGAATTTTAAATGCGTTTTTTGCTCTGCACTGGATGACAAGAAATGTAATAATTTTCTGCGACGCTCTATGTAGTACTTTTTAGTGTTTTTCCTCTAACGATCTTATAACAGTTCATAGAGTCTCATACTATTTCTCCGTGAGGTTGATGTTCACAGTCCCACTTTTCAGATGAGAAAACAGAGGTGTGGAGGGGAATTGGGTTGAGTGAACTGAGACTGTGGCAACACTGGGAATAAAATCCGGTAGCATTGACTATGGGCCTGATCATCTGCTGCTAGCAAAAGCATTCCTTGCTCTGCAGCTTGTGCTCTGACAACATCAGTCACAGAAAACACATTGGTACTAATGAAACAGGGCCTCCCTCGTTCTCTTGCCTTATAGATGGCAACGGCGGTTTGTATCGTGCTTTGATGGATAACAAGATCTTGGATGACATGAAAGAGCGTGGTATCCAGTATGTCCACGTGTACTGTGTGGACAACATCCTCGTCAAAATGGCAGATCCGGTCTTCATCGGCTTCTGTGTTTCCAAAGGGGCTGACTGCGGTGCTAAGGTGAGGCAGCGCTAACGGGCCACCTTCCCCCTGGGAATCAAGGTCCATTTGAGCTGGGAAGCTGTTGGGTCGGGATGTGCCAGGATATTAAACCTCTGACAAAGATGGCTGGAAAAGAGCAAACTTAGACATGACAGCCTGAACTGCAGGTAGTTAAGTGCTTGGCTACCAGTGCCATATGCAGAGTACATCCCTGTAAGTTAGAAGCTTTACTGGCCTTGGGTGTGTTTATAGATGAACATTTTAGTTTAATCCAAGCACGGAAAATGGGGAAAGCCAAAGCAACCTGATTTGAGACTCTGAAGTGCCAGGCTCTCAGTGCTTATAAAGAAAGATTTATCTTGCATTAATCATTAACACTGCTCATTCAGAGAGGGAGCTGAAGGTTAGCAACTGTAAAAATAAAAATCATTTAATGCTGGATCCCAGTTAAAAGTCCTTGATTATAGAACTGCCCTCAAGTATGCTGCTTTCTTTTAACTGTGGCCTGCCCCATGAGCAACTGTTTAATTAAGTGGCTGAGTATGGTTCTTAGGCCAGGTTTGGGGGACAAAACCACTACACTTAGTCCTGCCCCATTTGTGCTGCTGAGGAGACGCGGCCTGTAGCAGAGCCTTGTAGGTTGGTTGTGTGTGGGAACTGGGTACTGTTTTCTTCTCCTCCTTTGTCAGCACGCTGTGCCCTGTGGCTGCAGGTGGTGGAGAAGGCCTATCCCACGGAGCCCGTCGGGGTCGTGTGCCTTGTGGACGGGCTCTACCAGGTGGTGGAGTACAGCGAGATCAGCCCGGAGACGGCGCAGCAGCGGAGCCCTGACGGGAGGCTGCTGTACAGCACGGGCAATATCTGCAACCATTTCTTCACAGTCGACTTCCTGCAGACAGTGGCCCAGTAAGTTCGAGCAGAGCTGCCGGACAGCTGTGCGGCCCCCAAGCACCTTCAGGAGCGGGTAGCACGGTTTCACACTCRATATTTTCAGTAGTGGACAAGGTTTCAATAAGCAGCTCTCTGCCCTTAGGTCTCGAACATTCAGGGCATGTTGRGGCTGCTGTGTGAGTTGTCACTGTGGGAGGATATAGAACTGATGTAATTTAAAATGTGGGGTTAGTTACAGGGGGACCCAACTCCAGTCTTGAGCCAGTCTTGAAGAGCCTGGTCCCTCCTTGTGTGAGGATCTGCTCTGGTATGCTGTCATCCTGATCAGATAACTCCTTTTTTTTCTTCTACCTGTGGTTTCAAMTGGGCACAGGGTCCTTGTTCATCTCCTGCTTTACCTGATTGTGTCACACTGTTGTGGATGTGGAGTGGCCACTGCTCCCCACTGCACAGATGACTGGATTGCTCTGGTCCTGGGCATGTTTCCTGGACATATTTTATATGCATTTGGAAAGAACAATATCCAAAATAGCTGACGTATTACCAAGGGCAGTAATAAGCTGTCTGTTTTCCATTAAAAAAATCAGTTCTTCTCTCAAAGCAAGCATGAAGTAAATGAATTTGTTTCTCCTCCTTTTGCTCTGGCAGGAAATTTGAGCCCCAGCTGAAACATCATGTAGCCATAAAGAAGGTGCCCTACATTGACGAGGAGGGAAATCTGGTAAAGCCGCTAAAACCGAACGGGATAAAGCTGGAGAAGTTTGTGTTTGATGTGTTCCAGTTCTCTAAGTTAGTGGCAGATGTGAATCTTTATTTCTTTTTTTTTTTTTTTCTCCTTCTCAATGTTTGTTTGAATGACTGTTGGTTGTAACAGGCCTTGACAGGGAGCACACGGGTTGTGGGTGGCTTGGTAAGAAGCTGCTGCATCTACCAGTCTTCTCTAGCATGAGAGTAACCCACAGGCTCTGAAAGGTGCCATTTGCAGAGTCCTCAGCAGCAGGCAGGCTTGCTCTGACTGTGCTCCAAGCACCACTTGTCCTATGGAGGGTGGCTTGTCTGGCTGAGCCCCTGCTGGCTGCACAAACAGGGAAGAAAAGAAATTCTGTAGATAGTGCAAGGCAACATTTAACATGAGCCCCATGTTTGAGTATTTCAGCCTGCTGAAATCAGGTCGTTGSGAATCGCAGCTTCCATGGCAACTGCAGCTCTGGTTACATTTTTAGGGCACAATAAGCCGGGTTCAGTTCACAGCCTTTGTGCYGGGGAAAGCAGGTTGCTTAAGCACCATGGGGCCGAGTTACTGTTGCTGGGGGAACTRAAGTGTTGCCTTGCCAGGCTCTTTACCCATAGCGGAGATCGTTTGTCCCACAGCGGTAACACAGTCAGAGATGCTTTGTTTTTTAGAGGATGGGAGATTTTAGTAGTTTAGGGATCTCACGTATAATGTTGGCTATAGTTATTCCTGCTTTTAGAGTGATTTACTTTAGAATTGGGCAGCTCAAGACTTCAGCTCCAGTTTCTGTTTCCTGATACGCATTGAGTGATGAAATAGCATAATAAATTATTATAGTAAATTGAGTGAATCACCATGATGAAAACAGACCTGATTTCAGAGTTTTAAAGGGCCTCACGTGCAAGCAGTGATATCTCTGTGTGCTTTGTTAATAATAATGGAAAAGCAGCTTGGCAGATGTTCTTCACCCTTGAAAGGCTGAAACATGCAGATGTTGCTGTGGTTTATATTTGCATTCCCTCTTGACTGTGACTTGTGCAAAGTTGCTAATTCATACCCAGAAACTGGTGTCCTTGGTTCTTCCTTGCCCACACGCTCTTACATGGAGTAACCACTTCTTGTAGCAGGGAGGCAGCTGCATATTTTGTTTCGGAGCAAAATTATCCCAAAGACTGACCACCTGCAGTGCAACCTGCATCCTAGCTTCACATATCACTGCTGCCTCCACCTTGTCTTGCTTATTATCCTCTTAGCTGAGGGTTTTTGTCAATAAAAAGCTGCCTAGCCTCTGGAAAGGTTTCTGTGGAACTCTGAGCCCATCTTGAGAGTCAGATGTTCTCTGGGAGCCTGGACCTCTAGTTGGGAGTTTCTGTCATCAAGCTCTGGTAGTCTTGCTCTACAGGTGGGTGGTGGGCTTTCCTTAGCTTAAATCTGCTAAGGGCAATAAGTATGAGCCTTTCTCTGTTAAAGTTGTTGTTGATGGATTTCTTTTTTTCTTTTTTAATCTTTTTTTTTTTTTGGAGAACATGATTGATGGCTAGCCTTGTTTTTCATTATTCTTGTCTCCTTCCCTTTGCTGGTAGGAATTTTGTGGCATTTGAAGTTGAGAGAGAAGAAGAGTTCTCCCCATTAAAAAATGCAGATACAGCTGAGAAAGACACTCCTACCACAGCTCGGCAATCCCTTCTGGCCCAGCATTACCGSTGGGCTCGCAGTGCCGGGGCCACATTTGTGGATGAAAATGGCTGCAGGATACCAGAGAAATTCAGGTGTGAACCTCTGTGAGCTGCTCTGTAGCTTCTCTTTCTGTGGTTACCTGACGCTTGCAGTTGTGTACACTGTGCTCCACAAAACTGGGCATCACATGGTGCCTTGGCATGACTTCTATTGAGCTAGCCTTTTCTGGAGATCAAGGTCTGTTACCACTCCTGCTTCATCACTGATTACAAATACAATAACAAATATTCAGGTAACTCAGTGCAGTGGCTCGGACACATTCCTGCTTTGGGTTGTGAGCTCCTCCTACAGCAACTCTGACACAGAGAGACCACAGCCTTCGCTAGAGGCAGTCCCTTTTATTGTTTAGGATTTAGCCAGCCCAAGCAATGGGAATTTGTAGCCATCGCCACCTTTTCTGAATATAGCTCCAGTTCTCTTAGCTAAGCAGCAGCCTTCAGGTGGATGTAAATATCAACTATTAAACAGAAGTTAGCATCTCAAATACATTCTGTATCTGAATGGGTTGTTAGTTCATCAGCCCATAGCTTAATAAACTATAAGCTCTTTGTATTACTTGAAAAGTACTTCTTCAAAAATCACCTACTTGCTTTGTGAGAAATAGTTGGTAGCTGCTTGTTCCCTTTTATTTCCACAGTTCTGGTTCAAATAATGTCTGATGCTTGTGAACTTAGCTTCTCTTATCCTTCTGGATGTCCTGTTCTTGCTGAGCTGTCAAAGAAAACATGTCATTTTATAAGCCTCATAAGAAGTTAAAAACCTATTTTCTCTTCTTTTAGTCTCTCAGGAACTGAAGATCCTCCTGCTGTGTGTGAGATTTCTCCATTAGTGTCCTACTTTGGAGAGGTGAGGATAACTTTCTATGGAGGTATTTTTAAGAGAGGGCACGTATGTATCTCATTTCCTGCCAAACACAACTGGTTTCTTTAGCCTCTGTTTATCAAGAAACGGTAAGATCAAGAGAGCCAGGAGTAAAGCTCTGCGGCCCAATCTTGGTTCCACCATGGTTTACTTTTTGGCAGTTTGCTCCCTCTTGATGTATCTGTTTTAACCATCTGTAATGAAGCTGCATAGTTTCATTAAGGTTCACAAGTAGTTTGTGATCCTCCAAAAGCAAAGGAGTAGAGAAGTGCAAATATTCACATTATAAAATGCAGAGGGTTCCTATATCTGCCTGCGAGCTAATTTACGCTAGTGATCTCTCCCAATGTATGCATACCAAACAAGAAAGCACAATGTGTGCATCATCGTGGGAGACAGCACATCTCRGAGCACATTTCTGAAATTCATATCCCTGAATTAATTGGTCCCAAGAAAGCTGCTTCCATTTAACAATGCAGAGACAAGCCTTTGGATGTTGGGCAGACAGGCTGAGAAATAGTAGATGACAGAAGGAAAAGTGGGGGACAGTGGGAAGGGTGTTTGAAAAGCTTTGCATGTTATCTTTGCTGGCTTTTTTTTTTTTTTTTGCCTGCAGGGAGCTAACTGATCCCAATTATAAAAAACACGATGAAAAAAATGTAACTTAAGTTGACCTTTCTAGGACTGTKTTTTAATGTGACTTAAAGAGAGTAATTATAACTTGTATTAATACCATGCCTTCCTCGCTTTCACCCTGTCCAACCTGAGAGGCTTTGTTTCCAAGATCCTTTGTTTTATGTGTGTCTCCTTCATGAATTCCAGTCATGTGGTTAAAACCCTTTCCATCTCTGTCATGCTGTAATGTGTCACTAAGGAAACTGTTGCTGTTGTCTGGCCCTTCCATGACCTCTTCATTTTAGGTGGCCAGTCATTCCTTGAGAACTTAAAAATAATGCAGGTAACCAGTGTGATGTGTTTGCAATGTTAACTGTCTTGTTTTTGCATGTTCTCAGGGTCTGGAGGTGTACATGAAGAATAGAGAGTTCTGTTCTCCCTTTATACTCAATGAAAACAAAGCGGAAATGCTAAGAAATTATTAAATTCTCAAATCTGATGCATATCCATTATGAGAACTGACAAAATTAGAATGTCAGCTATTATTGTGCTATGAGAAATTGCTCTGTGTTCCTGGATGGATGCCAAATCCTTGTAGCAGCTGTGTTTACACACGCTTGTATCCGCCCCAGTGCTGTTTGGTAACTTTGAAGTCTGCAGAAGAGATCGAGGCCTTTTTACCTCCATCTGTTTTGGAGACTTAGAATGAATGAAGATTAAAGCCTTCCAGATACCGAACAGATTTTATATCTTTTTTTTCTTTTGGTATTGTTGTTTTTGCATGTACAAATATATGAATCAGCCAATCAGGACCTAATCAATCTGTTTTGCATTCAAGAAGATCAAATCTCTGTAGTGCCTTGCTAGGTATCTTATTCACGGTGTGCTTTCTTTTTTTTTTTTAAGTTGGGAGCAGAGGGGAAGTGGGATCAATGTGAGGCCTTACGTTGAAGAGCAGGTTAGAAGATCCAGTTCAGCAGTTTTAGCACTTTACAGAAGTGTTAGATGTAGGTAGGGATGCTGCCATGCAAAGTGTTGCTTGAGATGCAGACTCTAAAGCTGACAAATCGCACTGTTAAAGCTCAGTGCTGGCACTCCAAGAAAACAGAATAAATACAGCTTAGAAGGATTGCCCTTTACAGCTCCAATGGCCTGTTTATTTTAAAACAGGATGATAACAACTGATTTTGTGGCAGCCCTCTGCTCTTCTAGTCTTATGCCAAAAATGAATTATACTTTTTTTTTTTTTCAATGCTATATATGGTATCTCTATCAGGGGACATTCTATAAGTGCCTGACAATAGTAAGAGGAACAAATCTGGATGGTGAAATTCAATGCTTAACCAAAAGACAAGAAAAAATAATGAAAGGCTTAATCCCGGCACAAGCAATGTAAATGATGCAAGCACTAGCCTCTGCCTTTATAGTTCCTGGGCTGGTAGTTTTCCAGCACTCTTTCACCTATGGTTATAGTTCTTTAGATGCCTTTTTTTAAAGATTTTTACTAACTCTAAGATAAGATAAGAAGCAGGTAACTGAGGATGGTAATTGTCAGAAYAAATGAGCTACAGCCTGCCTGAGGGATCCCGGGATAGCCATGATACACGAATTGATCCTTCATAGCTAGCACGCTGCCTCTGGTAGACCTGTCGCGTGGGCAGCTCTGCTGCAGAACCTGGGCTGAGTGTCAGCTCATGGGCTGCCAAACTCTTCAGGTGCGTTGCTGGGGAGAACTTGGTCGATGAGCATACTATACTCCTTCCAGAAAACCAGGAATTAAAGAAGGCAGTGAGGAAGCTGCCTCATCTGGGTAGTTGTGCTTCATGCATCTGCTTCTGCTGAGAAATTGATGCTCCTATTATGAGGCATAAATATTTTAAATAACTTGTAGTTTTCTGCAGTACTTGATATGAAGCCACGTTCCAAATATTGGTGAAGTTTAAAAATAGCTTTGCGAGTAATTGTACCTTGTAGGTAGGCTCCAGTTTTCTAAGGAAAGCATCTGAATGTCAGTGGCAGGATTTTCAAGGATAAGCAATATCTACATATATACAAGTAAATAGTCTTTTGTACCTGCAGATCAGYGAATTGCAGTTCATTACCTCATTGCACGTGCAACCAGTAAGTCTGATTTTTAGTAAAAATTAAGCCATTGCATTTGACACTCAATTCYGTAATGTCTGTTGCACAATCTTTTTATGGTCATTCCATTCTGGTCGGTCAAGTTGTATATATGAGAAGAAATCGCATTGTATCTTTGTTGCTATTGCTTGTCAACTCAGGCACAGGATTGTTTTAAATTGCACTGTGCTATAAAACAGCATATTTCTTCTGCTCTTTCTCAAATGCTTTCTCTTTTGAGACTGACTCACAGTACAGCCTTGTATGCTTTGATCATGTGAATACTGAGCTGCTGACATGATTTTTAGAGGTTTTTTTTCAAGGAGGAGCTGAATTAGAATGCAAAATGTCCTTTGGAGATTTTTAAGCAACTCCTCACGTTTTAAACTGGAACATTAAACAATTTTTTTTGAGGGAACTGAGCATAAGAAATGTCATATAAAATACTTCTGGCATGTATTGTGAAAWGAATAATAACTTACCTGAAACAAAGGCAAGTCCCACACTTTTGCAGAAACTTTTGAAGATTTAAGCATTTTTATAATAAAGATATTACTGTGATTTCTACACCGTGTCTATCTGTTTCTTGTTTGTGAAGAAAATATCCTCATTGTGTTTGTCCCTGCATGGGTGTTGTGACCAGAGCCACAGAACGCTGTCATTGATGGCATGGCTGGCTGTAATGTGGTGTAGTGCCCATGTTTCAGACGTACAGGATGACGTGGAATCCAGGAGACTATAATTCTAGAAGAAGCTTGGTTTTGTGGATGTTTTTTAATGACAATATTGTGTTGTATCTCCTGCAGACTTCTTTTTTTTTGACTCAGTTTATGGTGGGTTAACAGTTCTATGGGGGAGGGAGTTTAGTGGTGGGTAGTGTGCCAACTGCTTTTATTTAAAGACAACCTGAGCAGTATCTGGTTCTGAGTCAGGCTTTCACAGATGTTGTTTAGCTAATGAGATATGTTGAGCATAAAGCGTAATAACACATCTGCTATGTTTCCCATTGACAGGCCTTTTTTAAAAAGGTCTCTCTGTTTATAGAACATAAATCACAGAATCACAGAATGGCTGAGGTTGGAAGGGACCTCTAGACATCATCTAGTCCAACCTTCCTGCYCCAGTAGGGACACTCGGAGCATGGGGCACAGGGCGGCACCCAGGCAGGTTTTGAAGATCTGCAGGGAAGGAGACTCCACAGGCTCCCYGGGCATCCTGTGCCAGCACTCTGGCACCTTCACTGTAAAGTTCTTCCTCATATGGAAATGGAACTTCCTGTGTTTCAACTTGTACCCATTGCCCCTTGTCCCGTCACTGGCYACCACCAAGAAGAGTTTGGCCCCATCCTCCCTTCATTCTCCCCTCAAGCAMTTACACATATTGATCAGATCTCCTCTCCTTCTTCTCCAGGCTAAACAGGCCCAGCTTGCTTAGTCTTTCCTCATAAGATAGATGCTCCGGTCCCTTCATCATCTTTATTGTCCTCTACTGGACCCTCTCTRGAAGGTCCATATCCCTCCTGTCCTGGGGAGCCCAGAGCTGCCCCCAATGCTCCAGGTTTGGCTTCCCCAGAGCTGAGCAGAGGGGCAGGATCTCCTCCCTTGACCTGCTGGCAACTTCCTCCTGATGCAGCCAGGAGCCCATTGGCCTCCTTGGCCACGAGGGCACTGCTGCCTCATAATTAACTTGGTGTCAACCAGGACTCCCAGATCCCTCTCCTTAGAGCTGCTTTCCAGCAGGTCAACCCCTGATCTGTGCCCCCTACCTGGGGCACCAGTATGCCCTGGGGCATTCTTCCCCACTTGTCCATGTTGAACCTCATGAGGTTCCTCTCTACCCAACTCTCCATCCTCTCCAGGTCCCTCTGCATGGCAGCACAGCCCTCCAGACTGTTGGCCACTCCACCCAGCATGGTGTCATCTGCAAACTTGCTCAGGGTGCACTCTRTCATCTYGTCCAAGTAATTGATGAACAAGTTAAACAGCACTGGGCCCCACACTGATGCCTGGGGTCACYACTGGCCACAGGCCTCCAACTGGACTCGACCCCATTTATCTCCACCCTCCGAGCTCTGCCATCCAGCGAGCTCTCAGTCTACCTCTCTGTCCCCTCATCTAACCCACACTTCCTGAGCTTCCCCATGAGGATGTTATGGGAGACTGTGTTACAGGAGACCATTTCCAATAAGGGGAATTTTTTTTGCAAGTGACAGATTGCCTTCTGCTTTCTTGAGTTTTAGTGCTATTTATGACTCAGCAAAGGTCAGAAGTGCATATGCTTCCTTTCATACCTACTTCATCCCATGCTGCTCTCTTAGCCTCCGTATGAAGGTTGCTGGAGACCTTTTATTTTTAGGCTTTTTAAGCTAACTGAATGGGTAGTCCCTGCAACAGGAAAATAAATATTTTTTWAAAAAATCTTTCATAATTCTTTTACATTGTTGCTCTACTTGTTTATGCAGCTTGTTCACACCTACCAAATACTTTGTTTGCATGTTTGTTTTATTATTATTATGTTTTTCATCATGAAATGCTTCCCACATCTCCCCAAGGTTTTGGTTCTGGAAATCCAGTGCAGAGTGGATTCTCAGTTTACAGGCTCAGAAGATCCATAATCCATATTAAACACATCCTTATGTAGAGCTGAAGGTGAATTTAGCGCCAGCACGACCGCCGTGCTCTGCTCCAAAGCAATAGTCCCTGGCTGCACCAATATTTTCTTTTCCCCTGTCGGACTTTGAACCCGAGACAGAAGGAATGTGAGATAGCAAGGGGCATTACAAAATGGCTGCCGTAGTGGGGTTTGTGCCGAGCCCCAAAGGGCCCCAGGGAAGCAGCATGCTTCAAAGGCAGCTAAGGGCTGATGTTTTATCAGCCCAGGCCTTTCTCTTCACCCTCGTCAGGCTGCTTTTTCTTGTGATGGTCCCACGTGTGCACCTTTCCGTTTGGGTTTCCTCCATGCCACCCTCAGCTTTTCTGGGACTAGTCTCTACAGCACAGTCTTGGGTCATGGAGGGATAGGGAGGGATCCCACCACGGCTCCCTGTTCGCTGCCACGGCGGCTGAAGTCCTTGGCGGACCAGGTCTGCCTGGCCACGTGGGGAGAGCACCTAGGAAGCCGAGGCCAGGCAGGGGAGAGGGAAAGAAACTCCCGGGGTGACCGGAGCTGTTGTAGGGAACGGCAGGGCCCTGGCTAAGGGCGGCAGCAGCGGGGGACGGCGGGGACCGGGCGCGGACCGTTGCTAGGGCGCGGCGGGCCGTTGCTAGGGCGCCATAGAGCCGCGGCCGTGCGCGGGGCCGRCGCGGCACCCGGAAGCGGCTCCTCGGCCCCTCCCGCTCTGTGTCCGGGAGCGGCGGGATGACGATG
>NW_020455865.1:8546218-8597906 GCF_003342845.1 Nothoprocta perdicaria
GGCGGCGCGGCCCCTGAGGCGGCCGCCATGTACGCGGCCGCCGCCGCCGCCTCGCCGCCCCGGCGCGACTTCATCTCGGTGACTCTGAGTCCCGAGGAGGCGGTGGGCGCCGGCGGCTACAACAACAGCAAGGCCTGGAGGCGGCGCTCGTGCTGGCGGGTGAGGGGGGCGCGGGGGCCTGGGCTGGGGGGGAGCTGAGGGAGGACCCGGCCGCGGGGTCGCGAGGGTTGTTGAACCCGAGGGTCCCTGGGCAGGGGGTGCCGGTGGCTGGGGGGGCTGCCCCCCCCCTTCACGGCAGCGGGAGGAGAGCCCCGGGCAGCGGGGGAGCCCCCGGGCTGCGGGGCCTCGGCGCCTGGGGCCCCTTCAGAGCCCGGGGGGTCCCTGGGCCATTGGGGGAGTTACCCGGAGAGGAGGCCGCCCTGCGCTGTGGGGAGGCTGCCCTTGCCCCCAGCCCCGAGGTGTCACCAGGCTGCGGGGCTGGGGGTGCTGCGGGGCTGGGGGCACCCGGCGGTGGGAGCACCCCGCGCCGGGGCCCCTGAGCGGTGACGGGGCTGTGGGTCCATCCTGCCCTCGTCTGGCCTTGCGGGGAGAGCAGGGCTACTGCTGGGGAGGGAATCCGGCCCTTTGCAGGCAAGGTGARGAGGGACCTCTTGGCGAGGTGGGTGGGAGGGAAGGTGAGATGTTTTTTTGGCCTTGGTGTCTTTGCACCCTGTTTTGGCACTTGAAGGAGGAGCAACGTCCTCTGCCATGGAGAAGTGGGGATAGCGGCTGCACTTCTGGTGGGAAGACAGTTGAGCATCAGACAGGTGTTGCTRGCAGGGCTCTGTGGATGTGCTCTGGTTTTCTGCTTGGGGGAAGGAGCAGTTGGGGAGCTTGGATGGCAGTGGAAAACTGTGCCCTCGGGGAGCAGGTGACCCTGCACCCTGCTGCCAAAAGCCCAGAGGAACAGCCACCTGGCAGGGGCTGGCGATGTGGTCAGGGTGCGTGAGAGCCCTTTAGGGACACAGGACTGCAGCGCCTGCCTTATCTAAAACCGTTGCAGGGTACATTTCATCCTTCCTTTGTCTTTATTATCAATCAGAATACGTGGATGCTGGTGAATGCAMTCCTAGGGACAGGTCTCATGTCCTTGGGATGCATAGGAATAGAAATATAGGAATATATAAGTATAGAATATAGGAAAAGTATAGAGCTAAGGACTCTTCCTTTCTGCTCCAAGTAAGCGGAGAGCTGTGGGCTTCACCAACGCCCTCTGAAAGTGCAAGGCASTTGTGCCGTTGGCAGCGTGGATGGAGTCCGAGATGAAGGAGCAGATTCAGCRTGAGGGAGAGTGTCCGGGAGCGCTGCGCGTTGTGGCGCTTCGCGAGGCCGCTGCGCTGGTCGCTCCTCGTGTGGTTATTTGCAGTCTGTGTTTTTTATTAAGAATGTGAGAACTATAGGAAGTACGTTAGGGTACAGCAGCAGGTAGGAACTGCAGAGTGTCCCCGCGCTTAGTTTCTGCATTAAAACCTCCCTTGCAATGTGCCAAAGCCAGGCTTTAGAAGTCAGGGGAAACTGGGGTGCGTGGGTAGCATGTTAGTTAGGAAAGTAACAATACAGTAATAGAAGAGTTAGTTAAGATCAATGTGTTAAAGCCTCCAGTGAGAAAATCTTTTTTGTTACACTATCATAACCTTTGAGGTCTGAATTTTGGCAGTTTTGTTGTAAATAGGTGCTTCAATTTGAGAGAAAAAAAAACCCTAAGATTTTGCCCAATACTGATCTTTTGTCTTTTTCATTATGCTGTTGTTTACTTCATTTTCACCATCCTGCAGGTTGGTGACWGTATTTGTTGTGGCAGGCCCTAATTTGGCTGATACTTTCACAAATGTTACTTGTCAGAGGCAAAATGCCTACGTCAGTGCTTAGCTTTATATTGAGCCATTCTTCTTTGCTGCAATATCATTTTTTAGTTTTCCTGCCACTCTCTTTTGTTTCTCACTTTGTATATCTCTGTTTGTTAACCACAACAGAGGAGTCCGATGGCTCATTTCAAGCTTTACGTCTAGGCAGACGTGCGGGTCAGCCAGCAAAAGGCAGTGGTGAAAATCTAGATGATGMTCTTGCAGGGAGTCTCTGCCCTGACAGCTTCTACTGTTCTTGTACTGAGTGATGTTTCTCCTGAGCCATATGTTGTCCTGTAATATTGCTGTCCTGTCATCAAAAGAAAGCAAACAATGGACTTCAGCAGTTGGAAAAATGGAGTAAAATTAGGTGCGACTACATTTATGTGTCTTGCTCTGAATAGATAGGAGTCTTTTTTGACTGTGTGGGTTCTCTAACGTCATGCTAAATATTCTTCTTGTTCATTTTCTTTCCCAAAGAAATGGAAGCAGCTGTCTCGACTACAGCGGAGTGTGATTCTCTTCCTGTTTGCCTTCCTCGCCGTCTGCGGAGTCATTTCATATACAACCATGGGAGAGACGTGGAAAAGTATGTGCTCTGTGTGCTTCGAATTGCCTAAATGAGTTCGTATGTTTAACAGATCGCTTTAGTTTTACTACATAATTCTAGCTCCTAGTGGCAATGACTGGGGCGTTTATTAAAGTGGAGTTGTGATGAGTTTTATGTGATGAGTTTTATGTGATGTTTCCTTGGTTATGCTTACTCAGAAAGGCACGTTTTAATATGCCTTTTAGTTCTTTATCGTGACTAGCAGCGACATTTTGATGATTCAGATCTGGAGGCCATGAGTGTGTTTTGATTATGTTTGTGTGTACGTATTGGTAACCCAAATATACTCACCAAAGATAAGATAATCCCCTGTTCGGCTTTTAAATTCTATGCTTTTCAGAAAAACATTTAAAACAGAAAACATTAAAACATTAAAAACAGAAAAAAATTTACCTCCAGTATTATCTTGGCGCCCGAACTAAAAATCGGAAATGAAAAGAAAAACATGCTCTCTTCAACAGCCTCCTTTTATATTCTGGAAATCTTAATGTCAGAAGACACTTCRTGTTTAAAAAGCAGTGCTTATTTACCAGTGTTTTGTGAGTGGAAACATTTTTGGAGGTGCATAGAGTATGTGAATGCCTTCCTAGCTGGAGTCTAGGTTGCTAATTCCCTGTGCTGAGTGCTTTTATGTGTCTAGGTCTAACAAACAAATCCCTGGACGATCAGAGAGCAGAACCAGAAGTTCCTGGGCTAAAGTTGGCAAATCCAGCTGTTTTACCAGCACCTCGCAAAGCAGATGCCAAACTTGGAGACTACCCAGAGCTTTCACCTCAGGTACCGTATGATGAAGTGAGCCTTATAAACCTGCCAGAGAATTTGTGAAAGTTGCCAGTAGTGCTTGGTTCCAGCAGTTGTCATGGAAAAGAGAAATTATAGCCTGCAATAAAATTTGCCTTGGATGGAGTGATATCCTCTCAGGAAGAGCTTTGGTTATGGTATAGTAGGTATCGGCTTTAAGCCATACCCAGTCTGAGCCTAAAGAAGAGGGACTCTGTGTGGTTCCTGGGAATTCCTTATTCTATCTGAAGAACTTTAGCCATTTCTTTAATAGGAATGCTGCTGGATAATGTGTTTAGAAGAYGCTGGGTGAAAATGGGAGTAGCAGGAACAGCAGTGGGAAATGCTTTTTCTAAATTGCCGGTGTGTCTTGGAGGAGAGAAGTGTAGGTCGTGTTGGCCTGTTATTTGAGACTTCACCTTCCTGATGTGATTTGTTTGACCTTTTAGTGCAGTAGAGTATCCAGGCATGAGTCTTGCAGTTGCAAGGAGCCTAAATGGAGCATGTGGTTGAATGCAGCATAACATGTGATCAGTGTCACACTGAATTCTTGCTAATTCTAATAAAAATTACTGTATTAGTAAAATGAAATCAGATATCTTTATATTCTTTTGACAGTGTCTTATGGTAATTTTGTTACTGGTAGACRTAGTGAATTAAAGATAATTTATCAGTGTATATTTACAAACTGTGTAGCCTTACTGAAGTTCAAAGAAAACCATGTAAGGTCTTTGGTTTTTTGTTTGTTCTTATTTGTTTGTTTTTCTCTGTTATGTTTTCAGAAGCAGCCAAAGTTGCCTCATGTCCGCCGTGGTCCTCCTAATCTTCAGATCAGGCCACCACGGAGGGACGTGAGGCTGAAGACCCAACAGGATACCAACAAAGTTTTAGAAGAACCAGTCCAGTCTGATAAAGAAGAGAAAACAGAGAAATCTGTTATCAGGTAGAAATAGTTCCAGCAAGTTATAGCTTTTGTCATTTTGTTTTCTTCTTGTCAGTATCCCTTGGCTGTTGCAGCAGAAATTGTAGGGCCTTTTTGTTGTCCGTGTTGCCTTTTTTTCCCCCCCCTCCCTGTATTTATGTTTATTCTCTCTTGCCTGACGGCTCTTGATATTACTGTGTTGATTTATTTAATTTGGGCGAATGCGTGCCTTTTCTGTTATTTTTATTGTAGAATTCCAGGGAAGCCCTGCTAGACTCTGTGTTTCTCGTGACTGTAAACACTCTTAGTGCCGTGCAGAATTTTCAGCGTGTGTTTCCACTTGTTTTCTGGAAAATGCGAACATACCAATGTCAGTGTAATACAGACACAGGGGGCTCTGCCCTAGTCCAGACTTGAAGGTCATAGCAGTATCACCRTGCTGGGTAGCAATATGATGGCAGTAGCTGAAGCAAGCCCAAGTAAAGCTGGCAGAAGCTGTAGGTATGTGGCTGTACAGATGGAACTGTATAAGATCTTACCCTTTTCTTCACAAGGGATTAGTGGTTATACCAGTTTGGAGCATCCTTTATACAGATAAAATAATTGCTTTATCAAGGGACYTGTGATGCTCTGACTGTTGATACAAAGATATAATTCCCTAGACTATTACTGAGAGGAGTCTTTTGATTTGAAATAACTGAGAGGATGTAACTTTGCTATAGAAAAGACTACTAGAAATTCAGTAGAGGTGCTTAAGGTGTGAGGGCACTAGACTTCATTTTCTGAATGCATTAGTGTCCTTTTCCGCACTGACATGACTCAGCTGATGATGGTGGCAGAATTGTTTTTTTCAGCCTTTTGGCTGTTAGGATTGTCTGAAGGTGCTTGGAATGACTTGGAGAGCATCGTTCCTGTACCTCCACTGATCCTATGGCTGGGAGACTAGCAGTAACAGTTAGGATAGTTTAGGAAAATGGTTACATCATAGCAAAATCTTGTTACAAATTTTAAGAGAGAGAGTAAGAAAAAGAAATGATTTATGCAAATCATAAGGWATGCTAATGGAAAACAAAATGGACTTTAAAGGTTCTTCAGGCCAAGGTCCATTAGCAGTTGYATCATGAACTCAAAATAAATGTTTTTATTAAGAACAATTGAGATTGTTTGATCTTTATATGAATCTGGCAGGAACTGCAGTCCATTTTAAAAGACTTTTTTTCCTTCAAAACAGTTTTTATTAAAACTTCTTTCAGTTGTTTTGTGCTTCTGTGTTGGTGGGAAAGGCTTTTGAACCCTTTGATATTAAAGCACATACTTTCAATACTTCATACTTCATTGTGCTTATTTGTGATTTCCTAATGATGTTCATTTGTACAGTGCTAATTTAGTGCCAGTGGCTCCTAAGAAAATAAAAGTTTTGAAATGAAAGTAAATACTTCAAATGCAGCAATCTTAGGTGCTTGCATGTATATTGAAATTTCTTTGCAAAATTCCAATGCCAAGATATTTMATAAAATCTCGAGAGCTGGAAGATGCATTTCTTAACTTGGTGAAATTTCTCTGGTGCAAATGACAAATAGCTGTTGACTAACACATTTATTTTGGATCTTTGATATGAAATCTAACTCCTGTTTCATCAAATGTGGTGAAAATGAGTAATGCACAGATTAATTTTGTTCATTTGCACAATTTTCTGTAATCAAATGAAGGTTTAATTTCAATTCCTTGTATCTTGTAGCTGGAGAGGAGCAGTGATAGAACCTGACCAAAGCACTGAACCTCCTTCTAGCAAAATTAAGGAACCAGAAAAACCCTCATCTATGGAAGCTGACAACCAGAAAGAACCAGGTAGGTAGAACAATTAGATACCTTTATATCTGTTGACTGTCATGGTCAAAGTTGTGCAATTCATTTTCACCCCCTGCTCCTGCACCTTTTATTTATTTATTTTTTCTTAATTGATGGGAAAAAAATCTGATGGGAGAAGGGTATAGGAAAATTCTCTATAAGATCTCTATAAAAAAGAATTGTTGGTATAGGACATCAAAACTTGTCAGTGCCCTTGCTCTGCACTGAATAAGGACACATTTGTTAATTTTGGTTGAATTCTAGTTTTGATTCTAAATACCAAATAATAATTCTGATGCCTAAGTGCAATTTACCTAACGTGACTACTTTTTTAAAGGTTGTAGACTGCATGCCATGCAGCTCACTGCTACCTTTTTCCTGTCTTGGACTGTGTGTGCATCTGAAAAGCATGTTGGGTGTCTTCTCTCAGGTGCTGCATAGACCACATCCTCTTTCATTTTGTTATCAGGACCATAGCTACAACGGGAGTGGTTCACTTATATGAAAAATTATGTGCATATTCCCTCGTACTCTATATTTTTGCAGGCAGCACCATTTTCTCTGACATTTTGAAGCAAATTTACCCCAAGCTAGAACCTTGTTTGATTTGGGGCTTCTGTGATGCTCTTCTAGAAGATAACTTCTTCATGTTTAGAGATTTGCACGTCTGTTCTCATTTTCATCCCTTGTCTTGTGAATTTTGTATGCTTTCCCCTGCTTGCATTTATATTAATCCAATGTAGAGAAATGAGAAGAATGGRCACTAAACATGTGCACTGTGTATTTTAATTTTTTCTCTTTGTTGACAGAGGTATACAATCCCTTTGGGACATCTTACTTACATTTTTGCTTTCCTTAAACAATTAGAGTGACATTAAAAATAAATTCTAGTGCCATATCTTYGAAATCCACCTCCTGGGAAGAAGCAGACATGCCCATCTCTTCTCCAGGAAAGTAATTTATCGAGAGAGAGAGAGCTTGAATCATATGACTTCCTTTTCCAGCAGTGGTTTTACTTTCCCTGGATTGCAGAACAAAAGGCTTTTTTTTTTTAAGTTGGAACTATTTTTAAGGCTCACCAGGAAGCTGAAGAATTTGTTTTTGCAGTTGCTGTCCTTGTGGAACCTGTTATTCTGCTTTCCAGGTTCATGTGAGGAAATTCTGGGATGATAAATGCAGACACTGGAATAATACAGTGTAATGAATTCCACTTGTGTTAGCAAAATATGTGACATTAGTTATGTTGCTTGATGTCTTCCACTCTGAAATTCCTTCTTCATTAGTTTATAATTTTGCTAAACCTCAGCTAATGGGATTGTTGATTTGCATGCTGGATGTTACCTGGGCTCAATTCTTATAATAAATCACAAACATAAATTTCAACCATTTTGCATAGTAGAACAATGGAAAAAGTCATGACTTTACCCAAGACAGAAAAAGTCACTTTTTTCTATTCTTTTTAAATGAGAAGCTGAAGAGAACAAGATGAAGAGAAAACATTTTATGGAGCTGACTTAATTTAACAGAAAGGAATGAATAAGGCATTGAAGATAAAGGAAAAAAAATGATAGTAGTAAATTAGATGAGGACTRTATTTTTAAGTACATGTATACAACAGCTCAATTACAGTTGATTAGGTAATCTTAATCCTGGCTTTTCCTGACTTTCAGGTGTTTGAGCTATAACGATCTTATCTAGTAAGTATGCACATGATGATCTGAATGTTGTATTTGAAGAGATTACCCTTACTTTGTCAGGGAGAGACCTCTGTTTCCATTTGGCTGAACTGCTAACTAGGGATACTGACTGTTTGCTCCACAGAGAAAAGGCTGTACTGAAAAAAGATAACCCAATGATGGGTTTTTCTTTACACCAGTCACTTAATTTTAGAGAAGAAAAAGAAAAAAACCCAACAATTTGAGACTGAATTCAGCAATCTGATGTTTGGGATGGTTGTATAACTCGACTGCAGAAGTCGTGAGCCAGGTGCTGCTTTTCCTTTTGCAGTGCCCATAAATGAGCGTCAGATGGCTGTGATCGAAGCATTCCGCCATGCCTGGAAAGGATATAAGGATTTTGCCTGGGGACATGATGAGCTGAAGCCTTTGTCCAAGTCTTACAGCGAGTGGTTTGGACTTGGCCTTACTCTAATTGATGCTTTAGATACCATGTGGATTTTAGGCTTGAAAGAAGGTAACTTTTTTTTCCCTCTTTATTTATTTAATTATTTTTCTCTCTCTAAAATAATTCCTTCTTATCTATTCAGGAAAGATGTTCAGACTTCTTTGAAGAGAACACTGATTACGTGTCAGTGATGAATTTAGTACATATTTGCTCTCATAGGAAAACTCTGTATAAAAGAACCCAAACATGCTCAAGGATACTTTTGCTCTTGGATAAGAATTTGAGCCACAAACAAAATATGTGTAACTCTGAATATCTCTGCTAGAAATTGAGGTGTGGACTAGCAGACCACCTGAGTGTGTTTCTCTACTAAATTCCTGGAGTTCTTTGTGGCATTATACAGCCATCATAGACTCTCTACCTTATTTTGTTAGCCTGGACTCCCCTACTTTTGTTTAGTGCAACTGAAGAACAATGTTCACTTTCTGGATTTATATGATTAGTTCCTCTAAGGAGTCAGTGAAGGGAGAAGGGGAATTTCAGTAATTCCTTCTTGAACTATTGTACTGTGAATATTTTCTCACATTTTGCTTAGAGAAGGCTTTTAAACAGATTTTAAAAACTAGGTCAAAAATTCTGCAATACTATTGCAATACTATTGCAGTAAAGTAGCTTAAATAATATCCCAAAAGGATTCCTCCCCTCTGTTTTTTTTCCAAGTAGTATTTAAAAATTTCTGGAGTTGAGTCTTTTTAACATTGGTAGACAGCTCCCTTAGTGTCATTTTAGAAAGAATACATCTCTTTCCATCAAGAGAGAAGGATCAGAGCTGCAAGGAGGGACACAACGAACAGTAGAGGTTTTTCCCACTTTTTTCTTTCTTACTTTTGAAGTTTGTGTTCATGTAAAATATTAAAACAAATTCCATCTCATGAGTCTCCAGCTCTAGGCTTAAGCAGGCTATCTTGAAATGTCATCAAGTTGACAGGGTGCTGCTTTTCTAATAAAAAATTAGTTGTGAATTGTATAGAGCTTTTAAAATAAATTATTAGTGATTTAGATGTGTGAAGAATGGCTTCTGTTGAAGGCCTTTTCATATTTTATAGCAGTTTTCCATTTAGTGATTGCTTTAGAAAGCTCTTGGGGTTTCTTCTGAATAACAGATGCTATATAAATGGAAGTTGTGTTTGAGGTTGCTGATCTTGTTTACYAGCTAGAGCTCTTGTGAAAGAGGACCTTGTATTTTTGTTATGCACATTGCTGTTAGATAGTGAGAAAGTCTAGCAACACAGATTTTCTCCTGTGGTTCGTCTCAGTAGATTTACAATATATTTACCCAACATCTAAGAAAACCCAGAATTTACAAAGCTGCCTGAATATTCCAGACTGTCTGGTGTAGTTAAAACAGTCTGTTCAATTTAGGATAAGCTATCACAGATTTTATTCTTAAAACATACTCCATGGGTGTTGCCATTTTTTCCTTGTGGGAATATGGAAACATCCCCTCACTGACAGTTAGTTTCCTGGTCGTTATCTTGTATTTCTGTGGAACTGGTTGTTCTTCCTTGACCACTTGCAGG
This sequence comes from Nothoprocta perdicaria, assembly GCF_003342845.1. NCBI lineage: Eukaryota > Metazoa > Chordata > Aves > Tinamiformes > Tinamidae > Nothoprocta > Nothoprocta perdicaria. Next base: position 8,555,966 of record NW_020455865.1, read on the forward strand.
GGATTTTTCTTTCTGGCAGATATGAAACAGTTTGAAGGAGCTGCTTAGCCCTCAGTAGTAGAAGCATCCGCTAAGACACCAGAGCCCATGAAAAAGCAGTCGCTGAGAGATGCTGCTGAACAGCTTGCTTCAAATCCCAAGTGTTTTATTTTTTAATTAGTATTATYTTTTTCCTCCTCATTCCTTTTTGACTTTCTAGTTGCATCTGACAATAACATTTGTGTACCTTGGGGGGTGCAAAAAACTGCAGACTGTCTTAGACACCATGTAGATTTGGTGCTTCTGAGTTTTGTGGGTTAAATGCTGAAGTAGAAGGCAGACTCTCCAGAGCACTGCCAGTCTGGATATGGCAATGGCTGTTAATTCAAAATATTATCTGTTATGATGACAAATAACAACTTTGGTTTAAAAAAACCTTAATTTTAAAGATCAAAAATGTTTTGTGGAAGTGTAACACTCTGTCTAGTTAAATGGACAGATATGAAAGATTTCCGCGTCTGGATGATTTTAATAGAGAATGATTTATTTAAAACTATTAGCAGCTTCTTATTTTGCTTTGTGCTTTTCTCTTTATACATCTGTGTTGCACACTAAATAAGAATCAAGAAATTTCCCTGCATTTTATTTTTCTGCTTACAGTTATGACTTCTCCTATAGATATGAGCAACTGCTTTGGATGTATAGAATAGTAATGCCTCTACCCAGTGATTGGAACATGCTGGAAGTTCATTATAGATCCTCCTTTTATGCCTTGTAGAGTTTGAAGAAGCAAGAAAATGGGTAGCAGATGAGTTAGTGTTTGATAAAAATGTGGATGTGAACCTCTTTGAGAGCACTATTCGTATCCTGGGGGGCTTGCTCAGCACCTACCATCTCTCTGGAGACAGCCTCTTCCTGGAAAAAGCAGTAAGTGCTTCGTGTCTTACAATCAGAATTGGAATATGTAGCTGGTATTGTGCAAAGACTCCTCGGAAAGTTAAATGTACCTTTTTTTCATCTGCGTTTCATTCTTGCATCTTATCAATTGTTGGCTACATCCTTAAATCAGTGTTCATCTGAGCACAGATTTAATGACTTTGGAATTAATTCATGTGGGTTTGCAGAATCAACTAATCAACTAAAGCCTGCAATATGGGGAATAAGGTGGAAACTCTGAAATCCTTAACTGTGAATGCATCCACAATCCTTTTTAGTTTTTTGCATCCTTGCACACTCTAAAAATAAGCTTTTTTTTTTTTTTTTTTTTTTTCTTCTTATTCTCCTGCTTGCCTGTTGAAAGAACATATATTTATATGTTTCTGTCCTGTGGTCTTGGGTTTTCTTCAGAAAGACATTGGGAACAGGCTTATGCCAGCATTCAACACACCCTCCAAGGTACCTTACTCCGATGTGAACATTGGCCGAGGCACAGCGCATCCGCCRCGGTGGACGTCGGACAGCACCGTGGCAGAGGTGACCAGCATTCARCTGGAGTTCAGGGAGCTCTCTCGGCTCACCGGAGAGGAGAAATTCCAGGTACGGGAGAATTGGTCAAAACTCCCCTCCCATCCCATTTACAGTATGACCTTTAATGCCATGGTGTGTGTAAACCCTTAGTAATACTGAATGAGCTGTCAAACTCTAGATGAAGAAATGTTTAGGAAAAAAAATCATGGATGCCCTTTTGTAAGTATTGGAGTAGTGTTGCCCTAGTTGAGCCCTCCRAGGAACTTAATTAAAATGCAAAATCAATAAATCTGAGCCTTGTAGAAGGTTCCTTTGTAAGAGAAAGTTAGTTGAAACAAGTATTTCCAACAAAAAATAATTTCCCCTGCACTTCCATTTAGCAATGTTTTCTTTGCTGTTTTAAACTGCATATATATCCCAGAGCACTTAAATGTATCTGTATCGTTGTATTTTGAGAGCCAGTCTGAAAGCCTTTATTTAACATATTGCATGAGCTAAATTTAATAACCCTTATGCTAATTTGAGGAAGAACAGTTCAAGATTTGTTGTTAGTCTGAAGTTTTTAGTCATTTTTATATATTATTTATATATATAATTTACATTCACTCCTGTTTTTTCCTCACAGAAAGCTGTAGATGACGTAACGAAGCATGTTCACACCCTCTCAGGGAAAAATGATGGACTAGTGCCTATGTTCATAAACACCAATAGCGGGCAGTTCACTCACCTGGGTGTCTATACTCTGGGAGCCAGAGCTGACAGCTACTATGAGTATTTGCTCAAGCAGTGGATTCAGGGTGGGAAAAAAGAAAATGAGTAAGTGCTTTCCATTTCTCTTACGAGTATGAGGATGGTACTCGCCAGAAAACTTTCTGTTGCAGTTTATTGACTTTTTAAGTAGTAAACAATGTACCCAACAGTCCACTAAAGGTATTGCCGAGTGTTTAACAGCGAGCTAGGAAGAAAAGAGAATCTGTGGTAATTTGATAATAAGAGCTCCAAGCTTGGTCTTAGAACCTCTCAGAAAGCTTCTCTTCTTCAGTGCATTAGGTGTAAGGAGAGTTGCAAACAGATGAGAAGTTAGTCCTTGCAGTAGGTGGAACATACACAGATACTTTAGCTGCTGTGTTTCCTGTGTACTGTGTTCTTAGATACTGCGTTTCAACACCAGTGCCTAATTCCACCGTGCCTCATCTCAAACCTACTAACTGGTTTAGGTGGGTGAGTGGTGATTTTGCTTGTGTTAGAAGAAGTATCTGATATTTATGCAGGCTTTGCTTTAGCTTTCTTGTTTTTCTCTTATATATATGGATAAGCAGAGGGCAGAATTGAATGAATCAGGGGATTTAGAGTTGTCCAGGAGCGGGGGAGGAAGGTTTCCTTCAAAACAAGAGAAAAACCCAACTAGTTTTCATTGCTCGTTACTACTTTTGTTGGACTTTTTTTCGGCTGGGGGATTTAATGCACGTGGACATCAATATTTCGAGGGCTTCCATTATTATCAGCAGATGTATCTCTACAAAGCTAGTTTGTATCACTGTTTTTTCCCTCAGTACTCTGGCTGTAACCTGGGAACAGTTGTTTCTGGGACCGTGAATCGTGGCTTTTTGTCAGCGTCAAATGGATTTATTCAACAGGGTTTTCTTATACCAGAGTACTTTCATGGTAGCTATAATTAATTCTTAGTCTCCTAGATGGTGACTTGTAGTTTTTGTCAGTTTTTATATTCAATTAAATACTAAACTCAAGAGCTTTCTAAAAGGTTGTGTTGAGTATTAGTCGTAGTGAAACTTATTCTGAACGGGTGTGTTTGAGCTAACTGGGATTGCTTTTTAATTCACAGGCTGCTGGAAGACTATGTGAGAGCCATAGAAGGAGTGAAAAAGCATCTTCTTCAGAGATCACAACCTAAGAAGCTTACCTTCGTAGGAGAGCTTGCTCATGGCCATTTCAGTGCCAAGATGGTACGCAGCACACTAATGTTATTTAAAATAAATAATAAAGACACCCCCCACACCCACCTCTAACACAACCCTTGGCAGCTGTTGGGCTGTCACTTGAGCTGTCAATCTATGAGCAAAGACTGAGCATATGAATCGAGACCCTTGATGCGCTGCTGGAATGCAAGTAGCAACAGCTTTGGATTGCATATACATGTGATGTACCAGGGAGAAACTAAAGGGCATGTGGAGGAGGTGGAGGATTATAGCAGATCTGAGGGGCTGGTATGGTCCTCTTTTAAAAGAAAAGGACTGTAACCAGTATAATGCCACCTCTGAGTAACTGGTTTGCAGATAGCTGTCACTTGTGCAGAACAAGGATTTTTGTCTTTTGCTTATGTTTCCTTCTCTGAGTCACTCTAGAATTTCCAGTTATGTTCCTGCAGTAGTGAGCTTTTTGATGCTGGGATGGGTGTTCTATTTATTTTTGATGTTGTTCTTTTCAGTYGTACAGATGTTTTATCTGAAACTGATGAGGCAGTACCTATTTTATTCATTTGTCTTCTCCATAAATCCAAAATAAGTGGTGGCCTTCACACCTGGCTTTTCATATTTACCTTCAAAAGAGCAGTTGATCTAACATGTCAAAAAAAAAAAAATCTGAGAATTTTGGGTCATAGTGTCCATTTGGGGCATTTGATTCCTTTCCTGCATATAGGATTAATGGATGAGATACCATGCTGTTGGTTATAGGGGAAAACTTTCCATCTTAACTTTTGGTCTTCATCTTTGCATTCATTTTCTTTGTATCATCTGGTGTCTGGATTTTATTTGTTTACGAAATGTTCAGTTCTGTTCTTTAGCATGTGCTCCTAACATCTGACTTTCCCAAAGTCTCATAGTGCTTTTAGTGAGACCAGAGTCTGGGTTTTGGTTAGAGGGAGCTCCCCCACTTTCAAAATCTGACAAGACTGAAGTCATTCAGAATTCATTGGCTTGATGTCAGGGTGAGTGAATACACTTGYTTTTGTCCCGGGGAGCCACTGGGTGGCTTCATCAATTATCTTTGCCTAAAGGACTTTATAGGTGTCCTAGGATGTTTGTCTAATGTATTTATACTGACCTTCACCCTCCTCAGGCATTTCCTGTAGGATTGCACAGGGCATTAGGAGTTTAACACAAGTACTGTTCATGTACTGGCACTTTTTCACTATATTTTTGATTGATGAGCTGAGCYTTCATTTTTAACATTAAAAGAGTTATTAAAAATCCTGCATGTGACACTACTGAGTAATTCCTATGTTTAGCAGGGGTGGGTTAGGCCCTGAAAGAGTAGAACCAATCTTGTATTGCAAGCTGAAAATAAATGGAGTTGAACTTTTGGCATTTTATMTAATGCTCTTCTCAAATACATTGAATTCTTCTTGGAAATGTGACTAAATTCATCTTGGTTGTTTATAGATATTACACAGRTTTTGTGGTAACACTGTACCCCATGTCCTTTGAACAGTTTGCTATGCCATCTAGAAGCTAAGAAAGAAAAGTCCCTGGAGTCTTTTTGTGGCTTCTGCTTTGCTTTGGGAGAACAAGCACAAGTACCGTGCACTGGATCATCCTCAGAGAGCTCTTCCCTACCTCACCGATAGAGGAGAAGGGAATAATAGCCTTTTGTTATCCCAAACACGTTGCCAGAAAGGGGCAACTTTCAGGCAGAAATAGGCTTGTAAGCTTAGTGTTGTTTTTAAGTTGTGTCAGTGGGTGAAATAAAAGCTGTTTCTCTCTCCAAGTATTGTCTATCTGTCATTACTCTCTGAGACCATTATCTTCCATTTTCCTCTTCCATTTTCCCTTCATTTTCTGTGGTTAACTCTGACCTCTGTGTCTCACACAGAGGTCACTTGACACTTAAGAAACAGATTTCTTATGTCACAGAGTTGTTTTAACTTTCTCTATCGTTTTCTTTTCTGCTTGTTCTTTGTGTCATGGCATAAGTACTCCGGATCACTAAAGGTCTTTTTATCAGCACAAATATTTTTTTAGKAATGGCCAGTCTTTGAAATCCGCTAGGATCTGTTTTGAATGCTGTCTGAAAATATTTGTGCTTTACAAACTAATTTTTACAGTAGTTTTTGTATTTTCTAACTTTTCTTTCTCTTTTTTATGTTCAGATGATGATAAGCTTGTCCCTGACTTAGTTGTCTGTATCGAGAAATAACTTAAGATGATATATATTTAATGAAATATTGTAACAGTTTTGGAAAACTAGATTTTCTCTACCCCACCCTCAATACTTTCTTGTTTTCAATAATTTGTCACAATTATAAAAAAGTAAGCAGGGACTTGTACCTTCTTCAAGTGCCTGTAGTAATGCTGCCTGCATTACATCTGTTTCTTCAAAATTTACCCCTGAGATGTTCGTACCTGAAATGTAGAGAGACCCGATTTGTATTCTAATATTAAAGTGTTCATTTTACTTCAGTTGATTTGCTTCTCTTTTCCAGTATCAGTTGTCTTGTCTTGCAGGATCATCTGGTTTGCTTTTTGCCTGGTACTTTGGCGCTGGGAGCTCACAACGGATTGACTGCCGATCACATGAAATTGGCTGAAGCCTTGATAGAAACCTGTCACCAGATGTACGTGCAAGTTGAGACAGGCCTGAGCCCAGAGATCGTGCACTTCAACCTTCATGCACCAAAGGGCCACAAAGATGTTGAAATCAAGGTGAACAGCTTGTTGACTTGAACTGTAATTTGATGTCCATTTGTGTTGTGTTGGTTCTGTACTTTATTCAGCTGCTCAAACGCTCAGTGATGTTCCCTGTTCTCACTGAGCAGCTTTGCAGATGCATCTTAATGCACAGAATGAATCATTTGGGGTTTATGTAGGTGGGCAATATCAGTCTGCCACACCATCTTTTTCCCTGCATCTGAATTATCTATGTCTTTCTTGTTTTTTTTTTCCCCTGCTCTTGCAGCCTGCAGACAGGCATAACTTGCTGCGACCAGAAACTGTGGAAAGCCTTTTCTATATGTACAGATTCACCGGAGATAAGAAATACCAAGACTGGGGCTGGGAAATCTTGCAAAACTTCAATAAGTATACACGGGTAAGATCAGCCTGTAATGATCTAACTTTTTGAACGTTTTAGCTTCTCTGTCTCACTCGAACTTCTCAAACTTCTGTTTTCAAGAGCCAGCAAATAACCTGTGGGGAGAATCTTAAGAAGCAAAACCATTCAGTTCATGTACTGCCTTAAAGGTTATCCCACTCTAAAAGCTTAGTATGTTAAGGATACTCCCTCTAAAAAATATTAACCCCCTCTTCCTCCCCCCCTCCCAAGAAAAACCCAAAAAACTGCCAGAGAAGCCAGAAAATATCATTAATGCTTCAGTTAGGTCTAGAGGATTTTTTTTATTATTATTATTMTGAATACAGTAGTCATGGAGAGATCTCTGTGCTGTAAAAGTGTGGTCCAGGATGCTAGTGGTCATTAAATATCTACAGTATGTTCTTAAAAGAATACRTGTGGTAGTGTGACTAACTGTAATGTAGAAATTAGAGTGTTTGCTTTCAATATATTTTTTCCAGAAATTTCTGTGGGATGTTATTTGTAATACTACTTATGCATTAAGCATAAATGGACATTTTGCTTCGTTTTATTCTGGTGGTTTGAATGGCAGTGTGTTTTAGTGCACTGTGTTTTTTCATAACTGAAGTTATATATAAAATGGAAAATAAGTACTTAGTAAGAAGCAGAATTTCTTAATTTACTACTTACTTTCACTTCTTAAAGAACATTTAGTTGCTTTTGAAGAAAATAATATCTTTTAGGTTACAGATATACACAAAATTTCTGCTTCTTTACACAGGTTCCTACAGGTGGTTATACTTCCATTAACAACGTCCAGAATCCCAGTAATCCGGAGCCACGGGATAAGATGGAGAGCTTCTTCCTTGGGGAAACACTCAAATACATGTTTTTGCTGTTTTCAGATGACATAGACTTAATCAACCTTGACAAATATGTATTTAACACAGAAGCTCATCCACTCCCAATTTGGATGCCAGCATAGACATAGTATCAGTAGACCTTCCAGTGGTGGCGTCTTTATCTCCAAGTCACTTTAATTTTCAGGGTTTGAAGAGAGATGCTGTATTTGCACCTTTCCTGGCTTAAAATGAACAAACAGAACCTTTAGAAGAGCATCTCTGGTAGAGAGAAGTTTTGTCAGTCTTAAATCTATCCCCAGAGCTTTAGTTCAGGGATGGACAAACTGTGCCATGCTGAGCTGCTTTGCCTGGTATTGATCATTAGGTCAAGAGAAGAATTGTGATGTGGACCATGGCACTCACTGGGCTCTGGTGAACCTGAACTCACTAGTCAGTCTTACTAAATGATAATTAAGTAATAGGAATGCAGCTAGCTGTCTTACAGCACAGGGTTGTTGCTGAAGAGAAGGAATAAACCAAAAAATTCCAAGTTTATTCGGGCCATACTGAAACACTTGGCTTATGGCACCACTTCCGTGTAAGAACCTGTTTTAGACGGTAAGTGGAATAACCAACGAACTGTACAGTTGTCCAAGGTAAAAGCAAAGGTGTCAGTGTTGTTACTGATGCTCTGATCTCATTCCAGACTGTTGAGCTAYGCTGCGTTACGCTAGCAGGAGAAAGTTGCAGCAGAGCACTTGTTGTACAGTATCTTAATTTTCTAGAGCACTTTGAACAATCTGTTCAAGCTGTGGCTGAAATGAATGGTGGAAAGTTGAAGAGAAAACTTGCTGCTGGTTTGGCTCAAAATSGTATATAATTTTGTAGAGGTATTGCCTTTTTTTTTTTTTTTTAACTTATCTGCAGGAATGCAGGAGACAATGTGAAACAAGTGAAACTACATGTGTTTTATATATGATTTGCATCAGTTAGACTCAGGTATTCTGACTGAAAGCTGCTCTGTGAGGTTGGGCACTGGGTAAGCTTGTGAGCACATTAGATACAGTTCCAGCTCAATCTCCTTCCATCCCTTCCTGTCCAGATCTTGCATATTAGCCTGTTGCTGGCTCAAAACAAGCTTAAAATTGTACAGCAAAACTCATGTCATGCCTTCTCATTTCTTGAGTGAGGAGAAATTTTTATTTCTTCTTACTTTTTATTAGCAATGCTTTGGGTGGAAGTATTTTCATCAGTAGTATTCAAAGCAGATGGAGTAAGTACATTATGGCAGTTCCTAGTCCCAGTAGATCTATTGAAGTCTATTTAGTTGTTTGACAGGAAAACAGAACACAGGTCTGAAAGACTTTTACCAGAGCACCGGGGTCTTTCATTTTCACATGTGCAAATAAGTTAAACCATTGATTTTGAAATTGGCTTTCTAAAGTGCTTTTCCTTTTGGTTTTGTTAGCTACTTGAACCTCTCTGTATTCAGAAATAAGTTGTACAAAATGTGCTTTTTTTTTCTCCATATTTTTAAAGAGGTTGTTCTCGACAAGATGCTCCTCCATCTCATATTTCTTCCTCCATGGGAAGTCATAGGCAGGTGCGTGGCAGTGAGAATGAACTGCAGTCCCTCCTAAACCTGGGTCTACAAAACAGAAGTAATAAAAATCTGACTGTAACAATTTCCAGTAGGTGTGGGGGTTGTGTGTGAGTTACAGTATCTGTAACCTTTGTTTTGTTAAATAAGCTACATCTTAATTTGTTTTATGCTGATTAGCCCTGTTTACTGGAGTTGGAAGTTACCTTTTGGACCACTTTTTAAGTCTTTAAAGGAATAATTGCCATTCCATTTACCAATGATGGCTCATAGAAATTGAGAATTTTTACACACTATTTACATTTACTATTTTTTGTAACTGAAGGGACCCTGGGCTTTGCAGAGCGCTCGTCTTCCTCCAGCTCAGACACCACAAGCAACCCTGGAAATAGCTGAAGTTTCTCACTTAAGAGAGCAGCAACTGGAATACAGTGCTCGCAGCTTGAGCAGCTCAGTTATCAACTCACACTTTTATTTTCTTTGATGTAAAGAAAGAAGATCCCGTTGAAACATAAGAAAACAGTGAAGTTGTTTCTCCTTACTTCCGTGGAGCAGGGGGGTTACTGAGGAGCTGAGCTTTGCCTATAAACTGCTGGGTTCAAAAGAGAGGTTAGAGCGTGGGGGGGAATCAACTCAGAGAGACTGCTTTGGGAATAAAAGAACGAGCAATTATCCATCTGTGAATGAAGAAAAGGGAAGAATAAACCTGCACTTTCCAAATGCAATCCTTGTCTTTTACCTGAGCCTGCTGCTCTTGATTTTTTTTTTCTTTTCTAATTCATCCTAGAAAACTGAATTCTCTCTGCCAAACACAGCTTTAATTCCCTCACCTTTTCAATATGAAATGATTATGGTTTGATTCTGGGGTTAGTGTTGAAAACAAATGATTGTTTTGGACTCCTGCTTCACATGTGCAATGCCAAGAACGTAGATAAGCTGATAAAAGCTCACCTGCTTCTCCCTGTTCTTCTGCCAAGCCCCTTTAACAAGGCTGGGCACAGCGGCAGAGCAGCCCCCAGCCRCAGAGGCTGGAAGTCTCATGCTCTGGAGTTTGTCAGAGCTCGGAAAGAAAAAAAATGCATCTTTTTGCTCAGTGTATATTAGGGAGATGGAAGATCTAAGCATCTAATTAACTACTTGAGAACTGCAGCTTTGCTGCCAGGCTTGGAAACTGGGATTTGTTTCTAGGCGCTCAGAGGGGCCTCTCCATTTCTCACATGAGTGTGTTAGCAGGTAATGCTGGAAGTCTTGCTAAGCCCAAACACAGGTGTGTCGACTCTTTCAGATACCCAACAGAAACCATTTTGTTTCCGATTCTGTTTCAGTACGGTGCTACAGTGATGAGGGACTGCAGACAGAACAGTTTTTTCCAACTGATAGGTTAGTGCTATTGCTTTCCTGCTGTTCTTTAGAACTCTTTTCTTTGATTTGCTTTCAGTTGTGCTCTGTCAGGAATAATCCTGCATGCAAAGCAGCTCCATATTTCCAAAGCAACACACACRGTTTTCAGTGTGACAGGATTGATCTTCCCCTTTTCTTTCAAGTTCTGAGTGAGAGATGTACGGCTAGAGGCAATTTTAACTAGTTTGTGCAACGTTCCCATCTTGGCCTTATGCTGTCTGGTATGTGATAAATAATACACACATCTCAGCAGAACTGTGGATCTGAAATTCTCGTGGGGGYTTCATCCGTGGATGGTGCTCCGTATCACTTATCAGCTGCTTACTTTCCTTCTGTGCTTTCCAGACGTGCAAGAGCTGGGGCTGTCCTCGTTGGGCCTTTCCCTCCAGCTCCAGCGTTCTCCACTTAGATCCCACTCTTAACTTGCCCAATGCTTCAAAGCTGTTTATGGAAGCTTGCTGCACTCACTTCAGACATCTCCAATGGTTTCTGATAAAGAGATGCTCTCTTTATCTAATGGTTTTCAGCATTGCACGTCTTTCATCCGCATGCAAGTCTGTTATGCTTTGAAGCCCATATATATCTTTGTCTATTTTGTTGTAGCATCTGAAGGCCTTCAGTATTCATCCTTCTATATAAAGCAARCACTCCATTTGTGTTTCTTAAGCTCACTACTCTAAGAAACTTAGACAAACTAGTCCTTTAGGATGAGTAGTGTCTGTAAGAGAATAACAGATATGTAGGCTTCCTTAAATTCATAGGATTCATAAGAGGCCTGAAGAACTYGCATCCATCTGGAAGATCAAAGAAACCTTAAGCAGCTCTTCACTTCAAAGGCACAAAACAAGCCACTGTCCAAAGGTGGTAACTTGGAGAACACTTTCCAAGAGCCTCATGCTGAACTTGGATGCTTTAATGCACTGTAAATCTTGGGCAGATTTTCACTGAACTTTGGTTTAATTGGGGCAGCCTGCTTGCTAGGAGGGATGTTAGAAAGGCAGTGTAAGCAAGAAGTAATCCTTGTTGTCTGTAGAGATGTTCACCATCATCATCTTTTTCTCCCAGCATGCTTGTCCTGAAAAATTGCTAAAGAGAGTAGATCTCAGTTCAGAAAAGACTTGGTTTTAGCACCTCAGTGAGGTTGCAAGTGGGAATATTGAGGCCATAGTTACAACAAACCCAAAGCCTGGTGTCTAGGATGATGAGAAGGGACACTTAAGCTCTTAGCAGAAACGTTTAGGTTTCCTACAGCACAAATGCAGAAGATTCAAGTCTTACTGAGGATTGTAGTTCCATTAACAGTCTTAAAATCTTTCTGCTTTCTGGGGTGCATTTTGATGAACTGGGTTTTTTGGAACTTTGTTTCTACGTATTTGAGCAATGAACCTTATCTGTTCCTATGCAGGGGGGAGCAGGGAAGAGGTTTGTTCTTCCGTGTTTAAAACCAGGAGGGAGGTAAGTGGGTTTTATGCAGAAAGCTTTTGTCAGCACCTGACTACCATGAAATAATATCAGCAACTGATGGAGTAACTCTGGGAACCAATTGTGCTGTGGTAGCAGGAAGGAGAGTGCAAATGCTTAATGCAAAGCCCWGTTTTGAGCAACATAACAGAAAGCGAAGCAGAGCTGTGACGTGGCCTGTGGAAGTAACGTTGGCCTTTGATGACCTGTGAGGCTTCCTCCTACCCCACATAAATGACTGTAAATTGACCAAGACATTCAGTTGATTACTGTGTTGTAGTATCTTTGCAGTTACGTTAATATTTATTGGTACACAGTAATTCCAGTAGGTAAGGATCCACCTGTAAATGTGCAAAGATGAATTTATTACACCTTGAAAAGTGAGAACTATCTTTTTGTATCTTCTTTGATTATACTACCAAGCCATGAAATTATATCACACACTTTAATAAACTTGTAATTTATTTTAAAAAGATTTGAAGATGTTTTCACTGGAAGTGCACCTTACTGATACCAGTCTGATTGTGTGATTTGTATGACTGTCTAAAACCAGTTTGACTTCAACCCACAAAGACAGTGTTAAGGACAATGCTGATACTGTGCTCAAAGGGACAATACCTCATGTATTCATGCCAACATTGTATCTGTCCTGTGCCATGAAGAATAGTTTAAGTGTCACTGTGCCTGAGGCTGTCAAGCAAGCTTTTATTCTTTCCTCCCTTTACAATGACTTCTCATTTTACACACATAAGCATGAAACCCATGTAAAGTAGTCCGGTCTGTTGATTTGCTCATGACATGTGATTAGGGACGGGTTGGACACTTCAGGTAGGTGGCTGCTCGTCATCGTGGCAGAGGAGGTAACGCTTTCTCAGACAGTCAGGCCCAATACAGCTGAATGGGCTGTGGTCTTTCAGCCTTCCATCACAAATTGTGGGGACCGAGCACCTCGTATGGCAGCAGCCACGTGGGTATATTCACAGTGCTCCGCCTGCCAGCGTGCCAGCTAACTTCTCCCATGCTTTCTCCATCCTTGCAGATTTCACCCAGTCGTTAATGATGCTCGCTTCCAGCATGCGTGCCTCGGTGACAGATGGAGGGTCAGCTGGGTTATGTCCTCTAGAGAAAGCAAAACAGACAGGAGCTTCTTAGCATGGAGCCCCAGTACCTTTCATGAGGTCTGAATCTTTGCATTCCGTTTTTCTCCTCTTGCACTACACAAGCCAAGCCAGAAAACCAGAGAAAGGAAGGRCCTGTTTAATCTTCTGTTTTGGACTTCCAAATGAAGTCCTGGGAAAACAAGTTGCAACGTGATACCTAACAGGAGAGGAGAGGCAAACAAGGTGCTAGGGAGAGTACTCTGTGTCAGTAGCTGCTGCCCTCTCTCTTCGGAGCCTGACGGCTGACAGTTCTTGCGAGCAAAGAGGCTGGACTGCTCTATGTGATCATGCTCAATCCAGTACGAACAGTCACAAACAAATGCACAAGGACAACAGGTTAGAGGAGGAGCTTTTTGTCTAACTCTGGCTTCCATGCGATCCATACAAGCCCTGTATTAGGGAAGAMGATTCCTCTTCAACAGTCACGCCCTAACAGTCTGGTATTTAGTTTTGTTTAAATAAACTCCTGCTTATTTGGGCTGTTGCCAGCTGAAGATAGAGCATCCAGCACAAGAGGAAATTTATATCCAAAGAATAGTTCAGTACCTTGAAGCTGTCAGTTACTGTGTACTTACCGGAGATCGAGGTGATGAGCACCTCCCTCAATGGTTATTGCAATTAGTGAAGGACTTAGACTGCTCTTTATCTGGAAAGAGAAGAGACTGTGACAAACTGCAAACAATTTACCAGGCAAAACTGAATACCTGCTCTGAAAATGGGAAGACCAGTGGGGCAGAACTGAGGAAAAGCAAGGGAAAATAGCCTTGGTCTGGTCAATACTGTGTGTGGCTACAGTCATAAGTGGTCAGTCTCAAAAAAACAAAGCCTTTCATTGTGCAAGAAGTCCAGTCATCTTGCCCCAGTACAGGCAGTCTGCACTAACTGCTGTATCACCCGGAGGACTACGGCTCGTGCTGGGTGTCTGGGAGCGCACGTACTTACCCCACCACCAGCCCACGGGTCCAGGTCTCCATTTGAAAAAATGATGTTGCTTGCACTTTTCAGATCTGGAATGCAGAGACGACATCTGAGAGGCCTCTTTCCTGCCTGCTGCCCCAAACTTGCTTAGCTGCTACGACAAACCCAGACRGCAGCAAGAAAGATAGGAGAATAAATTTTTGGCAGGTTATGCATTTCCCATGTCATGATAAAGGACAGACAGAAATGCCTGTGTGCCTGAAGCCAGCCTCTGTTACCTGGTTCCAGCTGCCCCTGCTTCTCTAGCTGGGAGGAGCAACACAAATTTGTGACTCCTGTGCTGGTGTTGTTTTTWTTTTATTTTATTTTATTTTTTTTGGTTTTGTTTGTTTTCAAAAATAAATGAGCCTCAGCAACTTGCTGCATGATGGGAGTGTTAGAGGCTGCTTGCYGTGACTGTAGAGGAAGGCATAGGAGGAGCCTAAAAGAAGAAGGAGATGGGAGAAACCTAAAGCATTTCAGCACTAGAGGAAGGCAGAAGGTGGCAGAATTCAGGGAGAAGACTGGAGAAGGGAGCTGTACTGGGGAACGGGGAAGGACTTGAACCAAACCGGCTTGTTTGGCTCAAGTTGTTCTGCATAGGGGCTGCGGGCTGCCTGAGACYTTCTGCCTGTATTTGGTAGTGAGCTCCCCTTCCTCCCAAAGCACCTCAGGCCCGAGGAAGCACGGGGAGAACGCACAGAGGAGAACCATCGAATAGCTGAGGTAGGAAAGGAAATCATCCGGTTCAATCTCCTCTGCTCAGGCAGGGTCACCTACAGCAGGTTGCCCAAGACCCTCCAAGGTTGCAGACACCCATCTCCCTGGGCAACCTCCTCCAGCGCTCGGTCACCTGCCAAGGGGCCTGCAGCGAACGGAACTCACCTCCTCCCCAGAAGTTTGTCCGCAGCCAGCGCGCCCGCGGACTCACACTCCATTTGCTCTGGCAGTACTTCTCTCTCATGGCCTCCGTGAAGGGCATCTCAGGGAACATATCAGTCACGTTGTTGCTGTTGAAGGTTAAGTTGATCTCGGTGCACACCTGYAAGGTCCAAGAACAGTCAAGGTGGGTGTGATAACGAAGCAGCTGGTAGAGGCCTTGTCGCTCTGAACGCCCTACCTGGTAGTCCCACGCCTCGGCGTCCGCGCCGGTGCCGCAGCCCGTTGGGTCGGCGCAGGGCTGGTACAGCTGGTAGATGTCGTAACACGGCGCCGTGCCGGACGAGTTGTAGAACACTCCTGTCGGGCGGAAACACAGCACAAACCCAGCCTGTCGCTGCGCTGCTGCCACAAAACCCAGCCTGGCCTCAGGGCAATCATGACCGAGACCAACGGGAAGAAGGAACACCATCAGCCTCAAGGGCTGGGATAGAGCTAGAAAGATCTACACCATTTTTTAGGTTATGATCATAATGCTAGGCTGTAGGTGTTAGTGCTGCAAAGTTTTCAGACGGTCTCCGTGCTGTTTGTTTTAATACCCTTTTAGAGTCTCCTTGGTGACAGAGAGGCTCCCAGGGGCGCTCTGCTCTCTGCTCACTCAAAAAAAAGGAGCATCTCTAGCCCTCGGGAGAGCTCCCGTCCCCAGCTCAATCACACGTTCAGGCACAKGCTCGACAGAAGAAACGAGCCACCAGCAAGGGTGTCTTGAATTCTTCAGAACAAACAGGCTTCTCCTATCCCCCGCCGCACCCGCTGGCCAAAAGCCACTGGTGTTTGAATGCATCAAATTAAGCACAAAAGGCTGCCCGTCACAGAGAGAATTCTGTTTGCCTGGTGCTGGGAGAGGGAACGCGGCGTGTGCAGGCTTGCCCGGAGGACGGAGCACCCGACCCGCGCAGTTGCGCAGGGGGCTGCCGGCTCCCGCCGGTGCCACAGCCCGCGGCTCGACGCACAAACCGTGCAAGGACCAGCACCGACGGAGCCGCTCTCAACCCGCTCGCTCCGCTCCTTCGGAAGCGCCACAGACAGTCCCAGCAGGGAGAGGGGCCGCTGCAGCTCCTGAACGTCTGACAGGTCTGCGTGAGCTGGCAGAGCAGCTTCCCCTCTCCCTTCAAGCACAAAACCACAGCTCCTACTGCAGAAGATTGCTCAAGAGATGGTCTGACGGCCTACGAGGCCTGCGGAGAGCCCTGGGGCTGCTCTCGGGGTTTCGGAGGGACGTTGCTTGGCTCGCAGGGCAGCATGGAGAGCCTGGCGTCCGACACGTATCTGGTTAAACTCCTGGAAGGGATCGGCAGCCTTCGCTCTCAGAGCGCGCTGTGCGACGTAACGCTGGAGGCAGAAGGGGTTTGCTTCCCAGCACACAAGGTCATACTAGCATCGGCCAGCAATTACTGCAAAATCCTGTTTGTTGGAAACTTGGCAAGCGCTGGAAGCCCCGACGGTAACGTCCACCTGAAAGCAGTCAGTGCTGCAGGGCTGAGGAACGTTCTCAGCTTCATTTATTCCAACAAACTAGAGCTCTCGCTACAGAATATCGAAGAGACCTTCAAAGCAGCAGAGACCCTGTTYGTTCGGGAAGTGATCAAGCTGTGCTTTCAATTTCTGGAGGGTTGCTTGAATTGCGAGAACTGCATGGACGTCCTCAACATTGCTAAGCGACTCGGGCCAGAAGAGCTGAGACAGAGAGCCATGCGCTATATAGGGCAGCATTACCAACAGGTCCTGTCTGATCCTCAGTGCTTGAAAGAGCTGGACCAAGAGACCCTCTGTGAAGTCCTGGGCAGGACGGACACGGCGGGCTGCAGCGAGCTGGAGCTGTTCAGCGCTGCCGTGAGCTGGCTGCAGCAGGACCGCACGCGGCTGACGGCTGCGCCTGAAATTCTAAGGCACATCCGATTCCCTCTCATTCCTTTGCGGGATCTGCAGAAATACATCYGGGACCTGCCTCTCCTGAGGAGGGATTCAAGCTGCCGCAGGTACCTTCAGGCGGCTCTGAACTACCACTCGCAGCCGTACGCGCAGCCCGTCCTGCAGAGCCGGCACTCGAGCCCGCGCTGCGGCTCCGCCGCGCTGCTCGTCGCCGGCGGCAGGACAGCCGACAACCGCGTGTGCAGAGACATGTGGGCGGCGGATGAGGGCTGCAGCTCCTGGCGCAAGGTTGGGGACCTCTGCGCGCCCCTGTACAACCACTGCGTGGCCGTCATCAACAACTTCTTCTTTGTTATTGGGGGCCAGCATCAGTTTGATCCCACRGGAAAGCAACCGTCAAATGAGGTAAGACACGAGAAACCTTCAGCTGGAAGAATATCCAGTGCAGGGAGAAAGAGAAATGACCTGTAAGTTCCCAGCTCCAACTGGGACTTGCAAGTGCTTCTGGAAGAAGCAAACTTCCCATTTAAGGAACTCATTTTTAAACACTGCAAGTCGGAAATTTCTCCCCACTAGCAGGGAGGGCTGGAGAAAGACTACTAGGAATGTGCAAGGGGGCCATCACTGGCTGGAAAAGGCAATGGGATGAAAAGTCATATTAGGGATGACACAGAGTTGTTTCGCTCGATCACCCTTCATTTCTTAACTTTGCATATTTCTAATAGCTCTGYTCAGCATCTCCATGGTCTCATCCTGCCCCACTGGCAGTGTCATGCATATCTCTAACCTGTGCAAACCCTAGGCCRTGCAGGTTCAGTCGTATTCCACAACCCTCACTCGAGCCACTCCACGAACCTCAGACGGGGAACCGTCCTGCCCTCCCTCACAGAAGAGCAGGGAGCACCAATCCTGTTTCGTAAGAGCACACTGCCCTCCTTAGTACGTACTCAAACACGAGCGGAGACAACAGCATAGACCTCACTGGAACAGCTTTCATGCTAATTCACGTTTGAAATTCAAAGGTATTTCATTAAACAAACGTGATTTGCTTCCTGCTTGCTGCAAGCTGAGCGCACAGCGTGTGACCAGACACAGCAAACCTGCAGGACCAGGACCACAATACCTGAGCTAAGTGAGGACATGTGCAGTGCTTGCAGGGTGCCCACTGGTCAGGGAGATACTGAAAGGACTCCTGCTATACGGCTGGCATTGCATGTTGAACCCGCACATCCACAGGCCAGCAACATCTGCTTCAGGTCAGAGAAAACATTTAAACAGCTCTTGACTCCAGACATGAGCTGCAAAGCTGCTCATGCCTTCTGCTAACCACCACCCTCCTGTTGTGATTGTAGGTTTTCCGATTTGATCCCCGCCACGCGTCCTGGCTGCAGGTCGCCAGCATGCGGCAGAGGCGGACGCGCTTCCAGGCAGCCGTCCTGGGCGAGCGCATCCTTGCCGTGGGGGGCGGCACGCGCCTGGGCAGCCTCACGTGCACCACGGAGCTCTACCAGCCAGCCGAGAACACGTGGGAGCCGGCRGCTCCCTTCCCCGTACCCATTGCTGATCACGCGGGCGCAGTCCACAAGGGAATCCTCTATGTTTCAGGTGATACAGCTAGCAGGGAAGMAACATACTGCCTTCAATGGGGGTTTTTGCATCTTAACATCACAGGCGAAGCCTGAAACTCATCCCACCTCACAGATCTGGTGTCCTGGTCCTGCTGGGTGAGCACGGCCTCACTGCAATCCTGAATGCAGGAGCTCTTTTCTCCTCACGATGCAAGAAGTATCRTCACCTGCTTTCACTCCACACTCCTGCTGCATTCTCAATAGCGGCTTTGCTCTTGCAGTCCCGGCTAAAATCCCAAATCTTTACTAGCTCAAAAGAGAGACTGYTATAGTGTTGAGGCTGGGCTTAAACTCCAGTATCTCTGTGTGAAATTCTGTCTGAATGGAAGGTGTGGGACTAACTCCACTGTACTGCTGCATTAGTACAAAACAAGTGCAATGCAGTCMCTCGGGTGCTGGGCTCCTACAGCTCTCAGCCTATAAGGCACCCTCAGTCTTTACAGGAATCTTTAGTAGATGGTACATTATGCTTAACAATAAAACATGAATACAGTGGTTTATACACTTGCTGTAGGATCTTTAGCTTTTTAAGTACTAATTTGGACTGGAAGCATATTTTTTTAGTTTGCCCTAAGAAAAGCACCGTAGTATTGGAGAACACTGGTTGTGTTACTGCTCCTGCACTTGAAAGAGCTGGGCCATTGCTGTAGGGCCCTCGCTTCTTAAACACATYGAGACCATCTGGGAGCACCCTACTGATCCAGTCTAGGTTCCTCATTTTAATTTAACTGTACAATTGCAATGAAGAGCACTTCTCTAAACTGGACCAAGGTGTCTCCTTCTCTGGAGATACTCATAACGCATCTGGACGCAGTCCTGTGCAATGTGCTCTAGTGCCTAACCCTGCTGTGCAGGCGAGTTGGACTAGATGATCTGCAAAGGCTCCCTGCTTTGACAAAGGCCATAGTACCACAGGCAACTCCTTTAACCTCAGCACACTTCAAATAGTATCAGGGAACATGGACAGAACTGCTGCCAYGCCACATCCCTTCAAGCACACCGTAAATGAGCTTGACTGAATAACACTGTCCCAGAGATATCCTTTCATAGAGGACTTGTACTGAATTTATTCATTTCCCCCTAAACCAGTGTGTTTACTCTGAATGGGATTTGGCCAGCCATGAAAGTCCCAGTGAGCTGTGGCATACGTCCAAACCTCAACTATCACCTTCCTTGTTTGCAAAGAAAAGCTTTTTGTGTTTTGGAATTCAGCAGGCAGGCAACCAAAGGGGCCCTTCTTTCAAACCACAGCGCCTTCCTCCCGCAAAGTTTGCTTTGTTTGTTTTAACGCAACAATGAAATGCTCAGTGATGAACGTCTAACAGGTATGAAGAGCTGCCAATAGCAATGGCAGACTGGCTCCGACTTTCCGAAAAGGCAGATAACTTAACCAAAGTTCTTACTGCTTCCTGGTCACTTCTGAAACACCCAAAGGGCTGGTATAAAAATCTCCTGTAGAAAATTATCTGTGAATGAATTGGGACTGTTTTTTTGTTTTTAATATCCAAGAAGCTCAGGTTTTAAAGCCACCAAACTTCATCAACATCCACCAAAACCTGTTGGCCACTGTCCATTTGTATCAAGAAAGCCATATCAATTCCAAATCTGAACATGTCAAGGCAAAAGAGAATCTAGGTCTTTGGTGTGGCATCTTTTCAAAGCTCCTGAAGGAACAAACCTTCCTCTGCTTCACAGCAATATGTTGTCAGAAACAGTTCCTGAAATCTCTGCTTCTGTTTGCAGAGGGATTGCCGGATGTCTGATGGATTTTCAACACTTGTTATTTTCTTTTAGGGGGCTTCTCTGGAGGTAAAACCTTACGAGAAACTTACAGCTACCTCCATCGCCTCCGACGCTGGGTTGGTAACCGTGCCATGACTTTCGCCCGCTGTGACCATGGGATGGCTGCCGCCGGAGACAGGATCTTCTGCATCGGAGGAAGGACCTTAAATGGAGTAAGGTCATTTGCTCCTGTTCTATCAAAGCTGATCTGGAATGGAATCTCTGCACTGCTAGGTCCTGGCTATCAGGATGATCAATAACTTCATGATTTCTGGTCTCTTAGTGGACAGATGCAGTTCCAAGTCAGGTCATTACACTTAAGAAAACCTCCCTGCCGTTATTGTGTGCAGTAAAAGCTACTCTGTCATCCCACCCTATCTGCTACTCCTATAAAGTCTGTTTAAAGCATCCTCTTTTTAATAAGAAAAACATACAGCCTTCTGCAGCCACAGTCTCCTAATGCATAAAAATTTAAGCGTAAAACTGATCGTGTATGAGCCCAGAACACATTGACTACTTGGTTTTCCCCATGAGAGCTGAGAATGGCCAACTGTCACCAGACAGACAGATGGACAGCCTGCTGTGAGGACACTAGTTTCAACTTTAGCAGGGCCGGGTTCAAGTCCTGTGATGCGAGCCAAGTCTCCTCAAACCTTAGTTTTCTCTCTGAAACGGAGCGGAAAGCACTGTCCAGCCTTTTGGGAAAAGGGCTTGTAAGGAGATGGCTGGTAGAGCCTGTGGTGCTCAGGTGAGGAGACTCATTCCATGAAGCAGAAGCAACTGAGCTTTGAAAGACCATTTCTCAAAGGCAATTCTCATTTGAAAGTACAAAGAATCTTTGTCATGTTCTAGCATGTCCAGCTGAGCTGATTTCAAAGGCAGGATGATAGTGAGGAAGGTGCAGAACACTGTTTACAAAGAAATTTCACATCAAGCCTAACATCAAATTCCTTCAGATGACTCAAAGTCTCTTGCTGTTCACAGTTCGATGAAATATAACACCCTTCAGATGAGCTCCTGCTGACTGCCTTGCTATGGTGAGCAAGCAGAACTTGAGTTATGCCAAATCTGATCTTTCCCATTTCATCTCTCTTCATGTGCACAAGAAGAAATAAGCTCTTTCAGAGCAGTTCCTCAGAGACATTTCAGTCTCTTCTGAGGCTTTGATTGCCAAATCTGGATCACAAACGATGCCCCTTGAGGTCTGCAGTACTCACACTGATTTTGAGGCAGTGGCTGCCTTGGTCATGAAACAAATGAGCTCAACAACAATAATAATAATAATAATAGTCACCTGTGGCATGACATGATGGTTGGTGTCGATCTGATTATTTGCAGGTGGAGGAATGGATTCACGTCAATGAGACGGAATATTATTGTCCAGTAAGCGACCAGTGGACAACACTACTGATGTCCCCATTCAACTGCTGCCAGTTCAGCATCACAGCCCACGAGTCTACACTCTACCTTGTTGGGGGTGGCTCACTGCAGCGCATGCAGAAGGAAGACAGTGTTTTCTTGTATAACACTGTCGGGCAGGTATGGAAGAAAGCCAGCTCCCTGCCTAAAGCTCTGGTTGACCATGCCTCTTGCATGATTAAACTGCCCCGAGGGAACGAAGCCGACAAGGACAGCAGAAGCACAAAGAGCTCGCCCACTGGCAGGAGGAGGAAGGCTACTCTCAGCTTGTTCCTCGCAGACAAACAGGAGGCCCACTCCGCTTCCAAGAAGTAGGATACGAATATGCGAAGTGGCCCTGACAGTGTTTGCCAAGCTCTCTTAAGTATTTTAAGAGCTCTTAAGTATATTAACAACTCTACCAGTTTATAGTCTAAACCTTAATCTGCAATTTGGAACTGGTACATTCCTTAGTGTTATCCTTGAGATAAGTGCAGTTTGTAAGAAAGAAAGTGAGTTCCCAGATTTATTAAGTTGGGCCAAAACCCTTATTATTTTAGTAATAATAATAATAGCCTTAAAATTTAACTTTTGTCATTCATATCTTGTTTTTCCTGAACAAACAATGATGATATGTAGAATTTATTTTTAAGGAGCAACATGACAGCTTTTAATCAAGGAAATAATTTTAAATAACTCAAATTCAATCTGGAATATTTTCCTTAAAAACAGTGCTGGCTGATAGTTAAGTATTCACACAGATACACATACAAGGCATTTATAACTGTGTTGCTGCTGGATTGCGATTGCAGGGCACTAGGATGACAATCTTGTCTGCAACATGTGGACCAGAGAACACCATTCAGTGAACCCGTGACTGCCTGAGCTAAAGCATGGGTGAACTTCTAAAAGGAAATGAAGTACCTTAAAGAGTCCGTGTCTTACGGACAGTCAACAGCCTGAGGGGATGCAGGGGTTAAAAAAAATCTCACGAAAATAAGATTGGAGAGGTGAGAGAATAAATTCACTCCTAATGAAATGATGAGCATGCAATAAACCAATGCAAAATATCCTAGTACAAAATGGAACTCTTATCAGCTCCCACGATTTATAACCTGTATGAAAATTGAACTGCTCTACTTAGAGATGCTCTGGGAAATAGGGTTTTAAATAAAGGAGCAATGTGGTAGGATTAACTCACCAACAAGAGCTGCCAGGCCTTGAACTGGGTCTGCGTGGGTGAGGATTTGCTCACAACCAACCTGGATGAAACACACGACAGGTGAGTTGCACACAGGTAATGTAAAAGATGCACAGGCTGCAGTGGGTTAACAGGCCTGGTTAACTGGGGTTCAGGATCTAAGTTGGCATCTTTCAAAAAAAGCTGACTACAAAGAAATTTTTGTAACCCTCCAAGAACCAAGCTGCTTTCCCCCCCTGGGATATCTCCTATTCTCTTGAAAGTACATAGGCTTTTTGTATCAGTCTACATATCAGGAGATGTTTCTCTACATTTTCTTCTGGGAATTTTTATTCATCTGCCTGGCCAATGAACAAAAAGAAGTCAAATTTTTAAGACTTCCAATCCCAATAGCAAAAATAACCCATGTCTATGAAGGTGTGTAGAGGTGGACTACAACAAAACTGTATTTTGAGAAGCTGCAGAAGCTTCTGCAGAAGCTGCAGGTTTTTAGTTTTTAAAAGCCCAAAACCATCACGCTAGCAGAGGCCTTCATATCCTAAGTAAAAGCAGAGCATGGTAGGAATGGGCTCAGCCAGATCTCCAAAATGAGCTTAATGGCAGTAAATTTTGAACAGAGTAGTTCAAAACAAGTATAGATTTGCTGTCAGAGTGAAAGGGCTGTAACATCCACTGCGTCCTCTTCCAGGCACCATCATCTAATGCATTCAGGTCATGGCAGTGAATGACCATAGCTTCAGAAATTGGGATTCTCACCAGTAGCAAGTACTCACCTTCACTGGATTAGCAGGGAGAGAACCCATGAAGTCGGTTTTGTACGGGTAATCCAACATGGCCATCATGGTGAAGGCATTTCTAGCAAACCCAAAAAGCTGGTAAATATCTTCCTTGCTGGAAATCTTATTGCATGTGGCCATTTTGCTGCTGATTTTATCATAAGCTGCAGAGCAAAGAAAAACAAAACACACAAACTTCAATAGAGTAAAATAATACTAGACTTCAGCATCCAGTTTCACTCAGGAGTAATGAGCTGCTATAAAACCAAGATGAGGTTTCTGAAGGGAAGGATATGTTACCTCTGAATTTACACAAATATGGACATTAAGCTACGCAGGGAGGCTATGCCTGAATAACCCTGCACTGGCCCAGATCCAGCCTTCTGCTTCCTTGCTGAGTCACAGAAACTGCTCTGGAGAGCTCCAGAGGGAAGAAACAGAGTCCAAGACACCGGCAGTCCAGCCTGATGCAGAGGGAAGAACAGCTAAACACAAACGTGTCATCCCTGCTGCCCTCTTGGTCAGTGTTTTCCTTTCTCCTTCAAACACTACCGACTCCCACGAGGGAGCTGCTGTGCTCTGCAGTGCAAGGCTCGGATTCCTTAGCACAGCCAGTGAGACAGTCTCATTAGCTAAGCTGTTAACACAGGCGGACAGGCTACAAGTCACAAAAATCCCAGTGGAATTTACAGCTTAGAAGAACTGTCAAAAAAACAAACACACAAACAAACAAACAAACACACACCTCCTCAGCAGCTATGTACTTATGCAGCAAGTTCTGCAGAATTGCCAAGTTTGGATAATCCTGGCACTCACAAGGTCACTAAGGACTTTCCTGTCACCTTTCCACTTGGAGGTTTGCCTCCAGACTTCAATGTTAAGCAGAAATGTCAGCTGGAGTCTGGAGAAGTAACTTTAAAACGATTCCTTCAAGAGATACTCCACCTATTTCAGTTTTTCTGTTGGAGAATACTGCTCCTGTCTTCTTTCTCCATACTCCCTGGTCATAACTCCTGTCTGTCCCCAACTTTAAAAGGTAGCCCACTAGAACCTAAATATCTTCAATTGGACACCCAAGGCCTGGAATCTGCCTCTGGATATTGATAATAGCTTGAGAGGTTAAACCTTAGATTTACCTTACCATAGCCAACCAGCTACAGAAAGTTGGTCTCACAGAGATTTGGTACCTCGGAAATTTAAAGCTTTGCTTTTGGTTCACAGCAGAAGATGTCTCAGAAAGGCATTCTGGACCCTCTCTGAGCAATTCCTGCACCAGTCATGCAATGAGTCAGGAAAGCAGAGGAGGAACAATCACCACCTCTGATGTGCACTAGCACAAGATCAAGCCGAGGCTTGAAGCTGCTCTCCAAAAAAAAACCACTAACCCATCACAGCTGCTCCAAGACCTTAAGACCTTGCAGGACTGCCAGGAAGAACTACATCAGGTCCTAATGTCAGGCCTGACCTGAGACACACTGCAGAGATATTCATCAGTCTCTGGGCTTGGCATAGCCTAGCCTTGACTTAACCTAACTGTCCAAGGCTGGGATGAAGGAGACTGTGATGGTTGCTACAAGGCCCAGATTGCCTGGCAGATACTTGTCAGATATGAGCAGTAAGCGGGGCCACACTGTTGCCATTCCCATCTCAACTGTTTTGAGCATTGTGGGTGCAGAGGACGCGTATTTGGTAAAATACTAGGTTCTATCAGCATCAAAATGCAGGTGTGATTAAACTTTAAGCTGGTTACACAGTCTAAGTCCACACAGAGGCTTTCACTTTGATGTCCGCCACTAATTTTAATGCTACTGAAACCATTCCTTAACTCAAAAATAAGTCATGTGAGCAGAAATATGAGGTCAAGTAAGCATTTGCATTGATTAGCTGAACCAATTTAAGATGTAACTGAAGTAAAACTGACTCAACGCTTTTTCCACATCCCCAGTAACACCTCCTGCCCAGCTGCACTTGTGAAGGTGTCCGTCCTTACCTCCACTCAGCGACAGATCCTTGATTTGCTGGAAGGCTTTACGGACAGCTGTGACACAGTTTGGGTCAGACTTCCGAAAATCCTGAAGGGACAGGAAAAAGGCAGGATGTTACGGCTGCACAGAGAATACCTGTGAGAGCTGCATGACAGTGCAGGTGACACTGGACACTGCAGGGGCTGACTGGCCCTCTGGGACAAGAGTAACACCCATGTCTCCAGGATCAGTGACACCAGCATTTCTGCCTTGTCCTCCAAATGATCAGCATGCCCAAGCACAGGCTGAAAGTTTACTGGGGCTTCCACTGAGATGCAAACCCCTTTCTGGATGGCCTTAAAGACCTTCACCAACTCACGGCTCTAATTTGAGCACAAGGACAAACCAGCCTGGGCGAGAGGAGCAGTTCCTGCCCTGGCTGCAGTGACTGCCCAGCTCCCTGCCTGGCACATGAAGGGACCAGCACTCATTTCAGTTTTTCTCAGCACATCACCATAAACCTGACAGCAGGTTCAGCTGAGCCATTGCAGGAGCAGTGGGAAGCCCTACAGCACGGAAAGCCATCGCTGTTTGGTAACCAGAGCACCTTGGTCTTTGGAATCACATTTAATTCAGGTATCTAAGCTGATCTGAAGCTGATGGCATGGACGGGCCCTGTAGTGGGAAGCGAGCTGAAAGCATCTCTGTGGCTGCGCGTTCACACAAGCGCCCAGCTGCAAGGAAAGCAGTTGGCACATACAGCCTGGTCTTAAGCAAACTGTATGCAAAATTCTTTCTGCCTTTTGCTCACTTCCTCCATAAGCTCTACGTTTAGGAAACGTCCTGGAAATCCTCAGTAAAAGGTCACAGGGAAAGTTGTTTGCAACCACGTGCTCTGCCTGGTGGAAAGAGAGGAAGAGAGAGCTCTTGCAGTGACTCATGAGAGGTTTGTGCCCTGATTAGTACTCAGGCTCTCAGGAGCTTTCTCTCGCCACGAGAAGCAATTGAATTCCTCTCTCCAAATGCACACATTGCTGTTACACACGCACTCGAAGGCGAAAGGAGTAATTTTCAAAACAACACAAAGTGCTTGCTCAGAATCTCAGTGCAGAGATCTGTTTACTATTGTGATGATCAGCGCTTTCTATAGGGAATTTGCTTCATCCATGGAAAAATTCTTACTGCTGGGTCTGCTAGGTAATTAAGTGATTTTACATATTTAACTTAAAAATAAATAATTTTAAGGCGAGTTGTCTTGTATTCTCTTTTATGCGTAAAGTTCTGCCTTACTACTGAGTTTGTCATTTGCACATTATATTTTCTTCCTTTTGTGTTCCAGTGATGCTGTCTCTGATTTAAGTCCCTGCATTCAAATAAGGTTTTCATACACTTAACAAGGGCAAAAAAGACCTCTTTCAAAAATGGGTATTGCATGTAAAGCCATCAATGTCACCCACATCTAGAAACTCGCATTGCGAGACACCTAAAACAGACTTCACAAGTTTCAGGACTACCAGGTAGGCTCTTTCTGGCTTTGTAAACTAAGTGTAATTCAGTTCTCACCAATACCACCTTGTCAAGGGTTCTGATGCTCCCAGAAAGTAAAGGCCACATTTAAATTTGGGTGTTAAGTGATCTCAGGGCATCTCGTGTAACCTCAGTCTGTGAAAGCAGACTGACAAGCTTGTCAGTGAAACACAGGCATTTGGGGACTAAGGAGCTGCTGTGAAATATTGTTAGCAATGTGAAACACAGCATTTTTGGTGAGGATTTGAAGAGTAACTTGCTCAAAAGAGGTCAACCAAATATGATAGAAGACTCAGGTTTGAATTTGGCCAAGTCACTAGTAATGGGAAAGCAAATCTTTAATTGTTCTAAAGATGCTGAAATTCAGTTCTGATATTCATAGACCCTGTGCTGCCTACAGGCAAGGTAGTGCTTAATCATCCCATCTGCAGCCGCTTCTTTTCCTTGCAGGTCCTCGTTTAACTGCATCCCCCACTCAGCATTGATGCTGCCAAAATTGCTGTCTGCTTAAAGATGAGGAAAAGGAGAAAACCAAAGCGTTGCCTTCATCAAGAAAGAAAAGTACTGTACCTCAAAAGTACTGCACCTCAAAAGAACAGTTACTTACTGCAGTTACATCTCTAAAGAACTGAGCAGGGTCTCCAAGCCCAGCCACGGACAACACAGGAGCACTGGCAGCTAATGCTCCAGCCACGATGTTTGGATATTTCATCCTCATGTAAGCACTCAACATTCCTCCATAGCTGCACCAGGAGAGAGAAGACAGAGTTACTTCCTTCAACAGACAGTTTACACCATATTAATTCAGACTAGCATTCACAGGATCACTTAACCATGGCAAAAAAAAAGAGTTTATGGAAGTTTATATACTCCATGAAGATACTCAAATGTGTAGTGCACACTATTTGCTAACTGACCATTTTCCCAAACACTCAAGCCAGTTTTGGTGAAAACATAGCACACTGATTTGCTTCTGCAGCCATATGAAAATCTTGCCTCAATATTTTAACACTGCATTATCCTGACAATTTCCTGATAGCTTCAGTGCAGAACTCAATTTGAGGTCTAAGTAAAGCTGCTCCTGTTTAGAGGAGGAAGGAAGCACCTTTTGCTTTTAAAATGTTTTAAAATGGATTAAAAAACTTTTTAACTTCTCAGCAGAGGATGTCCCTGAATACTACAGAATGTGTCCTAGGGTTGCACACTGGGAGGTATTCCCCCTTGGCTGTATAGAAGATTAGCTTTGACATAAGGAAGACATCATCAAATATTGCAACAACTCTCAAAGCCATCTTGATAGCTTGAGCGTCAGGGTCGCAGCTGTGCACGCAGAGCAAACATTGCTAGATAAACTCAAGGTCTCAGAAGCGACCCAGACGCAAGGTTTCGAGGAGTTATTCTAAGGCCACTCCAGGGGATGGCAAATTGACTCCAACATATGGGTAACATCCTCATGACCGACTCCAAAGTCCTCAGGCACAGTTTAGAGGTATTCAAGTTTCCCTCCTTACCACACTAAATGGGTCGGAAAAACTACCACAATTTCCCACATTACCCACAAGTAAAACAATATGCTTCCCTAACCCTGCTTTTGGAAACCCTTTAGCTGAAACCAGCTGAAATTTGAGTTCAAATGATTCACTTGGCAAAGTAATAAGCAACTGAAGAGATTTTTCCCTGGAGAAAAAATGTGCATTTCCTACTCTGCCGTATTTCAGTATTCTTCGCTTCAGTATTCAGTGCTCTTCAGACCTGCTACAGATTAAAAGTCTGCTCCAGCACAAAGAGCTGCAGCAGCCTCCAGCACGCAGCCCAGGTGAGATCCAGATCTCACAGAATCGTCTCCCATTTCCCTGCCTCTGGACACACTCAACTCCCAGCCTCTTTCGCACTGGTTCCTGCCATAATATTCACAATGCGAAGACATTGAGAGCAACCACCGCTCCGCAGCGAGGGACAGACAGTGCTAGGTCACGTTCAGTCACCATGACAGCAAACTGGATGCGTGCTGGTAAGTTACTGGTCAAATGCTTCATAGCTCACTGCAGCCCAGTTAGAAGCCCTGCACTTGGTGGTAACGTCCTAAGGGGATGAGCTTCTTCTAGACGTCTTGAAGAGCCATTCAAGAGACGGGGATATCTGATCAACAAGACTCTGAATGCAGCTCCTGTGGGAAAGGACTTCTGCTAGGAAGCCAGGAGCAAGTAGGCAGCAGAATTATGTAGAAACCTACAATGAAAATATTTCAAGATTGTGCTTAATATAAAGCTGATGCCCCTAAGGAGAACACTTTTACCAGTATTAGTTAGTTTTCTGCATATTCAGTGTAAAATATCGTAATCCTGCAGGAGTCATTTCCAATCTTTTGCAGCTCTGGCTGACTCATACACATAAGATGTCTAGAAATATCCAGTCGCAGAACCACAGAACGGTTGAGGTTGGAAGAGACCTCTAGAGATCATCTAGTCCACCCCTCTGCTCAAACAGAGGCACCTAGATCATGTTGTACAGGGTCGCATCCAGGCAAATTTTGAAGATCTCCAAACGTAAAGAGGATGGGGTCAAAATTTTCTTGGTGGTGGCCAGTGACATGGCAAGGGGTAAATTGAAATACAGGCAGTTCCATCTCCACATGAGGAAGAACTTCTTTCCTGTGAGGGTGACAGAGCCCTGGAACAGGCTGCCCAGGGAGGTTGTGGGGTCACTGATGCTTCTCCAACTTGAGCATGAGCTGATAGGACATGTAGACCCAGTGAGTTGAGACATATTCCTTTTAATTGTCCTCTTCAGCAGCTGTCTTAGCAAACAAGAAAGACTCTGAAAAACTTCAGTAAGACAACTTTGCAAGGGAAGAGCCCTGCAGCAGATTGCTCAGCATAGGTGTGTTTTCCTAAATCACCCTGTTTATGTCAGAGGCTACCTGGTTAAGCCTTTGTAGAGCTTGGGCAAACAAGCTGATTTAAAAAGAGCAAGTCTCAGGATCTGCTGACAGAATAAGGAATGCTAGAGATCAGTAAGGCAGAAGTCCAGTTGGTTTTTTTCAGTAAAAAGGAAGAAGAGTGAAGAAGGGAAAAACCCTAGTA
Source organism: Nothoprocta perdicaria (assembly GCF_003342845.1). Classification (NCBI taxonomy): domain Eukaryota; kingdom Metazoa; phylum Chordata; class Aves; order Tinamiformes; family Tinamidae; genus Nothoprocta; species Nothoprocta perdicaria. The sequence continues at coordinate 8,586,031 of NW_020455865.1, forward strand.
CTGATGGATACCATGGGTTTGGCCCATCTGGCTCTCTCCAAAACTATAAAATTTATCACCCTAGCCTGGCTTCTCTCCCATGCCTGCTGCATACAACCAGCTGACAGTGACATAGCTAAGTTCAGATGACACAGTCTGTTCTGATGCAAGGCAATGGGACTGCATGTCCTGCATCCACTTTGCCATGTATTTGGTTGGAAAAAGCAGTGAGCAAGATTCGGGAGGGCAAGATTTGGGAGGGCTGACTAGACCTTGGGATAAGATCTTATGAGCTCAGGCATTAGCAAATCTGCTGGCTTTAGAATAGCCTAGAGCTACTGAGCGCTTTACAGCTTACTTCAGGGCCAAAAGGACTGATGAGATTTTGGCTGGGAAAGGCTATAGATAAGGGAAGGAGCACACAAAACCCTTACCTGCCTCCAAAGGCAATAACAGGGCAGTCAGTGGCACCGTACTGCTCTTTGAGCTCCGTAATTAGCACTGCATAGTCAGCCAGGGCTTGTTCCACCGTGAGCAGACCAGTCCTCTGCGGCTGGGTTGACTCGAGGCCAAATGGAAGAGACTTCCCATAGTACCTCTGAAAGGAAAGAGGAAGGTGCAGAAATACTGGTGTTGGGCGTGGGTCTTTCCTCACCTCACTCGCTGCAGTCAAGCCTGCCCACGATAGTCAAAGCTGGCCCCTCTGAGAAGCAAGTGACTGTGAATAACATCACCTGCACCATGCGATGTGATCACTGGTGCACAAATGGGTAATGACAATAGAGTACTTAGCAAGCTCTAAATTGTTCTTAATTAAGGAAGTGCCTTTTTTCCTGCCTATGATAAAACACAGATCTTCATTCTTCCTGTAGAGGATGTACAACCTGTGAGGAGTGCTGCTGGGTGCATGCATCTGTTACCTGAAATCTCAACTAGAAAGAGGGAGGGAACAGCATAGTGTCTTTATCCACAGGTTGGGGGATAACAGACTTGCTAGGGAGGTACGCTTAGCCAAAGGTTGGTTTGAGGCTTTGCAGGGCAGAGACAATAAATGTTATCCAAAAAAAATAACTGCAGTCCAGTGTGGAGGTCAAGGTGAGCACGAACTACTCACAAAAATACTGCTCCAAAGCAAAAAAACATGGCAAAAGTTTAGTTGAGAAAAACAGTCTGCTTCCTGGATTGCTGGTAGGCATATTAAAAGGAAAAAAAGAATTCAGGTGCCATGGTCGAGCCAGAGGATAGGACAAGAATCTATAGCGTGTAAAACGGCTGAAATACTCACATGCTCAGCAAAAATCACTAGTGCTTGTTGTTCTTCTGCCAATTCAAATATGAAGTCGGAGTTCTGAGCGAAAGTCCAGATGTCACCTTCATTGCCAGTGTAAAAAAAGATGGGTCCAAATCCTTTGTTCCAGAATTTTGCTGCATGAGACAGTTGGCAGAAGCAAGTGAAAGAAATGGTGAATAAAACAAATAAACAAGAAAACTGTTGGAGAATGAAACCACTTTTACTTTTGCTGAGTGGGTAGGAGCTTAATGAGCTTCAACATGATGAACTGGCCGAACGTTTCATTGAGAACAGTAGTGGGGAATACAGAGTGAGAAGGGCAAACTAAAGCACATCACTGATTTAAGGAGGAGTAAATAAGAGCTTTACTCAGGTCAGTATACAGTCTAGAACTACTGCTTCTGTCTGAAAATCCTTAAGATCTCAATTCTGCAAGGCATTTGGAAGAGCTGCCTTTTATATAAAAGAATTTTTCCGTTTATATAGATCGTTTCAGTCCAAATCACTCCTACTTTCACATTTTTGTTTTCCTCCCCACAAAACGAACATTAGGGAATTGCCTGCCCCTTTCTGCTCTTATTCTGCTGAATTCTGCTGTATCCTGCTCTTATTGTGCTGAATAATATACAACCAAGCCACAAGTCAGATACGTTTAAACCACTCCCTCTGTCTGTAACTGAAGATTGAGGCTGGTGGGACAATGTGAAGGCTGACAGCAAAACGTGTTTATGTAACTAACAGTATCTTTAATGCCCGCTTACCTTAACATATCTGATTTTAATATAGTCTTAAAAAGTACAGGTTTAAGGAAAGATAATAAATAGCTTTTTTCAACAATATATCTCAAACTTTGTTGAGCGTTGACTTCAACACGTTGTCCCATCATCACCCATCAGGTAGTAACAGGGCTGTCCTGAAGGATGTCACCACGTTCTCCTACGTGAGGCTCTTAGCTTAACAGAAGTGCCAGACTGTGACTCCTGGCATTCTCCAGGTAGACTTGCCAAATAAGAGCCAGCTTGAAATGCTTTGTTAGTGCAACTACTGATTTGGGGGAGGTTTCTAAACCATGAGGCTGACTCTGGGTTGCATTTGCTTTGGGAATCAGGTATGGAATGGAAATGCTGTCTTTACTCTGGCATTTCTTCCCACGTGCTTCATAGCTCATGGCATAAGCAATCATTCACGTGATCCAAAAACAAAGAAGCTGCTCAAAAATATATCTGTTTTTAGATTGAAATCTTGGAAAACTCCCAGCTATTCTCAAGCTTGTCAGCTGGTTTGTTGTGAAACACCAGTTTCCTTTGAAGTTACTCTGATTACCCGAAACCAGTAAAAAAAAAAGGGGCATTTTGACTAAGGAACTGTTTGTAAACCACCAGAACTTCAGTGTTAAAGCTTGCTTGAAGCATTAATTCACAGATCCAGGCCAGACATGCAAATGTTAACGTTTAAAATAAGTTATCCAATGCTTTAAACCAGGCAATCCCCAAGTTCTGCTCAGAGAGGGCCACTTAATGCGCGAAACGGCAACCTCGGGGGTGCTGTGAGCAGTCACCTCTGTGACAGCATCTTTGTGGTGGGATTAAACCCATTAAACACACCCTTGGGGAGAAAGCAGAGCTCCGTGGCTCGTGGTCTGAGCAAGGGACAGAATAACGGGGTGAGCTGGACGCCAAAGCCCGTTGGAGAAGCAGCAGCCGCATCTGCTTGGGGATGGTGTCCGAGCTCGGCCCCGGCTCCCACACCACAACCCTGGTGCCTGCAGACCTGGGACACGCGGCGTTGGAGAGCGGCTGACACTGCCTGGTGAAACCTCCGCCGTTTTAGACACACGCTGTGCCACGAAGCCTCCTCTCTCGCCGCTGCACGGAAGATAACTCGCTATTCAGCCAGAAACACAGACACGACTGGCCCCCAGCCTGGAAGCTCCCTCAGTACCCTGCACAGTTTACGCTAAATAAAGTTTTTGGGTTGTAAATACTGCAGAACAACCACTCGCCACCACGCTTAGTGCAACATACGGGGCTCTACCTGCCTTTCCTGTTGCACTTGCTGAACTAAGGACCTGAAGAGGAAGAGAGGGGACGGTGAGGTGAAGGCAGAGGTGAAGGACGCGGTGCCTGGACTCCACTAAGCCGGAGCTCATTGAGCACCATGGGGAGAAGCTCTTTTGCACAGCACAATCATTAAAGCTTAAAACAGAGAGCACAGAGGCCGGCCCAGCCAGGGCCGCGGCGGGGCAGGGGCAGCCCGGGGGCGGGACGCAGCCCCGGGACCCACCTGAGACCAGGTACCGCTGCTGGAAGGTCTCGTTGCCGAAGCGCTGGAAGCTGAAGTGGTCCCGCACCTGCGGGAAGAGCCGCTCCTCCAGGCCTGGCCCCGCCGCGCGGGCGGCTGGAGCGCGGCGGCGCCGTCAGAGCGGGGCCCGGCCCGGTCATGGCGGGTGCCCCAGCCGCCCCCTGCCCCCCCCCCGGTCCCGCACCCACCGGGGGCGCCGCGGCCCGGCAGCAGCAGCACGAGCAGCAGCAGGGCCGGCGGCAGGCGCGTTTCCATGGCAACCGGGCAGCGCGTCCCGCGCGGCCGCTCCCGCGTGGGAACACAGCGGCACAGGCATTCACGTGACCCCCCCCTCGGGGATCACGTGACCTTTCCCCCTACGTGAATCTAGCGGGCGCCATTTCTACCGAGGCGCCGCCATGTTGCCTAGCGGGGCATTCCCCAGGTCGCGCGTTCCTCCCGGGCCTGGGCGGGAAGCGAGCGGCCTCCTGGGGCAGGGGGAGCCGGCACCTGGGGCAGGGCCGGAGCCCGGGCATCCACGGGGCTGCGGACAGCGGGGCAGGGCGATGAGCCTGGGTGGCAGTTTATTAGCTCCACAGAGTGGCCTTGGCAGGTATCCCAAAGGTCTGCTGCTCTGGGAAGAAAGAGGAAGGTGGGGAAAAACGGGTGGCAAATCAGCAGGGATAGATGTACACTCGGCAGGGGCTGGGATCTCGCTAGAGCGTGTTACGGTAAACACTGTGCTAATGTTCAGTGACAAAGAAAAGCCTGATCTCAGTGCCAAGGGAAGTGGGAAGGCTACGTGAAAATAGCAATGGGGCATCTACTAGAGTTTGTCAGCCTTACAAAATACCTGTTGTTTAAGACATAAGTTTATGTCTTAGCTAGGGCTTTCCAAAGATGAGGAGCGCTGTTACGGGAAGAAGACCTCAATGACGCAGTTGTCGGTGGGCAGCTGTGGAGCCTTCCTCTCTGCTGTCACCATCAGCAGCCACCTAGTAGAACCAAGGGTGCAAGATCCGTCCGATTCAGGTAGTCACAAGATAAGAAACAAGCCTCAAGTTGGATCTGGCCTCTCCTGGTGAAATGAAATGGGAGCACAAGGTCAGATGCTGAGTGAATAGATGAGGAGAGAGAAAAAGGCTTTGACCAGAGCTCCTCTGAGCCTGAACTCACGCTCAAGTTCCTGCTCTGAGCAGGTACAAAGAGATGCTGGCAATTTATCACCTGAAGCTGAATAAAATTTATCCCTAAAAGACTGAATTGGAAAGTTTTCTTAATGTGTAAGGACTTAGAGTGTTACGTTTTCTTTATAGACTTAATAGAGTGCAAATATACTGAGATTTCTTCTGAGTGATGTTTTGGTTATTGTACTAACTTTCTATATTCTGGGGTTTGTGCTTTCAATAAAATTTTGTTTTAGTTAAGACCTTGATATCTTATATTTCTTTGAGATGCTGGCTTGGTGTCAGCACTCCTGAGCGTGTTGATGTCTGGAAAGGATGGGGTAAAGCGATCTTCTCCCCACCTCCTCAAAGAAGAGAGGGCTGGAATGTGGGACATCCTTCAGATTCATAAGAAACTGGATTTCTATTCAGCTTGTTTAAAATGTGAATTCCTAGATGAAATAATAATAATAATACAAATCAAAAGTTTACGTGTTAGTTAGAAGTTATTTGCTTTCACAGTGGACAGAAAGGGCTGGACTGGGTTTTTGCAGTGCTTTCTGTGTGGCTCAGGGTGAAGACTGTGTTGCACACAGCTGGATTACGACCTTATTTTTAGACTACTGCTTATCTAAATTCTGTTCCAAAGAGATTTGCAGAGTTAAGCTACAAGTAATGCCTGGGGAAGTGTGTAATCCAGGGCTTTAGAGGAAGAAGAAAGGAATCGTATTCTAGGCTAAGCTTTATGAAGAGTTTAGGAAAATCTGTGATGAGAAGCAAAGATGTTAGTCCTGAGGTGATGAAAATGCTTTTTATTTTCACTAAGGCCTTTTACAGAATAATGTGTGTACTCTTAGGGTGTTCAGAAATGAAATACTTGCTTTCCAAAGTGTTTCAAATTCAAGAAAGATAAAGACATCATCCATTTTTGTTCCTCTCCAGTCAATAATACCAAACCTATTCACAGACACCAAGCTGTGTTCGTGCAGGCCCTGCTGCAGTTCCCTCCCATGTGCTCCTCTAACTGCTCGTTGGTGACAGTGCAGAAGAGCATCAGTGCTGACTTCAAGCAGTCTTGCTAAGAAGGACACACGGTGTATTTAGAGACTGCTTCCCCCTGCCCTCCTTTCAGTTCACATCCTGAGGGTGCTATATGGGATGTGAAATGTGGTGCTTGGGCATGTGGAACAAGTGTGAGTGTGTGTGCGGCGGGGGAAGAACAAGAGAAAGGGGTTGGGGATTCAGGACGGGGGTCTCGAGCACTGGTCTGTTTGCTGCAAAGGCCGGGAAGGCAGTGGAGGGGGGAAGCTGGCCCCATGATTGCAGAAGACATTGCAATGAGGCCAGAGTTGCTTGACTAATTTGGTCCATATGCAGGTTGGAATGAGAAGGGTCGGGAGAGATGCCCATTCCCACTAGGTGCTTGTTCTGTTCCCTTCTGTGCAGAGCTTTGTGCTGCTGGGCAGAGAGCTGAACCCTCTGAAAAATAATTTCCCTTTTTCTCCTGATGAATCAATTTTCTGGGGGATTGGAGTTGGGATCTTCCTCACAACACAGTCTGTACGAAGGCTGGTGCCAGCAAGGGGAGAGGAGAGAAGCAGCTGACGTGGTGGGGATAGGGCCGTGCTTCCCAGCGGTGCCTGGATTGCTCCTGGATTAGAGAAACAGCACAGGCCAGGAAAAGGCTGCGAGGCCGACGTGCGAGAGCCCTTACGGGACCACTAAGGGTGAGGGAGGCGGCCTTGGAGTGCAGTGGATGATGCGATGGAGAGGGCCTCCTAGCAGAGATCCTGAGGCCTGGGCCTCCAGCAGCTCCTGGCTCCCTGCGGGGAGGACACCGTTTGCTCACGTCCTCCCCCAATCCTGCAGGCTCTCTTGTTTTGTCATGTCTTACAGCCAGCCTAAGCCACCTGCGGCCTGCTGGTCAGCACAGGAGAGCTCTGGTCTTGCCCTCTGCTGCTCCTGTGCCCCTTGTAAAGCACTGGGGGAGGAAGGGGCCTTCCTGGGGCCGTGTTAGCTGCTGCTTTGAGTGGAGTCCAGTGATGTGGCAATGGAGGTAAGAGACTGGGCCCCTGAGAAGTGCAACAAGCCGGGAGCCCCGCGGCAGGCTGTGCTGATTAGCCTTGGAGGCCAAAGGCTATGAATAGTTTGTGCCATCTGGGTAGTGCAGTGCTAACGTCAGCTAATGTGCCGGCCTGTCAGAGCAGAACGTGCCCGGCCTGGCCAAAGCGGTATTACCGCACTGGCCGCCTGATAAGACGCTTAAGGAGGTCAGGTTTAGTAGAGCAGTGACCTTTGCGAGGCTGCTAGCTGAGCAACGATGTGACTTGATGGGCTTTCAACCAGGGGAGCAAGGTGCCTCAAGAGAACTGAGCGACTGGACCACACGGAGCTTTCCCTGGGCGTGAAAATGGGAAGAAATAATGGTAAAGGGAGGCTCTCCAGGGCAGTGTTTTCACTGCTGCAGCCAGTCCTGCAGCTCTGCTGCCCTCTTCCTGCCACGCGAGCCAGTGAGCAGGCTGAGGGAGAGCTGCCTTGCTTCTAGGTGTGGAGATACCTGTGCATCCCACCACAGCTTCTGGGCATGGCTTTGGTGGGCAGGAGCCCCCAGCCCACACGCTGACTGTGCCTGGCCTACTCCAACCCTTCTTTGGCCAAGGCTGCTGTAGCTTGAAGCCAGACACTGTGCCATGAGGTTTCCTGCCTTTGTCACCTTATCACCAGTAGCCCTGCTGACCACATAGCTGAGCTCTGACTTTTATTTCTGTTAGTTCGGTGGTTTAGGTTGGTTGTTGCTGTCCCTGGTGACACATGGGAGGGAGCCTGGGCTCTGCTCCCCCTGCTTCCCTTCATTACTGCTGGTGAATACGTGCTGACCAGGTGTGGCAATAGTTTTCCAGCGGGATGGTTGGGCAGACAGAGCTGTGATGACGTTCCTGCAGCAACTGAGAGTGTTTAGACCCCATAGGAGGCGTCTACAGGCTTGTCTTGCATGTGGAGCTGCAGCACGGGTATGATTGCAGCAAGCACTGCCGAAGCACCCAGCAAACTTTGCTAGCAGTGTCCTTGGGTCCCAGAACCACCCAAGGTTTCTGGCTTAGATGCCTCTGCAGTTTAAACTGGACATGGAGGCTTGCTGGGACAGTGCTATTTAAAGACTCTCAGCTCCAAGGGCAAAGCTCAGAGCGGTACCTCTGAAACCTGCCCCCTTGAGAGCATGGCTTTACTCTGAGCCTTTTCTGCAAGCAATGCCCCTAAATTCAGTCAGAATTGGGGCATAGCTGGGCTGTGGACAACAGTTTTGTGCTAATCCTTGGTTATCGTGTTTGATTAGAGGATACTGACTAGCCCTGCCTAAGAGTTTGGAGATGACAGAAGCCAGGAGTAATTTTCCTAAGCCATCAAAAGGGAACTTGCTTGTAACAAAACTAGTGATTTGAAGACTGTTGGTGCAGTCAGTGCTTCTTGGTGCAGAGCACCTCATAAAGGTTTCATTTTGCTGGTGGGAGGGGTGAGGCTTGCTATTTTCCTGTACATGCCACATCCTTGCTGAAGCCCAAACCTTCCCATCTCCGCATAGTATACACAGCGAATCTTACAGCTTGGAAATGTGCCCAATGAAAACACATCTGCCAGTGCTCAGGCTAACTGGCAGAGAGGTTATCAGCCTGCAGGATGTCAGGGACAAGGTCCTGAGGCCTGTTGATGGGCAGCATTGACATGCGTGGCCTGTTGCAGCTGCACAGTGAACTGATGAGAAGGGTGGCAGTGGGAGGCACAGGGCTTAGCAGGAACCGCAGGCTTGTTTGGAGCACCAAATAAGCCACTGGACTCTAGGGTGACACATCCCCAGCTTTTCCTTCTCAGGGGTACGAGAAGAGATCCTACGTGCAATTTTCAAGCTATAAACTTCCTTATTCTGGAAGGACTGCATTCCAAGGTAGTCTGCTCCGATGCTGACAGCTGCTAGGTGTCATCTGCACGCCTAGGTAGAGTTCTCAGGGGCCTCTTGTCCAGGGGCAAAATGTCTCACCCTCAAGATCAGTATGTTGACCCAAATGGCATGGATTTATCTGTCTGTCTTCAGCAGAGGGATTTCGTGTATGCTGGACCCTCTTCATTAGTTTTCTTTGCATCTGCCAGAAGATGCTTTTGGACCAGATACTGTCTGTGGCTGTCACCTGTGACTGTCGGCTCTCTTTCATCATGCAGCTGCAGAAATGTTCAACATTCAACATAGACTGCAGTCGCCTTGGTGACTTAACAGGGGGACTATATGGCTGCTGGCTGGTCTGGAAATAGCCAGATGACCATCTGCTTTAAAGACCAGCCTGAATTTCATATGAGAGCCTTAACTTACTGCTCAGTTCCTCCAGGGACATCCTTTGATCTTCACTGTTTAATTGCTTCCACTGCAGCAGACACATGGAAAAATAGCATCCTTGACAATCTCCCAGTGTCCCTGATAATCCTCAAGTGATTGAAAGCAGGAGCGGAGGAGCAGAAGACATGCTTCAAAATTCCCCTGAAAGATCAGAGCAGACATGGTGTTGGTGCTGCTGCAGACTTGTTGGAGCATTCCTATGCCGTGGGCACACTGAGCTGCAGGAAACAGGGTCCTGCCAGGAGATTGGGAGAGATGACAGCACCAATTATGGTCCTGCCGGAGGAAAAATGAACCTGGGAGGTCAGCACTGTAAGATTCCTTCCCAGCACTTTGTCACCTTGAAAGTGGTGCTCTCAGGTGGGATTGCTGGTCTAGCATTGCCTCAATGACGCAGGCGGAGAGGGCAGCTGGCGTAGGGGTGACTCCAAGGGATGCTGTGTGTCAGGTGTTTGAGCTCTGAGAAAAATTACTTACCACAAAATTACCACTTTCATTAGCACCAAATAAATCTACTGTTGATGGGCCTTCTAGAAGGAGCCATCAGGAAGGAGGGGCATGGAAGCAGGGCAGCAAGTTGGCCAGGGCACTTGGCCAGGTGCTTCCAGAGAATGTAGTGCAGTGAGAAGAAAGTGCCTGGCACTTAAGGCCAAAGTAACTGGTGGTGCTTCCTCAATGTGGAGGTCCATTAATGATCCTTTGAATATTAATGGCAACTTCATCCTGCAAATGGACTTGCCTGACTATCTTGTGGAATTTGTGGAGATCACCAGCGTATCTGCCCTCAGAAGGGGGTGGATTTCTTGCCTTTAACTCTCCCTTCCAGCTTCCCCAGAAAGAAAATGGAGATGCAGAGAAGCTGATACCGAGAGCAAAGCCCTGCTGACAGCCTGGATGGTGCCAGCCTGCTGCCAAGCTTCTGATGCCAGACCCGCAGCACAGGTAGATGTGCAAATCTGCTGGTTCCCACTGTATTCATGCTGTTTGTTGCAAGGAAGGAGGATCCCAAAGTATCACCAACTTGAAGGAGTTTGTAGCCCAAAGTTGTAGCCTGCTTTGTGAGGACATCTGCACTGGGCAGCTCTGTCAGTTGGTTGCATTCTGCCCTCAATCTCTAGCTGTAATGGTAGAAGTGCTGCACTTGGTTTTATGCTGCAGCAGAAGGACGCTTACGGGGACAGTTTCTCATTTTCCAGCTGCATCATAGCAACCATGTTTACAAACCAGCAGTAAATGGATAGTAAATGTCCTTGAAGTGAGATATCTAGGAGCCATTAAGAGCCTCACGAGTTGCGTCTTCATGCCGTTGTTCTGTACTGAGAAGCAATTTTGAAATCTTTATCTTATGGTCTGAAGGGTATTGCTATTACATGTCTGTCCGACCACCAGGGAAGCCAGCAATCCTCAGGAGAGAATGGACTTCTGGTGCTTTCCTTGCTGAAGGTCATCTAGAAGTAGGAGGAGCTGCAAGAAATCATCCTGAACCAAGCCCCTACACTGAGACAAGGCCAAATATTCCTATTCACTTGCCCTGTGGGCATTGGAGTAAGCAACTTTTCGTGAGGACTTGTTGAGCAGGAAGCAATGATGTAGCTCCTCCAAGCATCCCCCTCGTGTGGAAAGTCACTGCTGGGGATAAAGGCTGCTGCCCTGGTCTGCAGGGTCTCCAACCAGAGACCGCATGAGCCGTGCCTGGGCAGGCAGCAGTGTTAGAAGGAGGAAAGCAAGCACCTGAAGCTGTCCTTGTTCACTTCTGCATCTGTCATGGACCTCTGTGCTGTCGGGTAGGCATGGAGGTGGGAAAATGAGCTTCACAGAGAGGCTGGAAGGGTGAAGATGTGGTGTCCAGAACTCCATTCTGCTCTATAGGCCGCCAAAGTCATTTATGTGGCACACGTTTCTGGCAATATATTCAGGTAGCTTAACAATTTACCCCTCACTCATCTAGATGTGCCCCTTAAGTCACAATTATAGCCTAATTGTGGTTGACCCACTTTTGCTTGTCTTCTCATCAAATGACCTGAGTAGGTCCTTTCTGGGCTCACTGTAGGGCTGCTGTAACTTGTGGGGATTGACATCCTTCAGGTCAACATAGCATTGCTGTCAGTAGGAAAACATCGTGGTGCCTGCTCCACAAGCGAGCAGGGTCACTGCAGTCATACCTTGGGCATTCATGGAGATCTGGAACCTGTGATGCCTCCTTCTACAATTGCTTATGTCCCCAGGTGTTACAGGCTGATGGGCTGGCACTATTGAGGAGAAGGGGCTGAATGAGGGAAGAGCTGAGGTGACTTGGACCTACAGCCACAGGGCCAGGGGTAGAAGCTCTTTTCCTTAGCCTGGAACTGTACAAACTCTCCTGGCTTTACCCAAGTACTGGAAGGACCCTGGTTAAAAACCTGTTGCTGCTCATTAGTCTGGGTCAGATAACGGTGCCCTCCTAGGACAGACCCAAACAATGTGCCCAGATTTGGAGCTATCTGTGCTGTGAACAGCAGGCATCTGTCTCCCTTGAGGATGCTCCGACGCCACTGAGATGTTTCTGGGATAGAAGGACCTGTTCTGTTTTCCTTCCATATTCAGCCAACTGCTCTGAGATTCCAGAGATGAGGAATGACTTAGAAGGAGGAAAGGGCTGGGGGGAGCACGTAGCTGGGGTCCCCTCCCTTGCGGAAGGAGCGGAGGGAGACGGGCTTGGGAAGCAGCGTGCGGGCAGGAGGCAGCCGGCGGAGGCGCTGGATGCGCGGCTGGGCGGGCGGCTGCCCGGGGCGGGCCG
>NW_020455865.1:8598147-8672310 GCF_003342845.1 Nothoprocta perdicaria
CGCTTCACTTCGCTCCGCTGCGAGCGGCGCCCCGGGCCCCCCCGCGCCGCGGCGTGCGGGCGCTGCCCCTCTGCGCCGTGCACCTCGCGCGGGGGGTCCTGGTGCGTGTTCACCCAGCGCTCCCAGCACAAGGGACGGGGAGGCTGCGTGGGAACGCTGTTAAACCCCGCCGGCGGGTGGGCTCCGGGGGAGGGCGGCTGAGCTGAACCTGCCAAGGGGGGTTTAGCCCCCAGGAGCCTGCGTCGCTCTTTGCCCTAGAGACAGAGAGGCCGAGGCAGGCAGGGTTGGAGGGGAGCGACAGAGTGGAGGGGCAGCTTGGGAGGACAGAGCGGTTCCTCTGGGATGGTCCTGAGCTGAGCTGGAGATGCATTTCCTAGAGGCCCCTGATGCTGCTTGTGGTCTTACTTTAGAGAGGACTCTAGATTCTATGCGAGAAAAGAATAGAGACCAGGGGGGAAAGAAAAGAGAGTTTTTGCTCATGTGGGAGGTCAGCAGGTTGTGCCTCTTTCTCACCCCTTTCTCTGTCCGAGCAAGTGACCTGAAGCTCGCCTGTGTTGTGCACATGATGGCTAAGCGGTGTGCTAGAGAAGGCTGGGCTTTGCCCCAAGGAGCCCTCTTGCCCCTTGCTTTCCTGATGTGCCGCACTTGGGGACGTGCATCTCCCGCAGAGCAGCCGTGGAGGAGCAGCCACAAGGAGCAGCCCAACGGGGCTCAGGCAGGAAGGTCCCACCTTCGTGGGCCAGCATCTGCAGGGCACCCCCACATTCAGCAGTTGCAGTGTAGGAAGGGAGTACCAAGGAGAGAGCAAGCTCTGCAACTGCAGGATCCTGCATTCGGCTTCAATACTAAATGTAGCTTGTAATTTTTTTAAAAAAACAACCAATCAATACCGAAACAATCGGGAAACTGAGTCGGAGGCTATGGAAAGTCTATCTGTGGGCTGTAGATAAAGGTATGGGGTAAACAAATTGTAAATAACCCAGCACTGAATACTGAAAGGATTGCAATTTTTATACAAAGTCAGCCTCAGTACGGCACAAACCATCATCAGATGCCAGTGAAGCTGAAGATGTTCAAAGCAGAGCTACCTGCATGTGGATGCTTATGAACTTAAGCCGTGAGAATATGGGAACTATAATGTCCCCAGCAGGAAAAGAAAATCAAGCCAAGCTGAGATCCCAGCAGGGAGACTGAGCCATGCTTCAGCTTAGAAGCCAGTTCATCAGAGGCTCTGGGAGTACCTGCCCTTTCTCTTCCCATTGACTCTCCCTCGGCGCCGCGCCGCGAGGCAGCACCCACGCTCGCAGGGAGGCTTCCTTCTCTCAGCAGAAGCCGTGTTTGTTTATGACAAGGGACACACCGTGTTTGTTTATGACAAGGGACAGCTGTATTGCCGGTGAGGTTCACCGGGCAATGTCCTTGTCCGATAAATCTGTCAGCCATCGGCATGGCTGCTGATACACGGTTATCATAACTTTCTCTTTACATTCCTAACCTTACAGTCCGGCCACTTGGTGCTCTCTGTAGTTGCTGCCGTTTCGGAGCATCCCAAAGCAGTACGAGAGCTCAGTGGTTGAAGTTGGAGGTCCTCTCCCAGCCAGAGCCCTATTGCAAGCCAGCTGGCAAAGCTTTCTGGAATACGTTCAGCGTCTGCTCAGTGACCCGCGTGCACCCACATGTGGGGGGAAGCGTGGGGGTTGTCTGGAAAGCACGATGCGCAGACCGGGAAGGACTTGTGAGCCGAGTGCCAAAGGAGGAATGCAGGGGCTTTCTGCCACCTCTCTCTCTCTTACTGTATGGAGGAAGCTGCTGTTTTTCTAACTTTTGAGCATTGAAATGGGTGTTGGGTGTTTTTTTAAATTTATTTTTATTTTTTTCCCTCTGGAGATTGGAAGCCTGGGGACTTTGTTTAGCCATGATTTAAACCACCAGAGCTGCTGTGTCTGTAGAGAAAACACTTCAGGGTCATTCCTACTGTTAAAATTCAGTCTTGCCTAATCCCCGTTCTTCCCCTGTGCCAAGTTTTGCAATGAAAACTTTGTGCAAAGCAGTTTGCCTGTTTCATAGCAAGTCCATGGGGTTTTGACTGGCAGCACTGAGGTGATTTCAACTCTGAGCACCAATGGCAGATGCTTTGACTCCTGCTCCCTCTGATCATCCATGTGAGCACTTAGGCCGAAGGTTTAAATCTCTTGTCAGTGAGCACAGGGTGTCACTGCCATTTAATGAGCCATCCATGGGTGCTGTCTTCTTTCCGTTTTGTCAGTGATGACATTAATGTTGTCTGTAATTTTAACCTTTCTCGTTAAATGAGTGGTCAAGTTTAGAAAACAATAATACACGCATAATATAAAAATAATAAATAATATGTGGGTCAAGTTCTTCATTGCTGTAGGATCATCAAAGCCAACGAGGTTCTGCACTGCTGTAGGGTCATCAAAGCTGACCAAAGCTAGAGTGGATGACAGTGAGCCTGGAGAAATGTATTTCATGAGCTATATTTTAAATAGCCTCCTTTTCCTTAATTGGTTGGTAGCTCTTGGTGCTCCTCCTTTCTGGGGAGAAGCTGTTGCCCTCACTCCTAATCATCAAATTAGGAAAAGAGCAAACACCACCAGTTACAGCCTGCTGTGCCCTATGAATGGAGGGCAGTTCAGGGTTCACGTTAAGCACAGGAGGAGAAGGTCACCTGTGTTCCCTGGGCTGGGTCCAACAGTGCATGAACCCACTGTGGTCATGAGTTTGTGCATTCTGGAGACCGTGTGCTGCCAAAGATTGATTAAGGGAGGAGGTAGCAAAGCAGGGGGTGATGCGGGGAGCGCTGTGCTGCGGCAGGCTGGGCTGACAGAGCTGGAGGCCGCGGCTGGTTCTTGTTCTCTGCAGATCTGATTCTCGCCCCCCCGGTGCGGGAGGCCACATTACCGGGCTGTGCGACTCCTGGCCAGAGCATGTTGTGGGCACTAAAATTCGCTGTAGTTTCAAAAGTTAATCGGGCAGATTCAAAGAAGAAACCAAAACAAAGCCAAAAAAATGCACCAAGAGGTATTAAATACAAATCCTCATCGCTGACGCATCAAGTCCCCAGGTAGCTCGCTAGCATGTGGAAAGATGTTCTTGGGAGGCCCCAAACATCCTGGTGATCCTCTGCTGCTTCCTTGCCATCCACAATCAAAGATCCACTAAATCCACTAAGTAAAAGTTAAATGCAAGTTCATGATATTTACTTATTATTACCTGTCTGATATTTATTTATTTATTTATTTATTTTTAGGAGAAAACAAATAGTTATGTTTTTAAGAGGAAAGGGATGTCATATGGATATCCCCCCAGGAATGGATGTTCTGTGCTGATCTGCTGTCACAGCCAGTGGGAAATCAAGGAAAATGAGCAGAGCCTTTTGTGCTGGGGACGGGCAAGCCCAGCGGTGTGAGAGCTGCCGTGTTGCCCAATGCCTCTCAGGACTCCTGCCTTGCCACTGGCTTGCCGCATGGCCTTGGGCAAGTTACTTAACCTGCTTTTCTTATGTTTTAACCCTAGCTTTTCCATCTGCTAGGCAGCAAGGTGAAGTCCTCCTGTGGACTGGAGAGATGTAGATGTTAACATCGGTCCAGAGCTGGGATTACTTGCAGGTTCAGCCTGCTCCGGTGCACTGCCAAGAAATGCCCAGTTCAAGTGCAGACTTTCTATTTTCCCAGATTTCCTTGGCCCTTTGGGAGCCACTGAATGGTTTCTTGTTCCCTGCAAGGAGACTTCATTGCCTTCGGCGCTCCTGGCATTGCCTGGCTGTGACGTTGCATGTGGAGCTCCTGCAAACAGTCTGGTTGCCTTGAAACTTCTTACAATATGCACTTTAGTGCAGATACTGCTTGTTTGTCTAGCTTCACGTGGAAAAGTGCATTTAATCAGATTGGTTGACTTCCCTAGCAGGGGTAGCCTGTAGTTTGCTAGGCTGCCTTCCCGTGGTGCATGGGCGAACTGAGCCGCTTGTCAGCCAGCTGTTGGAAAGTTTGACTTTTCATAAGTCGTCAGGCTCCTAATAACCCCGTAGTGATAAGATAAGTGGGCAGTAGCTGGAGGAAAGCTCCAGGAGCAGAGACGGGGAGGAGAGCAGTATTAGCAGGGCGGTCCTGGCTGCTTGAGGTGAGCTAAGCTTGGAGGATTTCCACCGACAGCAGTGTCTCCTGCCGTGTCTTGCTGTGAAAGCTGAGAGAGCTGGATGTGCTCAGCGGCGCCTGGCTTCAGCGCTCGGCGTCTGCCCAAGTGCTGCGAACACAAAGCTTTGACCTCCCTTGCCGGCGCCGCGCTCCGCTTGTCCTTCTGCCCGTGTTGTCCTGCAGGAGGGACATTTGGCTCCAGGGAGGAGCTTTCGGGAAGCTGGTCCGTTTGTTCCTCAGCAGGAATGATCAGACCCAGCATTGGTGATTGGTGGCGGGGTGCCTGGTCCTGTCCTGCACCGTAGCAGTGCTCAGAGGAGGCAGAGGAGTGGAGATGCTGCTGGGATGAAGACCCCAGGCGAGGACCAGGTGGATGTTCCCTTCCCAGGTTGGCCATGGACATGGAGCACCTTGCAAGAGATGCTTGGAAGCTTCTGCCAGAAGAGGTAGAAGCACAAAGCACATCGTGACACAGCAGCATTTGGACTCATCCTCCTACACACCGTAATCCAGTTCGGCATCCAGCAGGGATGGACTCGCGTTTTCTCTTGTCTTACACAACACATGCAGGAACGAGGGTGACCTCCTGCATATCCTGACCTGACCACAGGGGTCCTGGAGGTGGCCTGAGCGTGAAGCGCTTTGGTAGCAAAAGTGCTGCAGAGAGGGACACACCAAGTCTCTGGGAGAGCACTCACCAGGGGTGCTGAGATGGCTCCGCTGCCTTCTCAAACTCATGAATTTTAGAGTATTTTTTTACTGACTTTCCTCATATAGCCACTGGCAGGTAGATCTGTTGCAGGAAAAGGAAATACGTGAATTAATACATCTCCATTTGCAATTCAATGTCAGCAGGAGCTGAAGTCTGGAGTCTCGGGAGATGTTTATTTTAACACAGTTTTGAGGCTGGCTTTGTTCTGTTGCTCTCATCTCAGTGAAGCCCTTGCAGCAGAGGTGTGCGGCCAACAGTCATGTTGAGAATCGCAGGGAAGTTTGCGGTGTCAGAGTCTGAAAGATGGGCTGCTTGAGATGAACCCTCTTGAATCCCGGTGAGCCAAGAGAATTCATTATCTCCAACCTTGCCTGTCTAGTGTGGGAGCAGACAACTTGTGTCTGAGCTCAGGCTGCCTAATGAAATATAGGAGCTCTGAAAATATGTTTTTTCTAGCACTGAGAAAGAGTCAAAGCACAGCAGTCTCTGTGAAATCTGTTGAAAGAATTTCTGCAGCAGCTTTTTGCAGGAAGAAGGCAAAGAAGCAGAAGAGGGATATTCTCTCCCTTCTCTATGGGCCGAGAAAATTTGCCCCAAATTATTTATCTTCTTGTTTTAAGCTGTCTGGAAAGATAATGATTTAAGCTGCTGACTCCCAAAGTTCCAGCTTTGGGATTGAGCCATCTGGAGCCATTGGGACCTCTGTGATTAACTTTCAAGTTGGGAAAAATGATCTTCTGGATTTTAGTTTTGTTTGCTGGATATTTATTAGAATCCTACTTGAGAAGGAAAGGGGAAAATGTGCAAGCGGGAACATTTGCCAGTGGCTTCTTAAGCCTATATATCAGACAAAATTTCTCCTGGAATCCTGGGATGGCGAGGATGACAAGCAAGGTTCCGCAGCAGACTTAGCAATGTGTCCCTGTCCTCTGCTGGAGTTGGGTTGGCTGCCTGGGGACCCATTGCCAGCTCCTTCCTTGTCACACTGCCGTGCCGAGCCCGGGGAGGCCCGATCCCATGTGGCCGGGTTGCCAAGGTGTGGGGTGGAATTTGGCTGTGAGAGGGCTTGAGCTCTTCTCCCCATCATGCCGGCTGGGAGCTGAGGCACAGAAAGCTTATGGAGAACTCACCTGTTACTCCGCTTTAGGCTATGAATTAACTGGCTGGTGCCCCAGGGCTTCCCGTTACTGATGGAGGGAGAGAAATGCATCCCGAGGGCAACTGGGGCATGTAAAGACCCTATTCTGAGTGACTGCATCTTCACCCTGGAGGGAACCTGCCTGGCAAAGCTGGGAATGTGGATATTCTGGCATGCCTCAGTCTTGGGGAGGCTTTGTCCTTCCTGTTGTGGTGGAGGAAGAGTTAACTGCAGATGCTCCCTTGGGCAGGCAAATGTGTCATGAAGCAGAGGCAGAATGAAAGAGCGTGAGTCAAATCCATCCAGGTGCTGTTGAATTACACGTGTTTTAAAATGCTGCATTGCAACGTGCCCACCACTGCTGCTCTTCTCATCAGCTCACCTCCTTTCACAGGTGGAGGAATCCTTGGGAAGGTTTTATTCATCCTTTCATCAGTTCTTTGGCTCATCTTCTTGCCTTGACTCGGACCTCCAAATCCAGAGAAGGGGAAAGTGGTCTCTTTTAGTCTCTTCATGAGGTTAGAAAGAGGAGGAATGATTTCTGCTTACAAGTAAGGACCGTTCTTCTTCTTCTTTTTTTTTTTTTTTCTTTCCTTTTTTGTCTTAGATCTTGCAGAACTTGCCAGTGGTCTGAGCATCGCTGAATAGGGAAGGTGATCAGGGCAAGGGAGGAGACAAAACAACTAGGCAAGGAAGGGACTCTTGGCTCGACTGAAACTTCACATCAGGTTTAGCTCTCTAAAGGTCAGGCATCTGGTCCAAGCTGGTTACTCAGGCAGCTTTAAGAGTTGCTAGAGAAAGATCAGCACTTCCAGATGACCTCTCTCCTGAGGGTGCTAGTTCCGTGTTGTTCTCAGGGTGTAGGATGCATCCCATGTTCCCTATGTCCTTTTGGATGCCAGGAGCAGGAAGGAGATTCTCCCCACAGCTGTGATCCTTGGAGGGGAGACCACAGCTCTCTCTTCTTCTCCCATGGGGTTGTGGATGAGCTGGTGGCTGCACCTTCATCTATAGATGTCTTGTCATAGCAATCTGTGCCATTCAGCATAACGGTCAAATGTATTAGCTGGACACATACAGCCCTCTCTCTTCTATTGGCAGCTTTAAACCTCCAGGTAGCCCTGATGTGCAGAATCCCAAATGGACCATGGCTTATTTCAAATGCAGTGCCATCATTCTCCATCTCAGGAGACAGTGCGTTTTTTCTCATCTACACACTCGTCTACAAACTGAACCCTCTACTCTGTGTCTTAGATCATATCTGGCCTGAGAGCAGGTAGAAGGAGCTTGTTTGGGTTCTGATTTACATCCATATAGATGAAGAGGAAAGTTGGCAGTGTCTTCAGCTGCTGGTTGGTGCCATACGATGTGAGCCCGTGCTGAATGTCTTTTGACAGTGGTACTTGGTGGGTACACTGGGCTTGAAGTGAGAGACTTTGCTTTCCTGGAAGCTGGGAATGGGAAATGCAGGTGATGGAGGGGTGGCCAGCTGCTAAACCAGGTTTGAGACCAGAGTTTGGTGAGAGAAGGTGCATCGGCCTTGTTAGTGGGTTGTCAACAGATTGTAGTAAGTCTCAGTTTAATTGAAAGGGTGGTAGTCCATTTAGTCTGTATTTTCTTTCTAGGTCTCAGTCTAGAGTGAATTTCTTTGAATCTGTATATTTTACACAAAAGTAACAGAAACTGGAAGTTTCACATTGGCTTAAACCAGCAGCTGGTGATGGGGACTGTCTGTGGCTGCCTGCTGAACTCCACCTTGTCATCACTGCAGTTGTGAGCGGAGGAGCTTTGCTGCTGATACCCCCTAGAAAATGTGCCACCTTCCATCCTGCTTTGCCATGTCTTCAAGGCAGTGGGAATTAATAAGTTATAAGTGGACATGGGGCCAAAAGGCCATTTGGAGTCAGAGATGGGGCACGCAAAAGCCCCAAGATCAACCTTGGAGTGTCAGCCACACCTACAGATGCCCTTAGCAGTGTCTGAGACTCTCCAAGCGGTGAGCACTGTGTCAGCTCTGGCAAGCTGCAGAGTGGTTTCCGTAAAGAAGGAGGTCAGCAGCTAGATTGCTCCGCAAAACGTGTCCTGCAGCGCTGCTTTTTTCAGCCCCTCTCTGCTGGCTTGATTCTAACATGGCTCTGGGCTGATGTCAGCAACGAGCCATTTTTTGGGGCACTGGGCACAGGGCAGGACCTTGGCCTGAGGCAGCGTTTGCCTTTGTCAGGAGGGGTGAAGCTTGGATAGACCCTGACAGGCAGGCTGTGCTGCCTCGAACCTGATGCAGCTGCTGACGGGGCTTGCTGGAGGCTGCTCTGCTCTTTCTGAGCGTGGGACGTCTCCAGAAACACAGCCTTTGCTGGCTTCAGAGGCCGCTTTGCTTTGGTTAAAGTTGCAGTTAGAAAGGCAGAGGCAAGTAAAGGTGACAAGCTTGCTGAAGGAGAGGCAGGCGAGACCCAAATCCCAGCTGTCCTGAGTCAGTTGCTAACTTAACTACACTTTGTTGTGTCTGTGGGACTTTTCTGTGCCAGGAGGAGTGTGAATTAGCTTCTAGAGCAGAACTGTTCTCACTTTGTTGTCTGCCCATCTGCAGATTTCAAAGATCTTGAAACGTTTAATTCAGTTTATTATGGTCAATGTTTTCCTAGAAGCTGCCTTAGAAGAGTAGAACTGGTCCATCCAGTTCCCCCCAACCTTAGCTGGTACTGCTATGTTGGTGGATCCATTGGACAACCTACAGGGAGTTCCTCCGTTACCCATTGGGAGTCTGCAGGCATGGCAGTCAAGAGGACGTGACCTCTCCGTAGTCATCCTCTTCATCAAGCCTATCTCTCTGTTGTTGAGGGATAGAAAAATGGTTGGAGAGGGGGTCTTAGAACTACTTGCTTGTCTCCTTAATGTTGCCTTAGGTATTGCTGGTGACTTTTTCCACCTTTAAAATCATGTTTCTCTTATATGGCTTTCAGGATGCGAAGTCTAGTTAACACCCTATAAACATTCTAAAAAGGAGCTACTTTCAGGGGATTTGGTGGTGCTACCATTCAGTGTTTCTAGCAGATATTTAACGCATTAGCTGGCCGAAGCAAAGTGGTGTCCAACAACCTGTGAAGGAGATAGACCAGATTTTGGAGGAAAGCTCTCTCACCAAAGAGTAGGATAGAGCTCTTGAGAGAAATGCAGAAGGAGCTTTTCCGTCACTCACAAATGGTTGTCAAAGAGCACATACTGCTGTAGCAGCTTACTGAAGCATAAAGCACTGTTAGTGCAAAGTAATGGTGCTAAAGGGAGCTGCCTGTGTCCCCCACAGCACAACATGTGGCTAAATGGCAAGATGCTAGGAAGGTTAGGTAAAATGCTCAAAAAGAGCAAGTGACAGGTAGAAGGTGATCTGTGGAACAGAAATGTGGTTCTGAAACTATGTGCTTCCTGATGAAGAGCAGGTTTGGCAGTGTTGGTTCTTCTGAGCAGGACTTTCCTTAGGTTTCAGAGTGCTGTGTAAAAACAGGAAAGTGGTGACTGTCTTGTGACACGTGTGGAGACACAGCTACAGAGGCTCACCAACATACAGTGTGCCACCAGGAGCACATGGAGGACAGACCAAGTCTTTATTCCAATTTAGGACTTTGGCCATTTGTGTTCATAACAATCGTTGCATTAAAAATAATCTCTTGGCTACTAGCAACCACACTGAGTAGTTGAGATTTACTTATGGAAACCCCTCAGGAGAAAGGGCCAGACTTCCCCCTGCTGTGGAGCGTATCAGGATCTGCAAGTATCTTAGCCCTTTGAGCTCTGGTTGACAGTGCAGCCCCTCTCTTCCTTCCAGGTCCTTCCACAAGGACCTTCAGCCCTGATTGCTGAACTGTAGCGAGAGGCAAGTTGCTGTAATCGCGTTGCGCAGTGTTTGAAAGCAGACACCTCTAAAGCGTTTCAGCAGTAAGTTGACAGATCTTTTCGTCAACTAATACATTTTTCTTGATGGAGAGGGCGGGCTGGGGATGTTCTAGCGAGCTCAAATGCATGACAGTTCCCGCATGCTATGCTTCCTTTTAAACACCCACATGCCCTGCTTCGCTTCTTCATTTGTGCAGCATCAATTAACTATCACGGGAAAATAGGTTTTATGTATGCCAGTGAAATAAAGGCCTCATGACATCAATTCAAGGACTTGTACAGTAAGTCTGCAAATTAAAAAAAAATTCATAAAAATGTATGAAGAGTATAGCAAAAAGAGCAGAGATAGACAGGTAATTGTGTGGGATTTGCCTTGTGACTGCTGAGTTATAGCTCTTTTTTCCCTTCCTTTCTTCTGTACCTTTCAATTTCAAAGAAACCCACCTGCCTTGTAGGTCATCATCCATTTTGCAAGGTGAGCTCATTCCAAGACTTTGCTGCTGCCTGTCCTGGAGAGCTTATTTTCCTACGTTCCTGCCTTGTTCCTCTTCCTTCAAAAGAAGGAACATCATCAACATGGATGAATTTGGAAGTGCTTGATGCTTTCTGTGCATGGGGAATGCCACCACGCTGCAGTGAGGGAGCTTCAGAGGTGCTTTGGTAGAACCTTCTTAAAACTGGGAGCAAAGTATCCACGTGCATGAAATTTGTAGGTGCCTGACTCACCGCTGAGCCATTGCCACCTATGTATCTTTATGCATTCTGGCCTGATGTGTCTGTAAAAGCAGTGGAAACTCCTAAGCCATTTAAAATTGCATTCACTTGACAGAGGTATAAAACTGAGTAAGCTGGAGTGACCAGTTGGACATGATTATCTTATTGATAAGATAATTGATTAACAGTAAGTTAATTGTGTCCAACTGGTCACTGGAGGACCTCTCCCCTGGGGATGGAGGGATCTCAGGGGATTGACTTGTCTTTCAGAAATGTAATTTGCTAAAGCTTGACATTACATGAGGTTAGTCTCCTTCTTAAAAGCTATAGGAAATACAACTTTTTAAGGCTGGAAGAGCTTGTTCAAAGCTTATCTTGCCCTTGCAGGTAGTTTCAATCATAGACCTTCACCTGGAAATTTTATACTTTTCAGGGAGTTTACATTTCTGAATACTTTTCTCATGATTTTCCTGTATGTTTAAATCTCATGGGGAAACAGATTCCCCCCAGATTTTACGTCTTTCCTAAGGTCTGTTTATTATCTGACAAGGGAGAAGTTTGAATCAGCGCTGGGAAATCAGAGCCGTGATGACCACTGGGAAGCTGAGCCCTGGGTTGCGGTCCAGGCCTGTGAGGTTGGTGCTCTCCAGGCAAGGAGAAGCTTCATCCAGGCCTGTGGCACGTGGATGTCCCTTCTGACAGACGTGTAATCAGCAATTGGATGTACAAAGTGAAAATGATTTATCCTGCCACTTGTTCTCCCTGAGGTGTCAGTCTTGATTTCCTTATTTATGTTTTATTTGTTTTAGTTTATATAAAAAAGTGCTCGTGCTCAAATGAAATGCAAGTATCCCGTTGTCCCCGCTGAGTAATTTACTTCAATTTTTCTTCTTGTGGAGAACCTCATTCTGTGTTTTCTTTTTCTTGCCTTTTTAAATTTTTTTTTCATCAGAAAATATCTTTTGATTGAAGAGATTGAATCTACTGGGTGTTAGCCTGAGGAAAAAATAGCTTAGATGCTCTCATGTAATTTGAGGATGTCTGCAAAAAGCTAATTGCTATCTTGGGTAATGCTGGCATCAGTGGAAAGTCAGCTAGTCCCTGTGCTCGTAGGAGCTGTTGTTCGTAGGCCTTTCCTGACATTCCTCACCCTCTGAGCACCACACTTTTGTCTAAGGGGAATAACCCATCCATTCATTAGGCAGGAAGAGTTTTGATCTGTGTTCAGCCTCTGCCCCAGGCCTCCTGACAGGTTCCATGGGGTAGTTACACAAATATATAAATATGTGTTTAATTATATAGTTATCTGTATATACACACTTATCATAAATATGTATATCTATTATACATACACATATGTATTTGTGTATATACATATGTACACACAATATATTTAATTTTATATATATATATTTTGGAAGGTTAGGATTTCAAATTAAGGGTGCCTTTTTTAGCATCAGAAACATGATTCTGGTCAGCAAATGATTTTGATTTTCTTTGGCTTACTGTGTTCTCCTTATGCTGCAAGAAGATTTGTTGGTGTCCATTACAAAGTGGAAGAAAGTCCTCATCTGTTCTGGGACAGGCATAAATGCAGAGTAGTTCCAGCAAGGATTTTGTTTATCCAGCTAGCTTCTGTGCAGGCTGCAGTGCCAGCAGGGTGATCTCTGATCTCTGCTGGGGCCACATGAAGGACGATTCCAGCTCTCCCTGTCTTCCCCACTCCAAGGTCTCTTCCCTCTCCGCCACTAATGCTCAGGTTTTCCTTTTACTTCTTTCAAGCTGACACCTCCTTTTCTTAAAAATTCTCTTGTGAATCCCTTGCTTTACAATAAATGGATGAGAATGAGTGCAAAATCCCCTGGAATGGTCAAAAGCTTCTGGCTCTGGTGTTTTTAGGATTGCATGGTGACAGCTTTGGCGTGGTCCAGGGGGTCTGCAAGGGCCACCTGTGATACTGGCTCTGCTCCACCTTGGCAGATGCTTGCCAAGGAGCCAGTGCCTCCAGCCTGTGCCTGTTGGGTGCAGTGAAAGCCTTCCCCTCTGTGGACTCATTCAGAGAGGCCTGGAGAGCACGAGGAGTGGTGCTGTGTCCATCATGCTGGCAGGAGATGCCGCTGACTGCTGATAACCTGGAGCTAGAGACTGTTTCCTGCTTCCTTGGAAAAGCCTGCCTGGCTGTTATGGGGCGAGAGTCATGCAAGGAGCTCTGGGGTTGGGAAGAGGCACTGCTCCTGCTGTCAAGTGTCCCAGCTAGATGAGACCCTCTATATTGCTGGTGGAGCCCATCTGCTCACAGGGGTTCTGCAGGCAAAAGACCTTCTGTTGTCCATCCATCCTACCATGGACTCCTTGAGTCCTGCTGTATCTGGCACAGCCCTTGCTGACCACATAGCCCTGGCTTTGGTTTTGCATGTTTTTTTTCCAGACTCTTGTAGCAAAGATGTTTTGAGTATAGCACTGTTGCTATCACAGAATGTTTTTGCATGGCGTGTGAATAAGCACCAGATAGAGATAGTGTTTGCATACTGCTCAGCTGAGCAAGGCTCAGGCCGCTAGGCTTCCCCATCCAGGACAACCTCTGTGAACAATCCGCCTTCCCACTTATGGGCAGAGGTGTCTTTGCAGAAGAAGAAAAGTGTCTTCAGGAAGAAGAAATAAGGAGAAAAGTCCTAGGAAACGTGGCAAAGGAGGAGGGTTGGGTATCATAGAATCATAGAATGCTTAAGGTTGGAAGGGACCTCAGAGGTCATCTAGTCCAACCCCCCTGCTCACTCAGGGTCACCTAGAGCACGTGGCACAGGGCTGCGTCCAAGCGGGTTTTGAAGATCTCCAAAGATCTTTTTCTGGCAGGTGAAGGGAGGAAGAGTCCATTCCAACCTTTTTCTTTTTTATTTTTTTCCAGAAATATTTGAGTCCTCAGCACACAGCCCATGCCTGATTCATATGGCCAGGGCAGGCCAACTCCAACTGTGAATAATGTCTGGGAGAGCCGAGCAGATGCGCTGTTGACGCGGGTCAAGACCAAGCCTACTTGCAGGTGGGATATTCTGGACACGTGAGTGCTTTATTGCTGTAAGGAGGGAATAAACCAGCCCTGAGATCTCCCCTGTTGTGCTGGGCTGAGGCCTCCCACACAGTGACATTTTACAGCTTCCCTAAATTTCTCGTCTGCCTGTTATCTCAACACAGGAGGAGGTGGGAGGTGCCTTTTGGCTACTGTGCACAGGGGGCTTTCTTGCTCATGCTGGGCAGCTGCAGGAGCCTTGGGGATGCGGGAAGGTTGGCCAAAGAGCAGTAGAAGGCTGCAGAACCAAGGTCTCCCGCTGCATCTCCTCCTTCCCTGCAGAAGAGGCAGCCTCAAAGGCAAAGAGCAGTTCTGCAGTGGTGGGGCAGCCGACGTGGCTGGACCAGGGCAGTCAGCTCGGCACTGGCTTTGGCATCTCTTACCGCAGCCAAGTCTGCTCCTCCTGCGTGGATGGAATTCCAGCAGGGCAGAGCTGGAAACACCAAGGATACAGACAGCTGCTTCAAGTGCTTTGCTCATGCAAAAGCGTGGCTTTGGATGCTGCAGGCCTCCATGGTGACGTGAGGATGTGCTTTGCCCTGCTGCTCTCCCTGTGCTGCCTGCAGGCTTTTTTCCCTGAGACGCGTCCTGCCCCTGGCAGTGCTTCTCGCACCCTCTCCCCCTCCTTCTCCAGATCCTAGGGACCCTTCAAATAAATCCTGGCATTTCAAAAGGCCATTTTCTCCCCCAGCCTACATGTCATTTTCTCCCCCAGCCTGCATGTCAGCACTAATCTGGGGACAAACAGCCGCATTTATAAAGAGAAAAGAAAGAGTCGGCTCCCACTCCTGCAGCATAATGCAAGGGGCCGTTTCCAGCATGCTGAGGGTACTGATGGAATTCTTTTGTGGACAAAGAGGTAATTGATGAACTAGGTCAGGCCGGGAAGGGATGGTACATGGGGAAAAGCTCAGAACAGAGAGGCCTCTGAAAAGAAAGCAGTTCCCTGAGGAAGGGGCACCTCCCGGGCAGCCAGCCCTGCCCTGAGGGGACCTGTCACGATGGTGCTCCAGTGATGCTGGAGGCAGGACAAGCTCTGCTGAGGCTGTTGGAAGAGAGGGACACCTGCACATGTGCAGGTCTGTGGAGGAAAAGCTCTTCCCCCCATCCGCTCTTTTTTGTTATTGTTTTTACTAAAGCCTGCTAATATTGAGGGAAGGACTCTCAGAGCCTTCTGAAGAAATGCTTGTGTGTTTAGCGGACGGCTCTGCCAGTGAGTGGCCAGTGCTCCAGGGTAAGCTTGTGCCTTGCTCCAGGACTGGTTTTGCAGCCGCAGAATAGGAGAGGACAACACCCCATGACCCAGGACTGGGGAGGGAGCTGGGTAAGCCTGGAGAATGCATCTCCTTTGAGGCTGGGGGGCCTCCCTGATCCTCAGGGTGACTCTATGCCATTTGTTGGTGGTTTGGGGTCTGCAGGATCTATCAGGCCCTGTCAACATCTCTGTGTGCTAGCCAAATGTGTCAGAAGTGGAGGACAGCTACTACATCTCACTCCCTCGGTCCCTACTGTCCCTCTTATGCCCCATGACCCTCAACTGTCCACAGCCTTAGGCTAAATAAAAGGTCCCTTGCTGCACCCTGCCATGACCATGAGCCAGTGCCTTGCCCTGTTTCACCCCCATCCCAAGCCCTGCCAAAATAGTTCCATTTTGCATGTTAGGGAAACAGCCACTTGTGGGATCTCAATGACGTTTCAGTGGTCCCATCCAGAGCAAGAGGGCTTTAGCAGGGCTGAATGTGATTATTTCATCACGTTGGTCCTCCCCTTGCCCCTGTGCAGGCCTCCTCTTGGCATCGACGTATGGCAGAGTGCTTAGGCTTGAGCTATATGAGGTGGGGACTGGTATTGGCATTTTTCAGGCAGGTCTGTGTCAGTGCTGACTCTCAGGAGCAGAAACCTTCCCAAGAAAAAGACCCAGCAGATCCCTGCAGGTGGATGTCATTGAAGGAAGTTCATCACGCTTGTGTCCATGAGTCAGAGCTGATCTAAATCTCTGTCCCTGTTACCTCTTTCATCCTCTCTGCCTGATTTAAGTGCACGCTGCCACATTTTGGACTTATTGGCTGGTAGACATGAGCTCTTCCCTACTCATGAGCAGTTCCCAGACCTCAGTCCAGCAAGTGTTTGCCATGAAATCAAATAGGAGACAATTTGTCCTGTTGGTTTTGGTGGGACTGAGTTTCTCAGTCCATGGGGGAATTGTCTGGTGTTGCAAGCTGTGGCACCTGGCTGTTTTCTGAAGTTTTGCTCGTGGTTGCAGCTGTTTTGCAGCTCCCTGAGCTATTGCTTGGAGTTCTCTTGCTATTCATGTTGGTGATTGGAGGAAATCCTCACTTTGGTGGACTATGGGTGGAGGAGGCTGCTACTGCAAATGTTTTATGTGTGTCTCAGTGCAGATTTTGCCTACCTGTGTATCGGCAATGAAGTCCTAAAGTAATCCACCAGATCAAGTAACGCTGATACAGCCCTTTGCTGTGCAATTTGTGCAATACCTATGACCAAAACTTAGGGAAGGTAGCACTTTTCGTCAAAGTCTCCAACTGAAACAAAGAATTACACTTTTGTTGACTCTTTTATCATTTGGTTACAGTTTGGCAAAGCAGCAGTTGCAAATGCTATTAGTGGCAGACTATAAAGACTAGGTGAGCTCTAGGGGCGCAGGGTATCTCTGAACGGCTGCTTTAAGTGAAAACTGCTCTGACTGCCTTGTAGCAGACAAGTAGGTGTTTAAAGTTTCCCAAAAGAAGGTGCATGATCTGCTTTCCCTGGCTTTGCTTTGCCTGCACCTTTGGAAATGACTGGATGCAAGTGGTGTGTCAGAGCGGGGGACATGGCATATAGCCTTGGAGGAGTGTGAACTTGATGCTGTAAAAAGCAGAAGTAGGAATGGGAAAAGAAGTTTGTAGAGGAAACTGAGAATCAGAGCAACGGAAGGGGAAGATAATTTTGAAGAGGGAGATGGAGGCCTGGAGACAGGTTCAGGATAGGAAGAATAGAAGAATATGTTTAAATGTAGAATTAAAGAGGGATGTTGGGGCATTTCCTTGCTAAAGGAAATATGAATAATGCTACTCAAATGATAATAAGGCTACTAAAGCCCCAACCCTCTGGCTGCAATGGTGGCTAAGTCATGTCTTATGCTCTAGGGTAACCATTGTGTCTTTAGTATGTGCTGAGTGACCTTTATTAAAAGTCTACTTTAGGCAAAGTCAGTTTTAATCCAGTATCAACTAAGCGAACAAGGAATAGTTCTTCAATCTTTTTCTGGGATGCTGGAACATATGTTGAAGATGATGCACCCTATCCATCCTGGACCCTTAAAAGGTATAAGTGGACCTGTGGTGGCTTGACATCTTTAAATCCTAAAGAAGTCCAGATAAATTCTGCATAAAGCAAGCCTAAGCCCAAGGTGATTTATCAAAGAGAAGGCCAATGCTTCTAGTGCAATGTGTGGCTCTGACTACTTCATGGCTGTGCAGTGCCTTGTCCGCTCTCCCATCACTCCTGAGGCTTCATCCAGAGCAGGTACTTAGTGCAGTTATTTGTTTGATATGTGTCTGCTGCTTTTGGCTTATTGTAAAATATGCTGTGTTGTAGCTGCTGCCCCACGATGTGCGAGACAGGGCTGATCGCACCGGAGCCCTCCGGCCCCATGCAGTACTATGGCGAATCACCGGATACCTACTACCACGTTGACCGCTGGCAGAGGCTCCGCACGGCTGTCAGGAAGCTGGAGTTCTGGGAAAACTTCAACGCTGAGATGATAGGTAGTGGCTTCTTCTCCAAGGTCTACAAGGTAAAAGTGCTGTGGATGACCCAGTATAGTGAGGGGCGGTTGCCCTGACATGCAAACAGCCCTTGAGCTGTGTGGGAACAGCATAGTAGCTGGCCAAGTGTCTGTGTAAACAGTGCCCCATCTGAGGAGCCCATCCTCTAGCCTGTTCCTTGTCTTCCTCCCTCCCTGCTCACCCTGGCAAGTTTTTTTGGATAAGAGAGGGGATGTGCATACCCAACACATCTCCTTCAATGTGCATCTCCTTTCGACTAGGAGTGTTGAAGGATTTTATCTGTCTTTCAAAGAAAAAGGAGAAATGGGAGGAGCTGGCTGAGCGATGTTCATTGATACTATAATCTACCAATACAACAGGCTTGTCATAGAGCTATCTATGGATACAGGGTAACCACAGGATGAGCTGAGGGGTTATTTATGCTCTGTGCATGTTTTGTTGCAAAAAATAAAGCAAAACATATAGGAAAAGAATCCCAAATTAAGCTGTGTGTGTCCCAGAATACCTGCTGCCCATGCCTCATGCAGGCAGCAGCTCCTTTGTCCCTCTTGGGGTGCCTTGCTGCAGCACGTCAGAGTGATGCTGGGAAGAAGCAGGGGACCCTGTGGTTCTGTCGGGCTGGGATGGGCTGCTGGTCCATTAACTTCTGGCCTCTGCTGCCTTCTCGTTAGGAAACAGGAGGTAAGCACAGGATCCAGGGTGCTGCTGGCTTTGCTTCCACTCCAGTGCTGCTGCTTAGCCCAGCAGTGCTTTAACATCTCCCCAATGCTTATTTGAGGTGAGCAGCCCTCTGTGATCACTTTGTTAGGAATAACAAAAAGAGGTGCTTTGCATTGAGTGAGACTCCAGGCTTCAACCACGGAGCTGTTGTTTACAAAGCAGTTTGCAAAGCAGATATTGTTTGCTTTGCAGCGTGCTGAGGTTTACCCATTTGTCATCTCATTTTCCAGCAGCCCTCCAGGATGTGGCTCCTGACACTGACCTTGTTAGCTGGAATGTGACACAGAGGCAATAGAAACAGGTTTTGGATTTGCCTCTACCATCTCTCTCTGGTACTTAGCTTGAGCAGGCCTGGATTGGACATCATGATCATATGTTTCTCCTGGACCAACACTAGATGCTACTGCCAAAGCAATAATTTGGTGTTTTTTTCTATGTGAGATCCCTTGCTGGTATAATCAAGTCCACAGGATTATACACCCTGTTGAAGACAGACTGGCAATATCTAGTCTTGGAGCCACAAAAAGTGTTATAGGCAAATTGGACAGATTACTGCATATTGCTTTCTTAAGCCTGTCTTTATTAACCACCCCCTCATCCTCTGCTGTGTGTATAGCCAGCGAGTGAATTTCAGGCTCACAGAGAGCGAAATAAAGATGTTCAAAGATCTTCAGCCAAAGGTCTATGGCAGCTCTGCTGACACTGGAGCAATGCATGACACATACCTCTCCCTAACATACAGTCTCCCTCCGGTAACTACTTTCCCCACCTACACAGTGTTTTGTTGCCATTGCTTTCTCTTTCTTTTATCTAGCAGATTTTCATAGTAACAGTTGCTGTTTCCTCTGCAGTTGACATTTAAATCCTGCCCTGGCAATGAATGAGATTCCAGTAGTAGGCAGGTTGGAGGCACAGATCGTGAATGGAAGGGAAATAAGATTTTGAAACAGATGGAGAAAAAGTCATGGAAAAAATTTAAAAAAGCTTGAAGGAAATGTTGCAGGTCAAAAAGGTCAGAATACAGTGGAGAAGGATTTGGAATTGTCCTTTGTCAGGACTTGACATTTGTCTGGGGACTCAAGCGCAACTGTAAGCAAGTGCTCAGTTGTGTTCTCCTTGGGTCAGCCAGGCTCCTTTGGACTTTCGGCCCTGATTAGCAGCATTCCTGCTGCATAGCGTCATCTATGATGGTCCTTTTGAAGGTTTTTGCCAATGGATGCTGTCTTTCAAAGGGTTCCTACAGGGACGACAGAGCCTCCCCAAAGCCACATTTGTGATGCTGGCACTCAAACACTGTTAGCTGATTTTTGTCATCCCTTGTCCTACATTTAAGCCCACATTAAGGGGTCTTTCTATGTAGTTTGGCTAAAGGAAAAGGTTCGTTTTTTGTGACTAGGAAACAAGCAGCTTGGGCATGACAGTGTCAGTGAATGTTGTATTGCATGAGCTGGGTATAAGGTATTGCTCCTTCTTCTCTGCCTTAGTTTTCTGCTGTAGAATAATTCAAGTATGAGTTTCTCTTGGAGAAAACTGTCAGTGAAACTTCATGCTCTCTGATGTGCCGGGATTTGAAATGCTGGAAAGCAGCAGAGGAATGCAAAGATAATCCTTTTTTTTCTGGAACTAATTTAAAACAGCGGTCAAGAGGAACTTCTTTTTCTGTGGCTCTCCTACTGTGTCATTCTGCAGCTTTGAAGTGTCAGATTTTCTTCTTTCAGAAAGACAAGTTTAATTTTCTTCTGATCTACTCCATCTTAGAAGTTTGTTCTCAAATCCAAGGCAAAAGTCTTGATGGAGAGTGAGTCTGATAGTGTCAGAGAAGGAATTCGTCTCCTGCGTCTAAGCTAATAACAGAAGAAGCTGACAGAAGACTAGGACTGGGTTAAAAATTAATAAACCAAAGAGACATATGTCACAGAATGGTAATGGAAAGCATTATGAGACTGCTTCATTATCCTAATGCCTGCGATGAGCTGCTGCTGGAGAGGAAGAAATCAACAAATTAAAAATGAATAATGGGGGAAAGACATGAGCTGATGAAGTTCTCAGTTACCACTTAACAGCACAAACTTCATATGCAAAACAAAACAATGCTACCTGAAATCAGATTCCTACTGGCACAGAATGAGTCTCCAGTTTGGAAAAAAAAAAAACAAAACAAAACACAAGAACACTTTTGAACTTTGCACCTTTCGAGGTGACATATTGTACCTAGAGAGACCTGAAGGATTTGACACCACAATATATTTGACATAGGTAAGGGGCAGGGAGCAATGAAGAAGAATATAGGACCATTCTCTGCTGGGGATATCATTTCTGTAGAGGAGATGATGGATGTTCCTGTTGGAGCTAGTACCTTGTGAAGGTAGGACTGCTCTCATGGGCTTGACTGTCTGCTACATTTCTCAAGTGCAAGCACTCCTTCCTCACTGTGCTGCTGCACAGAGCTATTGGACAGACTTTTTCTTTCCCCCACTTGTTTAGTCATCCCATATATATTTCATACACAAATCAAAGCATAGAATCAAAGTCAGAAGTTGGAAAAAGTTTGGATAGATCTGCACTCTTATGTTTCACTATTCATTTCATCTCTCGCCTTTCCCTTTGCCTATCTCTCCCACTGCTTTTTGGGTAGTGTCCTTGCTTTTTGGTTATTTCTTCTCTTTATTTTGCTGAGTTTAGACTAGACTGGACTTTTCATTGCTATGGGTGCTCCTTGCAGATAGATACTCCTCCAGCACTTATCTACTCTACCTGCTCCCAGGTTGTGCATCCCTCTGGAAAACGCAAGCTTAAGTGGAACTCAGTGCAGATCTTTACCAGAGTTTGTGCAGAGCTAATAAGGCTCATTAGAACTGAATGTTACCTCTTCTTAAAGCTTTACAAGCTTCCAGATTATTTTTGCTTCTTGTACTCTGTCTTAGGCACACAGTCTTAGGGCAAAGACTTGATAGCATCTTTTATAGTTATATTTATACAGTTACATTTAATAATCATTTTGATCTGATTAGTGACTCACACTCTGTGGTTATGAAGTCCCATTAGGTGACCCTGTTGGGTCTCTGGATTCTTTATGACTCATTTGAATACAGAAGCAATGTTTTTCCAGCGATAAGCATCAGGTAGCATTCCTTCAGGAAGGAAACAGCAGTTCGTGTTGCTCCCAGGACAGTTTGTTTTGTAACCCTGATTATAGGGAGACTTTTTCCAGTCCAGCAGTCTTACATGCAGTTCTTTGTTCTCCTTAGTGATACTGGTAACCTTATCCATAAGTAGCCTGCATGGAGAGCAGTGGGTACAGGCTCTGGGGATAAGAGCTCTGCTCTTACGCCAGCTCAAGTTATGTTTGAACTATTTTGATCATAAAATAAATAGGAAAAAAAAGTTAGGTTAAAATGAGGCTGGATTCTCTCTTTTCCATGAGAGAGTTGTCAGGACATTGGGCTTGGCAATATCTGGTACATGTCATTCCTTAAAGCAGATGTTAACTGAGAATGGAAATGCCAAAAGTATCATGTTGCCCCATGATGTGATCTGGAACCTGCTGTTTGGATCTTCAACCCAAATGTCATGGACAGCAGTGCTGTTCCCTGCAGGTCCTGCATGGTTCTCTTGAGGATGAGCACCACAAAATCCTTGTATGTCCAGCAGCCCACGTCAAACCCCCACATGCGGTAGTGTCCTCTCCTAATACCTCCAATGCAGACAGAAGATTTCCTCCCTACGTGTTTTAAGGTGGGGAGCAGGTTTTTTTCTCTTCTTTGGCTTGCAATATCCCTACCAGAAGGAAGTTGTAGGAATTAAATATGTCTTCTAATCCACAGCAGATTTTCAGGTTAACATACAACAGGGAAGACTAGATTGGAATCTTCCATTTTAGAATGGGAGGGAGAAGCGGTCTGACTCACCACTTCCTTCATCATGTTTGTGCAGTGGATCCTGGGTGCAGAGGGCAACTGAGTCATGGGAAGGGGCTCAGGAGTCTACAAGGAAAAGAATCATGGCCAGCAGCCCCTTGCAGTGATCGGATCCAGGCAGGAAGGGGTCAGGAGGGCTGGGAAGAAAGGTTTAGGACAAAGGCTGTGGTTAAGAAGGAACGCTGAATGGAGGGCACTGGGAGGAAAGGGACATCTCTGCAGTACCTCACTGCAGGCAGAAGAAGGGCTCTGGCCAAAGTTTCATTCAAGTTTTGGCTGGCGCTGAGAGTTGTGATACGCTGGGGCAGGAGGCGCCTGGCTGCTCCCAGGTAAGCAACACTGCAGTGCAGCTTAAGTGGAAGGGCCAGTACCTTGCAGTTGTAGAAATTACTCTGCAAAGTTCCTGGCAACAGGGAAATGTGATCTGGGTCTTTGGCTGGGAAGAGGTGCCATTTTCAGAGACGCTGGCAGACTTCTGGGAACTAAGAGGTGTCCTACTCCAAACTTGGCTCTAGGTGACGCAGGCTGCCACTTGCAAAGTGATGGTGGTGAAGATCTACAAGAATGATGTGGACCAGGAGGTGATTATCCGTGAGATCAGCCTGCTGCAGAAGCTGTCCCACCCCAATATTGTCAGGTGAGCACATCACCTGGCCCTGAGTGGTGAAGATTGGTAGGGGCTCAAGTACATCTCAATGTCTCTAAGGCAATTCTGTGATAAGGAGTTGAATTGAACCCTAATGTCTTGCTTTTTTTCTGGTGTGTCCTTCTGCCTTAGGTACCTTGGGATATGCGTGAAGGACGACAAGCTATACCCCATTCTGGAGGTAAAGGTTTCTGCTTGTAAGTGTGCTGTGGGCAGACAAGGACCCTGCAGTTCTTTGCCAGAGAGAATGGCAGATAACCTGAAATGCACATCGGGGCTTCTCTCACACCTTGGCCTGTAAATGGCTCTGGTCTAGAAGAGTTTCTTGGTACTTGCACAGATTTCTGGTCCTCTCTCATCCATAACTGCTCACAGCAAGAGGGAACCACAGTTACTGCTGTGCCAAGAGGTTCAGGCATAATAGACAAGAGATGTCTTACATTAGCCCAGTGCCACCAGAGCGGCAGAATGGACCATCCTGGGGGTGAGCAGAGGAGTCAGGAGATAGAAGGGATGGAGTAGAAAACAAGAAGATACAGGCTGGCAGGCACGGACACAAGGTGGCTCTGGCGTGGTGGTGTAGCATACAGTAAAAGCCTAAATGGTGCCTAAAAAAAAAAAAAAAAGTTGAAGTCACAAGAACACAGCATAGCACACATCTCACTGCAGGTGAGACCAAAAGTGGAGTTTCCAGCTCTGGTGACTGTTTTACATCTAGGCTTCAGGAATGCCTGGGACCAGCTCCAGAGCCTCCCATTTTTTTCCCCTCTGTTCACAGTATGTGAATGGGGGATGCCTGGAGGAGCTCCTGGCTAGCAAAGACATCGCTCTGACCTGGAAGGAGAAAGTGGACTTGGCTTCTGACATCACCAGAGGCATGATCTACCTGCACTCCAAGAACATCTACCACCGGGATCTCAACTCCAAGGTACACAGCTGGAAAAGGGATGTTACTCCTGAGCCGCTGAAGGCAGGCTGAGTCGAGGGAATTCACAGTACCATTTAGAACTTAGTGTCTGCAACCAGTAGGCCTCAGGCCTCACATTGATCCTCTGTTCTGTGTGAGCCTGCCGGGGAAGCTTGAAAAACCCTTTAATTTCAGTGCATTCATCACTAGGCAAGTGGGAAACCTAGACAGAGATAAAAATATATTCCTCCTAGTGTGGTTGCTGTCAGAAAGTGGAAATGCTGTCAGAAGTGGAAACGTGTGTGCAGGATTGCACATGATTTTCTTTGACTAGCTTTGCAAGATAAGCTCTGCACAACTTACAGTTTTCTTTTCCCACTCACAGCAAGTAGGAAGCTGCTGTTAGTAGAAAGGTGGTTACAAGCTCTGTGAGCAAGCATTGTGTGGGATGGTGAGCTCTCTGCGTTCAGAGCAACACTGGCACCCTGAGCACATGTCTCCTTCCCTATGTTGTAGGAGATTGCACGTTGTATATCCTTATGCTTCAGTCCACAAGTATAGGTTAGTGACCTCCTCAGCAATTTCACACTTTGTCAGCATGCTGCCAGCAAAGTCTGGTGTCTGAAGACAGACCAGTGGCACATCATGTTTCTGGTATATTCACCTTCTGTCTGGACCACTTGCCTTCCTCTGCCTGGACATGTGGCACTTGGATGGTGGCAGGTGGAGTGGTGAGTCTTTGCCACTTTCAGGTGTGTTTGCAGGCATAGTCTGTGATGTGGCTGTTGCTCTCCCGCTGATGTGGATGTAGCAACGTCATGGGGCAGTGCCTTGTTGTTGATCAGCCTTCAGCAAAACCTACCCTTGGACTCTTCAGGTGCATCTCCAGCATGTCCACAGTATTAGAGACAGAGGGTTGCATGTGAGTTTGGGGATTGGTGACCAGCCCGGACCATGTCTGAGTAATGTGAATCCAGAGGCTGGCCTGATCATTTACGGAAAGGAAGTTTGCAAGTCACTGCAGTTGATGCTGTGTGGTTAGAGGGGTATCTCTTACAGGCTCTTCCTGTCAGTGCTCTGTGTGCTTTTTAAAGGAAACTTGAAATATTGATGAAGCACTGGCAAAGCCAGACAAGTATTACAGTCTTGAAACATCAGCATAGGAAACAAGCCTCCTTTTTTAATCTCACAGCTGTTTGCTTGCTCAGGTACTAACCATGAAATTGTACACACAAATGGAAAACTAGGTAATAGTCTGGTTCATTCTGACCACAGGTCTCCTGGCCAGTGGGCCAAGTTATTTGAGATGTAATTTCCTGTTTGCTAATGCGTCGCTCAGGAGCTTTCCAGATCTTCCTGTGGAAAGTTAAGGAGTGTCTCAGGTTACTGCCTGTCCATTATTATTAGTGCTTGAGCTCTAAAGAATTTTATCCTTCCCCAGGAATCTTGGGCTTTCCTCTAATCATGGTGTCTAAAAAGATATGAGAGGGAACAAGTATATGTATTCACATGAAATCTGGTTGTTAGAGACATCTAGAGAGTCTTTTTGTTGTTTGTATTAACTCTTTTAGAGAAGATGCTAAGAAGGAAACCCTGGAGAACTCAACAGACTGAAACCACTAGTATTTTCAAGAAACCTTAAGAGAGTTCAATAGAAATTGTTCCATAAAGAAACCAGCCAATATACTACTGAAGAGTATATCATCTTTATGTGTTGTTGGTTTAAACTGATTTGTCTAGAGACTATACGACCTGTTCTATAATGAACATATCCTCTATTAGAGTCTATAATATCTGATAGTCTAGTTATTGCTTTGTACTCTGCAGGAATGTGCAGGGCACCACAAAACACTGCTGAGGACCTAGAAAGGTAGCAACTATCATTTAAGGAACATATATTCCTGGTCAATAAGAAAGGTTGTGACTGTAATCCTGCACACCTTTGGCTGAGCAGTGAGCAAGGCTGAAGCACAGACTTCTGGATCTGTTTCAGATAAAAGCATATGGAAAATCATGTCCGTGACAAGTAGCTTTGCAGATTTCAGTCCAGCTTTCTTGGGACTAAAATTTAATACTGAATCTTTGACTCAGCAGGGAGTTGGAAGTGCTGTGGTAGTGAATGGGCAAAGGTCTTCATGTACTGAGGGCTCCTGCTGGAGTGCAGGCATGGAATGGACAGTGAACCAGAAGTCTTCCATGGACACAGGATGAAGAACAGTTCATTCAAACTGATTTTTAGACATCAAATCTTTCCAGATGAAGTTGACTGAGGTCTAGCATATGCCCCATGCACATTAGTACATCCTGTCAGGATGATGAAGGTATCTGACAAGGAGAGAACCTGTAACAGGTGGGGCTGAGTGCTGGTGAAGCACTCTTACTTGCCTTGTCATCTCATGCTGTGTCCTTTGGGCTGCTTTCAGAACTGTCTCATTCGAGTAACCCCGCGGGGCCGTGAAGCCTTGGTGACTGACTTTGGCCTGGCCAGGGAGGTGGTGGAGCTGCCCATGAAGAACGTGGAGAGGAAGTTGTCTCTGGTGGGCTCTGCTTTCTGGATGGCTCCTGAAATGCTGCGGGGAGAGCCCTATGACCGGAAGGTATGCTGCTGCTTCCCAGCCCCTTGTTTAGCCCCAGAGCTCCTGAGCAAGCATGGGGAATGTCTCCTTTGCTTTTTGGTGATATGTCATGTCCCAACAGCAAGAGAACCTTTCCCTCATTACCTGGGTAACCTTCTTTTTGTACCTTGTGCCTTGATAAGTTACTCTTAGACTCTTAAACTCTTAGAGGAATGGATTCCTGCTTTGGACAAAGTCTCCAAGGAATATGACTGAGGAGTTACAGCCCAGATAAACTATTGTACGCTACTTACGGGACATGCAGAGCTATGGTTGAAGTGCCAGCTATGTTGAATATTTTGAACAAGGGCATGGGAGTACTTTTTCCAAAGAAGGAACTGGAACCCAAGTAGGGTTGTATGTTTCCGGACAGGTTCAGAAACCCAGCAGTTCAGGTCTGTAAGAGGTGTTCACTTCTCCCATTTCTGAAAGACTTTTGATGGATTTTGCATGGCTAATAGGAGAACCATGTCATCAGTCCTACCCTTTCTCATGCCTTACTTCTGTGCACACCTAAATCCTCCTCTCTGCAATCCTCCCTGCAGGTGGATGTGTTCTCCTTTGGCATTGTCCTTTGTGAAATCCTGGGTAGGATACCTGCTGATCCTGAAGTGCTTCCCAGGACTCAGGTAAGGACTTCTGGAACCAAATTTAACAACCCTTTCTCCATCGTGGCTTCTCACTGGACCGTATGGTCCTGAATCCAGGGCAGTCAAATGGTGTAATGCTGCATGTGTATCTCTCTATATATACACAGGTGTGCAAGCTCTGCTTTCTCTCTAGATTTTTTTTTGGTTGAGAAATCTTATTGAGTCAAAAGTATCTTATTTAGGCAAGAGTGATCATGAACAGTTTCAGTGCTTTTGCTAAATATGTTATTAAAAACCTTATTATGGAATGTTTAATTTGGCTATGACATGCCAGCTTTTACACTGACGTGGCAGGTTAAATAAAACTGTCATGACAAACGTGTATTT
Organism: Nothoprocta perdicaria; assembly: GCF_003342845.1. Taxonomy (NCBI): domain Eukaryota; kingdom Metazoa; phylum Chordata; class Aves; order Tinamiformes; family Tinamidae; genus Nothoprocta; species Nothoprocta perdicaria. The sequence goes on from NW_020455865.1 coordinate 8,625,394, forward strand.
TGACATGAACTATGTTGAAATTAATAGGTAGTTCATGTGGAAACAGTGGACTTCTCTAGAAAACGTGTTTTTTTTTTTTAATATTTACAACATTTGCCTCCCACAAAATATTATGCTCCTTTATTTTTGTTCTGAATAGGGGTGAAAAATCCAGCAAGAAAATAGCTTCTTTCTAAACAAACTTGTAGAAACAAAAAAATAGAATTTGTAGTGAATGGAGATTATTCCATATTTCTATGAGACTAAACAGGAACTACAGCTCCATCTGTGTTCACCAGATGAATGAAAATTACATATGAGGGACTGTGAAGGGGTGAAACTGTAGTTATGGAAACAGCTGGCCCAATCCCACAAATTCTTAGTTCTTGCTGGATAATCAGATTATCCTCAGTTCACGATGTCAGCATTCACTGCTCAGCACCTCACCTGTTGCTGGTGCCTCTACCGGTGGTTTTCCATCTCTGTGGCCCTTGTTGCCTTAGTATCTGTGTTTTTTTTTCTGGTAGGACACACACTGCCCAGTGGGGAGAGCACAGAGCCAGCAGAAGGGTGCTGCAGCTTCTCTCAGTTCTGATAATGACTTACCAGCTGTGCACTTCTGGCACGGCTAATGGTCCTCCATGGCCATCAGTGATAGAGAGAGAGCCATCAGTGGCTGTGATAGAGAACCTAAGTGCTTTAATCCATGAGCATTTATGTGCTTTGACACCCTGAGAAGGGTAAAAAGCTTTTAAAGAAGTTTGTAGAAAGCTTTTAAAGAAGTTTGTAGCTGAGTCTCTTTTATCTTTTTACATCTTCTCTCAGTAAAACTCCTTTTTCTCTGGTGGTTTTGAGTAAAAGGGTGGCATTTGCAGCTAAGAGGAGGATAAAACTCAGGGGAACAGCCTTTCTTAATAAGCAAAAGAAGTGTGGGACGTATTTTGAACAACAGAAAGGTTTGAGGCTGCACCAGCCTACTCTCTCCTTCTCTTGCAGAAGCTCCAGCCCTGATCCTATGTAGCTGTGACCAGTTCCCCTCTGCCAGACCAGTTATTGATCCATGTTCTTCCCATTCCACACAGGATTATGGCTTGGATGTCATTGCCTTTCAAGGGATGATCAGCGAATGCCCCAAGCGGGTGATGGACCTTGCTGCTTGCTGCTGTCGGGTAACATTCTTGCTGTTTTCTTTTCTTTCTTTTTTTTTTCTCTTTTTTTACTTCCTCTGAGTTTACTGAGCTTGTAACACACTAGTATAATAGAGTCCAAAATTCCCATGATCCAAAATTCCCATGCTTGAACCTGCTCTTCTCAGTAGCAGCACACAGAACTATGCTCTTTGAGCTATGGCCCTAGATTTAGGGCCACATTCTGCATTTGCATCATTAAAGGCAGCCCAAAATGTCCCAAAGCCTTACCTATCAACACTAGGGTAGGAGTGTGGGGTGGTGCAAGGTGTCCAGTTCCTCTACGGTCAAGCTACAGGCAGAGGTGATGGCTGACCCACTCTGGAGAATGCCAGCCTGCTGTTACCTGCCCTATTGGTATCATCAGGTCATGTTTCTCCAACTTGTATTGTTTTGACATGGAAAGTAATGGTGAAGGCTGGAGGGCCTCACCATGCTGCCCAAAACCTCAGGGGGCAAAGCAGAAAGCAAGCAAACATTCAAGTTACATCTCTTAAAGGAAAACAAAATCTCCTGGGCTCGCCAGCACAAGAGGGACGTGGAGCTGCTGGAGAGAGTCCAGCACGGGGCCATGAGAATGATCAGGGGCCTGACACATCTGCTCTATGGGGAAAGGCTGAGAGAGCTGGGCCTCTTCAGCCTGAAGAAGAGTATCGATGCTGGATGAGTATTTCTCTGCAGCCTCGAGGGGCCCAGGAGAGCTGCTACACAATGCCCACTACTTGTCCTCTACAGCATTTCCCATCTTCTTTCAGGTGGAAGCATTTAAGAGGCCGTCCTTCTCTGAAATCCTGGATGAGTTGGAAGATGTTGCAGAGAGCCTGGAGCCTAGGAAAGACAATCAGCTGTCAGGCTGACCTGCCTGGCTCCTGTGAAGCCTGATGGAGTATTGCACAAACTGTAAAATAACTGTTTGTGGGGTCAGGAGTGAAGAAGGAAAGTGGGAAAGGGAAGAGCTAAGTGATGCACTGGTATTTATTTAATCGTAGTCTCAGTTTCTAATTTTTTTTGGATGTAAAACAAGGTGAAAAATGGAGAAGGGACTTAACCAAGAGTATATTTTTCCTAGCTAAGGTTTTTAACAGATGTAATTTGGACATTGAACAGCTTTGCTTATTTAAAAAAAAAAAGAAAAAAAAGAAAAAAAAAAAAGAAAGATAAAAGAGAGAGATCCTGGAGGGCAAGCCAGGGACCTGACTTCCCTTAAGGATGCTCTCTGAAGCCCCAACAGAGGTGTAGTTGTCTCCCTCTTCCCCTCCTCACCTAGTCCCAGGGCCTTTCCCTTCTCCTGCTGCTCCAGCTGTGGGGAACAGCCTCTCTGGAGGCTGGCGGTCAGTGCAAAGTGAAGGACAGGCGCTTTGGGGAGCGCCCTGAGCCCTCAGAGTTGCCTGTAGTTCAAAGCCTTAAAACACCTGCCCAATAGCCTTGCAGGGACAGATTTGTTCTGCAGTGTTTCTAGCAGCATGCCCTTCCAATGGGGTCTCCTGGCACTGTCTGCAGAGCATGGCTGGGTGCTGAGGTGCCAGGCAGGGATGTTAAGGTCCTGCCAGGCTGTTCATGGGAATCTAACCTGGGACAGGGTGAGGAGTGGAAGGGGAGTGCCTTATCAAGATACAAACTAACTAGTATCTCTTCTCAGAAAAGCTTTGCCAGACTTGCGTGTCACGCAGGAGCCATGCCTCAGCACAATGGCAGTCTGCATTTATTGCCACTGCCCTCACCCAGGCCTCAAAGATGGATGGCTTGCCTCACCCCTCCTCATCCCACCTCAAATGGACAGTGACAAGTCTGGCAATGACAACTTGCAAGGCCAAAACAGCTGAGTCTGTAAATAAGCAGGATGACACAAAACATCTCACCAGGTTCTCTGCCTGGCTCAACACCTCATTGCCTCTCTGGTCATATACGGCACCCTTGGGGGCCCCAGGGCTCACACAGTCAGAAAAGGACTATCTTTTGTCACCATGTTTTCCTCTGCAGGCTGGAGGAGGGTGCCAGGGCTGCAGATCCAAGCCAGAGGTTGGAAGAATTGTAACTAGAAATGCTCTTGCATTGCAATTTAGGGGAAAGGAGTGAATGTTCTAGTTCCAACCCCAGCTCAGCTTCCTGCTGGGCCACGGTTCTGAAAAACTTTTCTACTAGGACCATTTTTCTGTGGGTGTGGGTAGATATAACATCTGTACAGTGGTGGAGCTGTGGTTCTGTCCTTATAGACTGTAAGCTCTTGAAGCGAGGATCTTTCGTTCATCCAAACAGTGCTTGTGCAGTGTTTAGTCCAGTGGAATCTTAACTGAGAGTCTTCCCATGTATTGTGGTAGACCTTAATGGAGGTCTCTCACGCTCTTGAAGACAGATGTGGTGTCCTATGGAGCCCTTTATCTCTGTACTGGATAAAGGACTGCTGGAAGTGTGCTAGGACAGAGGCATTTTAGAAGCCTATGGTGCATCTTTACTGGGGACCAGAAGGAACAGGGAGCCAGCATGAAATGCACTGGATGGCACCAGGATGACCAGCTCAGCCAAATGCTCACTGACCTTGTATCAGTCCCGGTCTCTAGGTGAACTGCCTTCACACAGCCTTTCTGTAGCTTTCTGCATGCTGCCAACTGGAATCTGCTCTTCCTCTGCTCCTGCTGCACAATAGGATAAAGGAAGACAGACAACATACAGCTCCCTCTTAAGTGGCAAAGACAAATGGCATATGGTTTGTTGGATAGTCCAGTGAAGCTTTAGTATGAAGAAGGTTCTTTCAGTTTTATTTGTCTGCCCAGATGTAAGGAGTCTGCTCCTAATTGTCCATGGGAGCAGCCATAAAGTCTGGACTCAGAGCTGTGTTTCTTTGGGCTTCTTCTGCGTCCATCTTTTCCCATGATGAAAGCACATGCCAGATCTCACATGACAGAAAGACCCTGGATCCTTTCATGAAGGATCTTTGGTATCTGCTGCAAGGACATTTGGGACTGATGTGACCGTACGGAGACTGTCTGCAAGCGGACTGAATGTGAACTAGCAACCAACGTTGGGAGCTTCCAGGGAACAGAGGTAGTGTGGGAATTTGGATGGTGTGTCCAGTAGGGCAAGGGTTTCTAAGAAGGAGGAAGAGATGAGTGCGGGAAACCATCTGAGGTCCCTTTTAGCTGTAAGCCTCCACACTGGGACTGCTTTCTACAGGAAAAGCAGGGCCAAGTTTCCTCACACCAGTCTAGTGTGAGGAAGTCCAGGTCAGTAGCTGAATTTTGTATCTTGGAGTCCTGGCTCTGAACTGAAGCAACCACAAGGATGGATGGAGAGTCTGAGTGACACCGCTGGCTCAACTTCACCAGACCTGAACAGGAACAACCTCCTCTCTCACACGTTGACTCTACCGCTCTGCAGGTGCTGACAGCGTGGACCAGATCATGCTGTGTCCCATAAGTCCATGCATTTCCATGTCCTACACTATATCTTTGCTAGTTTTTCTTTTTTTTTTTTTAAATGCCATTTGGGAATAAAGTTTAGTGGTTCTTTCCCACTTCAGTCTTGGGTTCTTGTGTATGTTTCATGATCCTAGGTATACTATGTATCACTAAAAACATCTAAATGACTGTTTTCATGCTTCATTTCAGTGTAATAGATAGTATAAGGCTTTAGGTAAAGGACATTTATGGAACATAATTAAGTGTGAGAGAGTGATATTGTGACCCCATTGTCCCCCTTTTGCCCTGGTTTGTGTCAGGATCACTTCAGTTAGGGTGGGACAGGACTGCAACAGCAACACAAGCATAGTATAGAGGGACTCAGGACCTAGCCTAGCCTCCCTTCCCCAGGTGCAGTTTGTTTGATGCTCTCTGACTCATAGGCAGCATTAATTGCTCTTCAGGTGCAACCCACTCACAAGAATCCTCAGACGATTGGAAGACCCTGCGCTCATTTTGGCAGAAGATTATAGACCACTGGGTCTGCTGTATCCAAACACAAATCATGTGGAGGTGCTGAAGCCAAATTTTCTTAGACTCTTACATTGTGTTATGAGCAAAGATATCTTTCCTTCTGAAGTTCAGTTCCTTGAAACTTTTGGGTGTTTTCACATAGGAGTACTGATGAGTTCATCCCTAGAAAGAGTCTTCAGGCAGAACTTAGAGACAGAGGACTGACAGTCTTGCCATGCTAGGAGGGTGACCTGCTGTGTCTCCCCAGCATGGTGTTCGTGGAAGCAGGATGCAGCCGATGCAGAAGCATGACCTGTAAGTATACTGCACAGCGCTGTTTTTGCACTCTCCACAGTGTGATGATTTGGGCATCCACAGAGTCCTTGGATCAGAGCTGAACAGAAGAGAAAGTAGGTTGGAATGAACACAGGAAGGAGGTCTGTGATGCTGATTTAAAAAAAAAAATTAAAAAGGTAGTTTTCATCTGCTGCTTTATTTTATGCCGAAGTGCCATAGTGCACAAGCATCTGACCTCCCAGGGGTATGTGGGGGTACAATAGTGATGGTTACTGCTCAACAGCATCTTGGATCAAGGCACAAGATCACCACTGTAGAGTGATGCTTTTAGCACATATGCCTTGGACCTGTCAATGCCTAGTCCAGAGGATTTCTGCTGTGGAGGCTTCAGGTCTGTGCCACCAGAAGTATTTAACAATCTTCTGAGTCATTTTGAAGCCACTGATATGGGGATAAATTGATGAGAAGGGACAGCATGGTACATCACAGTGCCAGGCTGACTACTCTGGATGTTGTCCCTTACAGACAGATCGGGGATGATGGCTGTAATGTGCAGGGACCCTGTCTGACACTGGCAGGGAGACAGTGAGCACAGAATGATAAAACCAAGAGCAGATGCTTGTTCATATTAGATTTGTTGGCTTTTGTGACTATGTGGTGTGGAGAGCTCATCTGATCTCACTGGAGTCAGTGCCAATCCTCTGTGCCTGTGCTTGATCAGTCATGGTGCATGTGGTCAACCATCAGGATTGGGGCACCCTCTGTGCTTGTATCTGCACAGGGAGCCTTTGCCTGCTTTGCAGTGGTGTGACTCATGCTGAAGAGGATGCAGTTTCCTCTCATGGATCTCTGCAACAGATCACAGGATGCAGAGGAATTTCACTTTCCATCCAGATCTCAGCTTGGAACCACCATGGCTTGACTGGAAAGGCCATCCTACTCTTTAGGAGGTAAGAAAGCAAGGACGAAGCTCTGGGCTTGCTGTTATCCCTGGGCAAGCACGGAGCCCATCAGCTGCTTGAGCAGCGGCCCCGGTGGCATGGCACCCCTGCGCTCGAGGGCAGCTGAGCGCGGCGCAGGGCTGCGCGCACCCGAGGGGGCTGAGGCCGATGGGCCCCACCGCTCCCACGCTGTCTCTCAAGGGACAGGGTGCTCCAGGAGCTCCCTGCCACACGCCAACAATGGGGTCTTCTACCTCACCCGCGGCACCCTGTGCTTCCTCTCTGCTGCGCTGCGTCGTGCTCAGGCTTCCTTTCATGTTTCCCCTGCAGGAGATAAGGGGTGGCCCGATGCAGAGCATGTGAAGGACGCCATTCCCAGACACTGATCCTCAGTGCTGCCGTGACGGGGAGGGTGGACAGGTGCCCATGGGAGTCGGGGAGCTTCGGTACCCACAGGTGGTGGGTGAGGACCAGGCGCCTTTTCTCTTCAGGCCTCCATTGCGGCGCTCCGGGGCCTCTGTGCGCTGCCTGGACGCTGTCTCCGCAGCAACGCCGGTGTCCGGAGCACAGCCCTTGTGGATCCGCCTCCCCAACCCGCCACCCGCTGCCACCTCGAGCTGCCCGAGCCGCCCGGGGCGGCTGCCGCCATGGAGCTGCCCGGGGCCTCTGCGGCCATGGAGGAGCCTGTGGCGGCTGCCGCCATGGAGCTGCCTGAGCTGGCCGTGGCGGCTGCCGCCATGGAGCTGCCTGAGCTGGCCGGGGCAGCTGCCGCCATGGAGCTGCCTGAGCTGGCCGGGGCAGCTGCCGCCATGGAGCTGCCCGAGCCACCTGGGGCAGCTGCCGCCATGGAGCTGCCCGAGCCACCCGTGGCAGCTGCCGCCATGGTGGAGCCCGTGGCGGCTGCCGCCATGGAGCTGCCCGAGCCGCCCGTGGCAGCTGCCGCCATGGTGGAGCCCGTGGCGGCTGCCGCCATGAAGCTGCCCGAGCTGCCCGGGGCAGCTGCCGCCATGGTGGAGCCCGTGGCGGCTGCGGCCATGGCCGGGAGGGTTTCCGAGGGTGGCAGCGAGGAGGAGGCGGTGGCGCTGGCCGCCAGCGAGGTGCACGGGGGATCAGCCTCTGCAGTGCGGGTTTGTCCTAGGCTTGCATCTCTCCTCTGCCCCCGTGTTTGGGGCAAGCTGGGCGCTTTGGGCTGTTTGTACAGCGCTTAGTGCGGCTCTGACGTGCGTGGCAGAGCCCATGGCTGCGACGTGTAGGTGCCGCTGCCCTCGAGCGGGATGAGCAGGAGGAAAGCTCCCACGAGCCCACGACTGCTCTCCGTTTCGGCTGTGGGTGCTGAACGTGGCCAAGCCCAAGCAGTGAGGCTCTGCAGCTTTGCCCACAGACTAGCTCCCACAACCTGTGTTGGTAGCAGGAGGCTTGCAAGCGCGTGAGATTGGCCCCTTTTTGCTTTGTTTGCTTCCTTTTCTTCAAAAAAATGTAACCTCTTAACTGTGTGTCTTCCTTAGATGGTTGGAATACTCTGAGGAATGATGAATATTTCAGGTTCCCTGGTGGTGTTTTTTGCTTTGTACCAGGTGGGGTTATTGAGTTATAGTTTTGACTGTCAGGGAAACAAAATTTTCGCGTATCCGTTAGGGATCAGTTGTCTGCATAGTGGTTATCTATTTTTCTGCACATGAGTTGTTAAGCCATTACACAGATGGGAAGACTTAAAATTGGCAGAGAATCACTCTTTAATCTAGTGGAGCAACACAACCTTAATTTTGGCAATGTGAAGAACTCAGCGTTGTTCCTCACTGCTGGCTTCAGGGGGCAAACCGTGCAATTGTAAGCAAAACCCTACCATACATGAGGCAGAAGCTGTAAGAGCCCCTTGCCCTTGGTGAGGATTTCTTGGTGGTAGCTCATTTTATAGAGAGTAGTAGCTGGACTGAATATGAACTGCTGACCTCAAAATGCTCTCCGTGGCACATCCTGTCACTAGGCCTTAGGGAACTTAAATAGCAATTTTTTTTTTTTAAACTAAAAATATTCAACGTTTATACTACAGAATACCAGGAGAACTTTGTTCTCAACAGGGTTCACCCTCTCCCTTCTGTTACACTTTTAATGAAGATAACCTATATGATTGATTAAGATATGTAGCAGATTTAATTTGGAGAGACACCCTGAAGATACATAAATGCATTTAACATTTAAGGAATTAAGGTTTTGATTTAAGCAGCACTTTTCTTCAATTGCAAGATGTTGTCTAACACTACAAAGCATCTCCCAAATTTCTGCATCTCTTTCTGCTTAAAAATAATAAATACCTTGAAATATTTGTGGCCAAAATTAATCACAATTGATTGGATTTCAATCAAATCAATCAAATGAGTGATAGCTAAGGAATTTTTTGCTTAAGAGAGAAGGGATTATGGTCTATTTTTTGACTTAGTGTCTGTCACCTTGATACCATTAGGTAGATAATATTATTTAAATATATATAATTTTTTAATAGAAAATTTTATGTAACTTTACTATCAAACTATGCTGACTACTCTGCAGTCTGATTTTATTGTACTTTAAGGTTGTGTGTTTATGGTTAGGTTATCTTTAGGTTATGGTTAGATTTGGGGCTGAGTGGAATTTGTCAGAAGGTAAGGGTTGGGGATTTATTTGACTAATAGCTCTTTCTCAAAGCAGAATTTTGTCATTTGGAAGTAGGAATATTCTCTGTGCAGGCTCTTTCCTTCTGTAATGAAAAAAAGAAAGGTTTGTAAGCATGTGGCTAGGTAGCTAGGGGTTTTTCATATTGTTTTACTAGGTTCTTATGGTTTTTGATGTTTGCTTTTTGACAAAATCTGCATTCGCAGCTATACTGATTTCCCTCTTTTGATGAAAAATTTCCCAGCTGAATGTGTATTGGAATACAGGTATTTGTAAAAGGTGTTGAACACTTTGGTAGATATTGGCTTTGCTTGTATGATTTGGCAACATATCAAAAACATGAGCACTGAGACACATTTACTAAAATAGTAGGATCTTCTATCATGATTGCTGCCAGGTGGAAGAGCTGGTGTGGCAATGGGAGAAATCTTGGCAGAGTTTTGAAGTGACTACAATAGAGTTGAGATTTTGCCTGGTCTTTCTTAAGTAGATAACAGTAGCATCCTCAGTTTCTGGCGTGCTGTTTGTGCTGCATCAAGGAGGCAATTAAAAATTTACTTATTGCTGCCCTCAGAAGAGTTTCATTCTTACTGTCCTTTCTCTTTGTGGTGGATCACAGAGATACATGGGAGAGTTCTACAGAGCCCATTGCCATGGCAAAGGTATTTGCTGCTGGCCTGATGGTTCAAAATTCACTGGAGCATTTTATCTTGGGCATATAGAAGGCTATGGAACTCTGGAATGGACGGATGGCAGAAAATTTCAGGTAACTGGAAAAATGATCTATTACTGAGATTTCCTTGCTTTTCAAAGTCAGCATGACGACAGGAAAATTTGAGGGTTTTTTTTTCTTCTTTTTTTTTCAGGCAACTCCATTAGTTTTGGGTTGTTTAGCACAAAAGCTTTATGCCTCAGTCTTCAATAAGCTAGATCACTCTCTTCAAACTACTCAACTTCTGCTGTACAAAACTTTTGCTTAGATACAATGATACCATCTGTCTAGAACTAAAACTCTGACACCTGAAAGAACTTCGTTTTCCAGTTTCTAATGTATAGATCTTGATGGATGAAGAGCTGATTTGCCAGTCAGTACTCTCAAGAGACATATTGTGAAGCTAGGAGTATGAAACTGAAAAATACTGCATTTGAGAGAAAACTGTGGAGACAAAGGGCATTCTGAAGTTTTGAGATAGCTAACTGTCTCTTTTGTACAATTTCCAGTACTTGTGAGTTTAGTAGAAGCTAGAAAACTTGTTTTCTAAAAGTTTATAGTTTTTTTTATAAATTTATAGGTTTTCAAAGAAGAAGGTGCATCTGAAAGGTGCCCAGCGTAGGGCAACCTTCCCATTGTACTGATCCTTGGGTGTCTGCAACAGGAAATTTGAATAGATCATATATAATCTGATATAGTAATAATAATAATCCTCATCACCTGTCATACTTGCAAGGTTGTCCTGAAGCTAATTACCATGGTATCCAGAAGTTAATTATCACGTTAAGAAAAGAAAAGAAATAGTTGGGAATGGGGCTCCCCTTCCCATACTCCGCGTCTATGCAGTTGTGTGTCAGAGGAGTTTCCTCTGATCTGGAAAACATTGCTATCCTGGTCTAAACAGAAACTGTGTGGTTAATGAATGCAAAGCTGGACACAAAATTATATAAAACACAATTCTCATTTGTCAATAAAATCTATATAAAACTTCAGCTAAATAAAACATTGCAGTGGAGTTAAATTTAGGGCCTCCCACTGTACTTGTACTAGAAGAGTTAATGTGTTTGTCATTAGATGGATCAAAGTGACTATGAAGGCCTTGTAGGACAGAATGGCTTCAGCAGTTATTGCTCTGTCCATAAGAAATGGACAGATAAGACTCGGGCAGAACAGTTTAAATAGTAACCAGGCTTTAACTGTATGACTTGTTTGGTCTCTGCTTGATAGTAACGAGTATACTTGTATCTTAAGGGGCTGTACAAATCTGATGAGCGATTTGGACCGGGAATCGAGAGCTATCCGGATGGCTGTCAAGATGTTGGCTTGTGGCTCAGAGATCATCTAATTAAACTGTGCACTGAAGTACCTGGTTATTTTTCTCTCTTGGATTATCCGGAACACTTCAGATATGTTGATGCAAGTTCTCAAAGAGAGTATCTTTCTGTTGACGAGGACCCATTTCTCCGTAGCTATAAGCGCCTTCCTTTTGATGACAAGAATATTTTGCCTGAAGGGGTCTTTGCCTACTCCCACAACACAGATCATCTGACTTTGACTTGCACCTTTCTGAAAGAGTGTGATGCTTCATATTTTCAGAATACCTCAAAGCTGCCTGAGGAAGAGCTTTGGCCTGTTGCAAATATAACCCCCTTACTTGTCAGAATGCAGATGCATGTTTATAAACACAGGTAGCTGATGGTGATTTTTTTTTTAATGTATGTATTTTTATAAGTGATCTCATATTTCTCATCTCATATAGAGATCATAAGTGATCCCTATATTTCAAATATAAATTGCATGATAAAAGCTGCTCTCCCCAAGTGCTTTTTATGCACTTCAGATGACCAACTACCAATGTGGTTATTTTTTTAAATGAAAAAAAAAAAAAACAATTTATGATACCGATGATATGTTTCTGTGGTTGTCTTAACTCTTATTCTTCTGTAAAAATCGTGCTGCAGCAAGTCTGCAGCTACCTGTAATTGACCACTGACCCTTAACTTCGTATGTAGCTTGAAGCTTGTACGTGGAGATGTTCTTTGGGCAGGCAGAGTATTTTTGATTCATCTTGTTGCTGGAAACACAAGCCATGTGTGTACTTTATAGTCATAGTTAAGCTAGGGATATAAATCTAATAGTAAACAGATAAGATTATGCATGCTATATCTTCTGTTTTCAGAAATGCTTGGCAATTTTACAGTTTGTTTTCTAATCTTTTAGGTATTGGGAGCCCCTTGACCAGTTTGCTTTTCTGCCTGTAATTTAAGCAAAATTATACTATCTGAAAGAGTTCTTAAAATAATAGCTGTACATATTTTCCCATCTTACCCAGCAACATGTTTTGTTCTTGATGTGTTTTTTCTTCACTTGCATTAGTGGCTTAAGAGTAGCGAGCTGCTTAAGTGTCTCAGTGCCGTTTTCTCCTTGCTAGGTGCTGTGAAGCGGAGTTTGCTTCAGATGTTAACCTCATTCTCAGTGGAGTCCGCGATAGTTACGGGCCTCCGGGTCCCAAGGAGCTTGCTTCAGAGAAATTAATTCAGAAGGCAGCAAAGGGAGACTTTGACGGGGTCTATAAAATCCTGCGGGATGAGCTTGCGCATCCAGACATAGCAGACAAACATGGATACACGGCACTTGCTGCTGCTGCTGTAAGGCTCTGAGAATCACTCTCTACCATATGCTGAGAAATTCCTGGTGCAGTGGGGGGGATTAGATTTGCTTTTGTTCCATTACATAGCAAGTGTGAAGGAAATGTTTGATGAACAGCAAAAGAGCATGTGTGGCATGAGAAATGTCTGTAATGCCAATAAATATAATAATTAAATATATGTATAATCATACATTATACTATATATATTAAATATAATAATAATCTACAAAAAAGCACCTTAGTAAAATTAAAGAATGTTTCAACTGTCAAGTTTTATTTCCACTTATGATCCTGCCCTTGCTGTTTTCTTTCTTGTCCATCACATTCAGACAGATTTAGTTCATTTTTGCTGAAAAGAAGTGCTGGTTAGATATGGTGCACATATGGCTTGCTGTAGGGGAAGATGATCTCTCCTTTTTCCTTTTCTTTGCTCCTTTTCAGCTGCCTGAACACATGACATCCATTGTAAAAGTTTGGCAAAAATTAGATAATAATTTAGGGCACTATATTTCCTCTACAGCCTCCATCTCAGCCGCTTCTAGTCATTTTATATATGTGAATGCTCATTGAATTCCCAGGAAATCTCATAGAAATTATTATAAACAAGGGCAAGGGAAGGGATGTTCTTGAAAATTTGAAGAAATCCATCTTGATTGGTTGAAACCTTTCAATTTCAAGAATCTTGAAAAATCTTCTGCATTTTGTGGTGGATATAAACTTAAATAAGCTTAACAGTGTTGGCTTTCACTGCTTTCAAACTACATTGTGTATTCTTTCCACTTAGAAAACTGCAAGTATGTATATGTATAAGATAACAGTGCAGTATAAGATGTTTACAAAATAAGATAACATTCTGAAGCATTTTCCGCTTTGCAGGTTAGTTCCCACAATGATATTGTCAATCTTCTTCTCGATAGTGGAGCCGATGTGAACAAGTGCAGTGATGAAGGATTATCTGCTCTCTCTATGTGCTTTATTCTGTATTATCCAGCAGAGTCTTTCAAGGGTAATATTGCTGAGAGGAACTTGCAAAGATATGAGGTTGGTTTATTTCTAATCTAAAATGTTGGAATCATGATATGTTTCCTTCTTAGAATAGACTTAACTGTGGTGACTCACTAGGAAAAAGCCCAAACTTTTGTGCATCTCTCACTCAGAGGACGCAGTAGTCTCTGCTCTCAATACTAAAACTACCTACTTCAAACTACCACCTCCCGTCCGTAACAAACTTATTCTTCCATTGAACTAAGGCACTGGGTTATCTCTCTGGCAGAGACAGCAGGCTGCGTTAGTTTGACAGTGAAGATGCAGTGGGCAATTGGTAGGAATTCCAAAAACATACATCAGGACAAGAAGATTTAGATGGTTGTGCTGTTAGTACCGAGTCCTGCTGTCATAGCTGAAGGGACAAGCAAGAAGCAATTCAACTCTCAGAGGACTCTCTTGACACCAAGGAGGTGTTTACAAAAGAAGACTCATGACTCTAGAATTCCTCCTGCTGAAACAAGAAGCACCTGCTTTAAACTGTCATGTGAAAGAGCATGATAACGTATTTTTTAAGAATATAAACTACGCAGCGCTTTCTCTTTTCCTCTGAGTTGAATATGAACCTAGAAGATCAGGAAGCACTGATCTAGGTCCTAGCTCTACATTCTCATGCAAGTTAATGACTATTGCAGAGACTCTGTAAGAACCTTGTTTTCTTTCAGAGGCATTTTTCTTTTAAGCTAGATGGTGAATACTTGAAATGGTAACACCTTAAAACATACTTTACTCGCAATAGAAATTGAGCAAAAAATGTTCATTTGTTTGGTGTATTAAAAATATAGTTACAAACTACTTCTGAATGATATCCCTATCTATTATTAACCAAATTTTATTGTTATCTTTTCTAATATTACCGTTTTGATTGTTATTGCTCTGATGACTGATGGATGCTAACTCACTTATTTTCATTTTTCTAACTGATTTCTTTTATCTTTTTAATTCTCAAGTAGAACGAACAATCAGAACCAGCAGAAACAACGAATTCTGGTTGTCTGGATATGTCTGAAGGCATAATCTTAGAGTAAGTCTCACTTATTCCCTATGAATCGGAGACAAGTCTCATAGATCCCTTGAACAAAGAAAGCATCAATTAGTATTTCACTAATTGATACATTGAAGGATACAGCTACTGCAGGAAAAGCTAATCAGATTTTTGTTTAACTAGAAAAATCTTGTGTTCGTATCAGTGGAAGCCAGTGGTTTAAATGCTCTGTCATAAATCAGTTTGGCAGAATATGAAAAAGCAAAGTGTAGTTCAAACCAAGGACTTCATGTTTGAATAGGACAAGATTTCTTAATTGCATACTTTGCAGCTTGTCACAGGCTGCTATGGACACCTACAGTGTGTTAGGAAAGATAAGAATATGTTCCCTTGAAGTCTTGACTACATTTGACCTTGCTGGTCATCTTCTATAGGTGTCTGTTTAGCACCATGATTTCAAATGTAGTCTTTTGGCTTTGCTTTCATGGATCCCTGCAAAGGCCATGTCTTGCTTTCTGTTTTGCAGTGCAGTCCCTAAAGATGATATTTTCTTTTGTGGGGTTTTACGCCAGCACAGGTGACTTGAATATCTTAAAATTCTCTAACCGTCACAATTTCCTATGGCCTTCTTGCCCTTTGGACTTCTGTGGCACATCTTGCCACGTTCCTAGCTTCCTAGCTTCTTGTCTAAGCGTTTTGCATGTTTTTCATTGGAATATAAAAATGCACTGAATGCAGGGCTTGTGAGTAAAAATGAGTTGATGCCATTTGAGATAAGAGGAGGAGGCTCTGCCCCGACCATTATGTGGTAGAGCTTCTGGGTGATTTTCAAAGATTGCCTTTCTTTTGATGTGCTAGATTTTTTTTTTTTTTTTTTTTTTTTTTTTTCCCAGAAGTGTGCCTGTCTATTTTGCCTTCATGGAAATGCAAATGGAATTGCCCGTTAGCCTGCTGAAATGCCTAGCTAGTCCAGCATAGCTCTCGTTCCAGGTTTTGTAAGGGAAACACTGAAAGAATATCTGTATCTTCTAGGGATGGATGATTGGATTATGACAGCAGAAAGAATCCTGCAGCCAGTCTTAGATGACAGGAACTAGGAGTCAATCTATTCTATCAATAGATTGAGCAAGGCTTTTGACACTGTCCCTCACAGCATCCTCCTGGGCAAGCTCCGGAGGTGTGGGATAGTTGAGTGGACGGGGAGGTGGATTAGGAATTGGCTCGATGGCAGGGTGCAGAGAGTGGTTGTCAATGGTGCGGAGTCCAGCTGGAGGCCTGTACTTAGTGGTGTCCCCCAGGGGTCAGTTCTCGGTCCAATCCTGTTCAACTTATTCATTAACGACCTGGATGAAGGGCTGGAGTGCTCCCTCAGCAAGTTTGCTGACGATACCAAGCTGGGTGGAGTAGCTGATAGCCCTGAGGGCTGTGCTGCTGTCCAGAGGGACTTGGACAGACTGGAGGACTGGGCGGAGAGAAACCTCATGAGGTTCAACAGGGGCAAGTGCAGGGTCCTCCTTGGGGAGGAATAACCCTGGACACCAGTACGGATTAGGCGTGGACCTGCTGGAGAGCAGCCCCACAGAGAGGGACCTGGGTGTCATGGTGGATGACAAGTTGACCATGAGGCAGCAGTGTGCCCTGGTGGCCAAGAAGGCCAACGGGATCCTGGGGTGCATTAAGAAGAGCGTCTCCAGCAGGTCGAGGGAGGGGATCGTCCCCCTCTACACAGCCCCGGTGAGGCCACATCTGGAGTGCTGCGTCCAGTTCTGGGCTCCCCAGTACAAGAGGGATGTGGAGCTGCTGGAGAGAGTCCAGCGCAGGGCTACCAGGATGATCAGAGGCCTGGAACATCTGCCCTGTGAGCAAAGGCTGAGGGAGCTGGGCCTGCTCAGCCTGGAGAAGAGGAGGCTGAGGGGGGACCTGATCAGCGTGTATAAATACCTCAAGGGAGGCAGTGAGGAGGAGGGAGCCGGCCTCTTTTCAGTGGTGGGCAGTGATAGGACTAGAGGAAATGGCTTCAAACTGAAGCGTCGGAAGTTCCACAGGAACTTAAGGAAGCATTTCTTCACTGTGAGGGTGACAAAGCACTGGAACAGGCTGCCCAGAGAGGTTGTGGAGTCTCCTTCTTTGGAGATTTTTAAAACCCGCTTGAATGCAGCCCTGTGCCACGTGCTCTAGGTGACCCTGCGTGAGCAGGGGGGTTGGACTCGATGACCTCTGAGGTCCCTTCCAACCTTGGGCATTCTATGATTCTATGATAATAAACAAGTCTCAGATTAAGTGTTTAGAAGTGACACATAAATGAATAGTGGAGATGCAGGGAACCTTACTCGGCTTATCTATTTCCTTGCAACTGAAAGGGACTGCTTTTGAGTGCTGCCTCTTTAGTCTGAAGGGATGAAATATCCTCTTCAGGTAATAATACTGTTGCCTAGTTGCAGCATGGCAAATACTGCTTGGAAGAATTAATTCTTGGCTCTGCCAAATGATATTTTTAATGTTTAGAAAGGGGAATCATCTTAGTTCACCATATTTTACTTTCATAAGATGCTAATAAGTGTTTCTGATATTTTCCACGTCAACTTTAGACAGCACAAGAGATGGGCAACAATCCAGCTGCTGCTTCGACGAGGTGCTGATCCCAATGCGTGCAGGATACCAGCACCCCTTCTCTTCTTTGCTGTTAAAGCTGCAGATGCAGAAGCAGTGAAACTCCTCTTAGAAAGGGGAGCCAGGAGTGACGTGCGACTTCCATCCAAGGTTTTATTGTATTATAATAGATAATGGTGTAGGATTCTAGATGAGTGCTGCAGCATCCTACTGTGAAATGTCCTGCAAGTAGGAATCGGAGTTAAAATGAACAAAAGTGATCTTTAAACTAATTATCCCGTTCAAAGAACTTTTTTTTATAGAAAGAACTCAAGCTACTCTCTGAGTTTTCTTTCCTCATTTTCTTTCATTTCCTCATTCCTTGTTGCCAAGCCTGTGAGTGACTGGGGAATGCTTACGGAGCTGCTCCTCAAGTTGGTAATGACTGTTGTGATTTTGGTAGGTTGAGTATCTGGGATGTTGAGCATTCCATTGTCCCATAACTCAATTTATAGGTTTGTACCGGCTGAAAATGGAACAGAGTATGTGGGAAGAGGAAGCTTGGATTATTCTTCTGAAAATAGTAGTGTGTTTAGTTTGCTACGATAAAGAGGAGTCTTATTGCTATGTTTTTTTTTTCTTTTCTTTTTTTTTCAGTTAGGTGGTTTAACACCTCTGCACATAGCTGTATCTCTTCCTGGGGAGGAAGGGGTCCAGATAACCCGGTACCTCCTGCATTCTGCTCCAGATCTTGATGCAAGAGCAGAAGATGGAAATGAGGCATATGGTCCAGACCAGGTATGTTACTTTGTGAGCTCACCTTCTTGCAGCATAATACATCAGCAGGTAGATGAGCTTCCAACCTGCTGGATTTCCCTGAAATCTTTGTATCCTATTGGAATAACCATGTTCCTTTAAAAGGAAGTTCAAAAAGAAAAAGTAAAAGGAGAAAGTAAGTTAAAAAAAGTCACTCATGGTCTTTATTATTGTGTTACAATAAACACATCGTTGTGTTTCCATGCCACAGAAAACATAATGGCATGTCTCATGTAAGGCAGAAATTAAAATCTCTTGTGGCTAGTCTAGTACCAGTGTCTGAAGGTATAATGACATAAGTGAAGCTAGGACCATGTCAGAAAGCAATACACACAGGACCTGCTGATTTCATCTCCATGGAGCCTACCTGCTTGGTTTGGTTTTGTTTTGTTGTGTTTTCCCTGAACATGGACTCTCTCTGCTGGATTCCTGCAGCATTCCCTGTGCCCCCAGCATTCCAGAAAGATAGCTCTGCAATATGCTCTTTTGGGAGCATAGAATTTTTTGGTTAGCGTTGCCATTTTTTTAATGAAAAATTTCTACCTTCGAACTATATGAGCAAAAGTGCTCTTTGTGGCATTTATTACCTGAGGAATTCCTTCATGGTATAGTACTTGTATCACTCCACAGAATTATGAAACAATTGAGAGATTGTAAAGGACCTCTGAAGATTGCCTGATCAAAGGAGGATCAATGACAGCAACTTGCTCAGGACCTTGTCCAGTTGCGCTTTGAGCATTTCCTAGAAATGAGAGTCTACAATCTCTCTAGACAACCTCTTCCAGTGTTTGATCACCTTCATAGGAAAACTTTTCTTTTTGTTATTCTCTTTAAGTGGAGTTTCCTGCCTTTCAGTTCCTTCCCATTGTTTCTTGTCCTATTCCTGGGCAGCACTGAGAAGAATAAGGCTCCATCTTGTTTTCTTATTCCCATCAGGTATTTAAACACATTGATAAGATCCGCCTGAGCCTTCTCTTCTCAAGGCTAAGCAATCCCAGATCTGTCAGCCTCTCCTAACACAGGAGATGTTCCAGTCCTTTAACTCTCTCTGTGATCCTGTGTGGAACTTGCTCCAGTAGCTCCATGTCTGTCCTGTACCGAGGAGCCCAGAAGTGGCCACAGCACTCCAGGTGGCCTCACCAGAACAGAGCAGAGGGGAAGGATCATCTCCCTCTTCCTGCTGGAAACACTCCTTCTGACTGCTGCCCGTGATACTGTTTGCCTGCAAAGGAACATTGCTGGAGCATGTTCCACTTGTCCACCAGGAAGCCCCAGGTCCTTTTCCACAGAGATGTTTTTCAGTCAGCCCCCTGACTGCATAGGCACATGGTTAGTCTTCCCCAGGGAAAAACAAACCTGCTGAGGGTGCACTCTGTCACTTCCAGGTGAATTAATAACAGTGCTAAACAGGATTGTCCCCATATTGACCCCTGTAGGTACACCCTCGCTGTACTTCTGGTACTTGCCTTCTGGTAAACATCATGCTACTGATCAAATTCTTTAAATCTGGTAGTTCAGCCAGTTTTTAGGCCACCTCACTGTCCATTTAAGCAAGCTGTATTTCATCAGCTTGTCTGTGAGCACACTATGGGAGGCAGTTGTTGAAACCCTTACTAGAGTCAAGGTAAACAACATCCACAGTTCTCCCATGTTTCACCAGATTGCTCATCTTCTTGGAGAAGGATATCGAGTTGTTCAGGTATGATTTCCCCTTTGTAAATCCAAAGTGATGACTCCAAACTGATTCACTTTATTGTCCTTAATATTTTTGGAAATGGATTCCTAGAGAATGTGCTTAATGACCTTATTGGGAATTGAAATGAGGCTGATACTATTTTGCAGATCCACCTTCTTATCCTTCCTGAATATAGGAGTGACATTTACTTTCTTCCATTCCTCAGGAACTTCAAATGGTTGCCATGGCTTTTCAAAGATAATTGACATTGCAAATATAATGACTTTGCAATGTCATTGCCTGTCATCCAGTCAGGTCCAATTCACTTGAAAAATGAGTTAGCTTGTGTAATAAGAAGGATGAGATTTGTGTTGACGTGACAATGGCTAAGGTGATGTCGTTTCGCAGTCCAGGGAAGTTCAGGTGTGTTCTTCAGTTTGTATTTCAGTACTTTCTCTTTTAATAGCATTCAGGATGACTTGGTACCTGTTTGCTGATAGTATGCAATTACAATATGCTCAGAAGCCATGTTGGCCAAATTACTTTTTTAAATTTTTTTTTTTTTATATTGATCTGGTAAGCCTGGACTTATGCATAATAAATGAATGACATCTGAATGAACTTAACTCAAGGAAGACCTTTTCTGCCTGATAGCCTACTGTTTTCCTCCCACACCTCACTGTATCATTTGTGCCAGTAGAAGTTATTAAATTCTATCTGTAAAATTTGCCTTCCCTAGGTTTCTATAGTGATTCATGTGCAGTGCTGAAGTTGACTTAGGTATTTGGAATCAGAATGCAAAGAAAGAATTAGAAAAGAGGTGACCATTGCTTTGGTGGGACTGAACAAGTCTTGCCCAATATTGAGATCCAGATCTATAAGTGATCAAACAGTTTATTTTCTTTGGCTTGTCTCTAAACTATGTTACAAATATGCACATAATTTCATGCAGATTCCTTTGCCTCAAACTAAAGAAGCCAAAGTGCCCCGTGGTGTCACTGTGCACCTGAAGAATGAAACAGGACCACCAGAAGCGTACTTCTCCTCTTACAGTGGTCCTGTTCCAGAAGAAGGTGGAAGGAGTGCATTGCATATCGCATGTGAAAGAGAGGATAACTGTGAGGTAAGAGCATGGCACTTGAGGTTCTGCTCCAAGAGAGGAGTTACAGGCTAAAATTCTCAAATGATATATCTGGGGAACTAATACATTTCATCTTTCTGCAAGTAGATGACTGAATCTCAGGGATGAACTCCTTTCTGTTTGAATTACAAGTGTTGTACTAATTAAAAATCTATTAGCACTTGAATAAAAAATATTTCTTAAGTCTTTTGAATTCTCTTTAACACAGGGAATTCTTTTGCTTAAGTTTCCGTTAGTGACTTGGCCATTAAGTTTTACTGTCTATGAGTCCAGTTTGAAGCTGGATAATCTGAGTTTTCTTATGTGCTTATCTTTGAGCATTTAAGTTTCTACGATAGTAATATTCTTCTAGCAGATTTAGGAGACGTGCATGTGGAGGAAGGAGAGCTTTTTTGAGAGGTGTAGTTCTTCAGAAGCAAGCTTTTATGTACCCTTTGACAACAGGGGTTATGTCATTCAATAATCTGATAAGGAAGTACAACACTATTATGCTTGGCATTCTTAGCCAGGATAAAATGGAAATACGTTTTTGCTTATTACGATTGTAGCTTAGATGAAACTTTTGAATGTATTTTATGCTGCTCATTTTGTTCATTATAATTACATACATATGAAAAATTAAATGTTGTCGTGATCTATTTCTATCTTTTTCTGCACCTTCCTACACAGCATGCCAGAGATGTTATCCACCTCCTTCTGATGCATAAGGCAAATCCAAATACACTGTGGAGTGGCCATTCACCACTTTCCTTAGCAATCGCCAGCGGGAATGATTTGGTGAGCATCTTTGAGTTCCTCTTTATGTGTGTTGTACTTCTCCGTTTGTGTCTGCCTTCTCTGATGAGAACCAAACTTGAACAGCTAGTGATGCTTGTCATAATTCATTCCCAGTGAAAGTACCACATTTGCTTTTCTTTGAAACCTGTGGATGTTACATGAGCTGAACTAGAGGAGCCCTGTAGGATGAGAGTGATAGGCACAAATACTTGGTTAAGATGCAGAAGGGTATAGCATTCAGAGAACAGTATCTGTTTTTATGAATCACAAGACCATGCAGTTCTCTTACAGACTATCTCACCACTCAAATCATCCTAGTCAAGTGTTAAAACATTTTGCTTCTGGATTTTAGGTGGAAAAAAGAAGTAGTTATTGGGGAGAAGAGTATACTTTTTTAAGGAAAGATCAGTGATCAGATTTGGAAAGGATCTGTGCATAATGGCTTAGCACTCCACAGATGAGGAGTTCACACTGTAGAGTTCAATAATGTGAAGAAAGCACCTACCTTCCCTGAGCAGAAAATGTTCGTTCTGCTCAGAGAAGGCCCATAAGAGTGGGTCTGCAGCAGCCTGCATGCTGTGAGAAGAAGTGTATGAGCAAAACATGCAGTGGTTGCAAAGTGGTTTGTCTGCAGCACTCTGCTTCTCTGGACATAGAGTCCCAGACTCCTGGTTGTCTTTGTAGAAATAAGAAGAGGACAGTGGGGTTGAGTAAGAGTTGCATGCAGAGTGTGCACTGAAAGGAGCCATTCTGCAGGCAGCCATCCAGCACAAGGCCATGGGAAGAACAAGCGGAAGGGAGCAAGCATGACTGCCCAGTGGTTCACGTAATGAGCTCATAGGAGGAAGGTTGGAGTCTGATTTCTATTTCTCTGGTTGCTCTTTCCCATATAAAGGCAGACTAATAGTTCAGTCAATTGTTGTCTTGGAAATGCAGATCTGAACAAAGCAAGGGGAAGCCTCTGTCAGTGTTTCTGATGAAATCAAAATTTTACCTTTTGTTCTGTCATTGCAGGCTTTATCCTGTGTAGTAGGATTAATAATAGATTATAATAGAAAAGAGCTATTGTAATCTGATACTTTTTAACTATATTTACTTCAGTACAAATTTATCAATCATGTATAAATATAGAACTGGATACAATATAATAGGGTGCTAGAGGATGGACTGTGAATGTAGATACAGTAGAAATGGATGCAAACATATACAATAGAAAATAGATTCTATATCAAATGTCTGAATCAGACTTTTTCACTTATTTTGTCTTTGTTTCTTTTAAAATACAATTTAGGAATTTTTCTGAGAAAAAGAGTTTACTAAATCTCTCATTTATGTGTTTAGAAACGATGACATTTCAGGATTTCCCTTTGAATGGCAAGTTCCATATCCAATATATTCTACCATATAGCTTCT
This sequence comes from Nothoprocta perdicaria, assembly GCF_003342845.1. Taxonomy (NCBI): domain Eukaryota; kingdom Metazoa; phylum Chordata; class Aves; order Tinamiformes; family Tinamidae; genus Nothoprocta; species Nothoprocta perdicaria. The sequence continues at coordinate 8,648,157 of NW_020455865.1, forward strand.
TATTCTGGGTGGGTTATCACTGGAACTATCAAAAATGCCTCTCCAGCAACTGTCTGTTATGTTGTCAGGCAGTGGTTGAACTCCTCAAACATGGGTCTGATCCGAATCTGCCATTAAGTGGAACTGTAAGAAGTGCCCTCTGTACAGCTATCAGTACCAGATACGAGCACAAGAGAACAAAAGCTCAGAGGATTGCCTTGGTGAGAGAACTTTTGTGATTATTTGTTTTTATTTTAACAACAGGAAAAGCAGTGCTTTTGATTTCCCTTTAATGGACAAGCTGGTTTTATTTTTCCAGAAAAATTAGTGTCTCTTCCAAATGCCATTTGTTTCTCTCCTAAGAAACAGAGTTTTGTAAGGAAATTTGTATTCATGTTTGAGTAAATTCTAACAACTACTTTGTGTGAAAGAGGAACAGCTGCATTTAAAGCAGATCCAGACTTTAGTCATGCCCCTGGCCCTGTCAGATCTGACTGTTACCTGTAAACACAGCTGACATCCACTGAAAGAAAGATGCCTTTGAATTTGCTCTGTAAAGTAGTTGACAAAGTGCCCTTTCTCACCTATGAGAAGGTCAGCAGAAGCATTTGACCTTGCAAAAATGGGAGGGTTTTCCTCATGCCACAGAGCACTGAGCGATCACATTGAGAAAGGAGGGAAGCAATGTTGTGGTTAAGGTGCACTGGGAGGGGAGGTGGTTTCCCCAGATGGGTTCTGTTCTGCCCCCACTTCACTAGTTTTCCGTGCCTCATCTGTTGCTGCAAGATTATATTATGAGATATCCAGAAACAAACATCAACTGCCTCCAAGAACGTTTTACTTACAAAACACATTTGGATTTGTCAGTACTGACTGCTCAGCGGCAGAAGAAATGCACAATTTGGTGCACAAAATAGCCACACAGATAGAAGTTAAGCTCTGATCTCTCTCTGTGGCATGGACACAATTTAGTTAGAAAGCTGGACGCCTAATATTTTGCTTCCTTTTTTTTTTTTTGTAGGTTGATATGTTGCTTGAAGCTGGTGCAGATATCCTTGCACCAGTTACTCTTAGGGAAGGACGGCAAAAAGCAGTTGGAACAGCTGTCGACTATGCCTATTTTGAATATTATCAGGTATGACTTCAGATCCCATCATTGAAGACACTGTGTTCTTTGCAGTCATTAGAACAAACAGCCTGTTCTTAGGATTTATCCTGAGCCTTTCCTCAGAAGCGTTCATTCAAAGTTTGCTTTTCCCTTAATTGGCTTTGAGACTCATTTCATTTGCTGCGAAACTGATTACCTCTAGTAGTTTTGCCTGTGAGGACAATTATGAAGTAATGGTGACTCTTGGGCACCTTGATCATCCATCTTCAAGCTACTTGAGAACGTGCAGAATGGTACCTGGGGTAGAGCTCATTGCTCAAACAACCCTGTGAGGGTGTGATCCATCACTACCTCTCACTGACAGAGCAGCCTACTTGGAGCTAATGTCGTTTTCTGCATCCCACTCCATTTTTTTCATGTAGATAGTTAAATTGTTATTCTTCGATGTACAATCACAATTATCTTCCAATAGGAAACAAAATTAAAAAATCAGTAGTTGTAATCCCAAGCCATACTTGTCAGCATACTCCAGGTATCTTCTTTCCTTCTTTCCTGCCTTGCTCTGGTGTGCCTTAGGTTTTTGTACCCTCTAGTAAGCTCCTTGCCTTCACTACCTTAATAAAGCAGATTGGGAACTGGAGAAACTTAATAGTGATCTAATAGTGCCCTCTAGCAGCCTTTCCCGTTTCAGGAAGATTTCCTGTGTTCCCAGAGCTGCTGGGAGAGGAGGGGAGAAGCTTCCCCGTTGAAGAAAAATTTTCTGTTAACTTGCTGAACACTCGATGAACAAATAATTGGAATAACTAGAATATTTAATGTGGAAATTTCCTGTGCCAGGATTAAGCCGGGATGATATTGTGCTTTTAGATTGTTTGGCTTAAAGTCCAAAACACTTACGTGTTAGATTTGTGTTCTCCCTGCTTTTTGCGTATTAACTTCTGATGTGTTGCAGGACAGGAGAATTGCTAACACACCATATCATGTACTGACAGCATCTGAGCGGGAGATATTTCAAAAACGGCATTCACTGATAGAACACATTACTGGGAGGCTCCGTGAGCGCGTCATCCTGAAAGAGAAAGAATGGAACCAAGAAGAGCTGAGAAGATCCAAGAAATGTTAGTTTAAGCTTCACGGTGGCACTGTCTGGTGTGGAGAGAGAATTTACTCTTATTAGTTGCAGTGTTGCCTGAAAGGATGACTTTCTCAAAACCAGACCTACCTATGCAGTGAGGAGATGTAGGAGTTTCACTAATATAAAAAGAACAAGTTACTGTGAAAGAAATGTTGAGTATAAGCTTAGTGCCTGTCCAGTGAGGTACAGGTAATGTATCCTGTACATCACCTAATGCAGTATCATTACCATGTGTTATGGAATGACTTTGAATTGCTTTGCACTTAATACAAATACTCATATGCATTCCGAGGTGACTGTAGACAACTAGCATTGTCCATTCCCTATGACAGCTTGCTCCCAGGTCTTTTCCTAGCATTCCCAATATTAATATTCTACTACTATTAGAACAGTGTCAATAAATATCTAAATTTAGGTGATTTGACTAACTTTCTGATTACTGCTCAAATACATGGGTGAAGAAAGCCTTAAAGTCTAGCTCTCCCCATACCACTATAATCTTAAAAATGTTTTTTTTCTATTTACTGTGAAAAAAACACAAATGAAGAGTATAAAGCAGCCATTATGTCTTACATTTTCCATCTTACTTTCAAGAAGGACAATGTTTTAGTTTGTCTGATACACATTATCCTATCTAGTATGTTTGTCCAGTTGGTCAACAACTGTTCTGTGACCAGGCAGTTTTAAGGAAAAGTGTTTTGTGGCTTGTATTCTAATTCTTAAGTCCTAAGTAGGAATATTGATTTTTCCCCCTTTTCCTTATGTTGATGCAGTAGATTCAAATATTCGTACATCTGCTTCAAAGAAGAAATGGGGGAGTCATCACGTGGAAGAAGTGAGGTGGGTAAAAGATACTGCATGCAAGTGTTGTCTGTTCTTAGCCAAAAATATTATATTCTGTTACTTCCTCCCCAGGCCTAATGTCACCCTACTATTGTTTCTCCTGTTTTAATTGTTCTTGTCTAATTGTCGTTCCTTTTTCCAGTCCTCTCAGCTGCAAACATCTCTTTCTCTGTTCTGATTACATTACTCCTTTTCAGCTTGACACTCTGCCAGAGGTGTCTGAATAATATTAAGTTTTCTTGTAATAAGCGGCATATCTTGGTATTCTAAGCTAATTCATCATATCAATGGCTGAAGATAGCTTACAAATACTAAGAAATGGACACATGCAAGTTTTGTAGCTTGCATTTCTGGTCTATACATCAGGAATGGCTTCCAGAGTTGGACATTAATCTTGGAATTGTAGCATTAAGAGCAGTTTGAGTAACAGAGGAAATACTTAGCTAAAGGAGACTGTTTTGTCAACCATTTCTTCTACTTCAAGGCACTCGCATACTCTTGAACTTGATGATATGTTCAAATTTCACAAGCTCAGAACAATTTATCTCAGTCCATATTAAGGAAGTCATCTTTTTGTTGTATCTTCCAGCTTTAGAGTAATTGCTGTGTTGTGGTGACATAGCTGCATCCCCATTTGCCTCCGCAATATTCTAGTAGGCTCTGTTCTTTTAAGGCTGGCTGCTTGGCTTTATTTCTGCTGCGCATTGCCTGGCCTGCCTGCATGTTGGAAACTGAACATCTCCAGGGCCAGCCGTTTCGAGCAGAATAAAGCAGCCGGTGCACCAGGATGTGGATGTGGGTTTGGGCATGTTCCTCTCTGGGACGCTTGACTTTTCTAGGAGCTGCTTCCCTAGAAACATACTCTGGTTCCCACATACTCTGAGATAAGTTACAGGGTCTCCTGTTTTCTTATCCTGGAATATTATGACATTTATATTTCTATATTGTGAGCCATTTTGATTTAAAGTTACTATGATGAACAGACATGCTGTCAGACTAAGAAAAAACTCTAAACAAACAATATTTTGCTTTCTTTTACAATTGCCTTTGTTCTAGGTTACCATTTTTTAAATACTGCTATCAGTGTGGACGTTCTGTTGGTGTTCAGCTGTCTCCTTGCATTCATTGCCATGATATCTTCACTTGCAGTGAAGCTTGCAGAAGGAAATCCTGGAAGGAGCGGCACAGGCGGGAGTGCTTGGGATTGCTGGGTAAGTCTGATGGTCATTAGTATGTAGTTACAATTGTTTGTGCATATTTTATGACCTCAAATATCTTCCTTTTAATGGCTCAGTAACAAGTGCTTTGGTTACGCATTTAAACAAAAATATTCATTTTTTCACTTGAATAGCTGTGTCTGTAAAGCCATCAGCATTAAGAGAGCTGCTTCTGTGTCATTGCAATCAGCTTCCAGGGAGAAAAATCCTTCAGAAGAAACACACTCCTGAAGACTGATATTTGTCAATCATTAATATACCAATTTCCAGGGTGAGGAACCAAAATACAGCTACATCTAACAAGCTTGGAGGAATTGGGCTTTCAGTACAAACTTTGCCTCTCTCTGTGTATTAGGAATCTGAGTTTCCTGATCTTTATGTATTGAATCATTGACAGCAGCCTATTGTGGTTCTTGTAAACTGCAGCCTTGTAGTGCTAAATTGTGACTGTTAACAGCTTTCATCCGTATCTTCCTCTTCAAAGCTCTCCCTGTTTGCTAGAGTCCTAGTTCCTGACCTGGGTTTAAACAAAACAAATCAAATCAAACCAAAAAGAATATTGAAGAAAAAATATTTAAAAGTATGGAAAACTTTTGTTCTAAAAAAAAGATTTATGATGGACTGTTTGGACTGTTTTGTTGGAGCAGCTTCTCCTGGACACTATCTCCAAGCACATAAAGGATAAGAAGACAGTCAGGAGTACTCGGCATGAATTCACAAGGGACAAATCATGCTTAGCCAAACTGGTAGCCTTCTCTGATAGAACAACTGGCTGGGGAGAGGTGGGGATCGCATTATGTACAGTGGTTGACATTAACTATAAAGAAATGAGGGATCCCAAGAAGGAATGACAGGAACAGAAGGGAATAGAAAGAAATGGTTGCTCTCTGTGTAGAAAAAATGGGAATGATATAGGTGGTAGGGAATGGTGTTGAATAGGTGAGAATAGAAAAAAAATGCTGGCCGGCATTTGGGAATAATGGGAAATGATGGGGAATATTCAGAAATGATAGAGAGGGGCTGGTAAATGACTGGACTGATGGAGAATGGAAGGAAATGCAAAAAACTGGCAGAGTAGTAGAAAATGACATGGAACATAAGCGTTGCGCAAGGAAACATGAAGCTGGAGCTAGAAGCCTTTGTTGGACCTTATATATTACATAGGATCACAGCAAAAGAAAAATAAAATAGATCCCCGGGCAGGATGGCCCATCTGTGCAGGAACAACAGGAATCTCCAGAACAAAAGGAATCTCCACTACAAGTGTCCTCAAAGTCAGATCAAGTCATACTCCCCAAGCTTTTCTTCTGTCTTTTTGTTTGTAGCTCTATGTGATCATCTCCCACACACCCCTAGCAGGTTTGTGATGACCGGGTCTCCTTATCGTTCTCATTTGGTGACCCTACCAAACCCTGTGGTGATCAGTTCTGAGAAACAGGGACCTCATTGGCTGCAAGGGATGCACCAAAACAACAACTAAAAGTTCACTGGGGAATGATAACCATACAGCCCAAAATGCACATTCTTGCTACAGATGGAATAGTAGGCTAAAATGGAGAATACGTGAGAACAGTAAGAAATCATGGGAAATAAAGAATAACAGGGCTAGGTGGGAATGATTGGGGCAATTTGGGAGTAGAAATGATGAGGAACAGATGGTATAATGGAGAATTGCAGGAAATAGATGCAGAAGAGAAGTGGGTAGGGTAAGGAATAGCTAGGAATAGAAAGAAATTATGTGAAATAGTTATGAATAGATGGTAATGACGGGATGTAGACTAGAATGATACACAATGCAGGGACCAGAAAGAAATTGAATATATAGGGGAACGTAAATACAGGAAAACATACAGGAAGGCTGTATAAATGGATGGAGACAGAAAGGATGGGCCCATTTCAAACAGGTTGCGTGTGAAGTGTGAACGGATAGGAGGCTGGTCAAGTCATTCCAGCTAAGCAGTACTAACAACGGAGATCTGAAATGCTGCAGGCTTGTTTGTTTGAGAAGAAAGTGACCTGAAAGCTCGCAGGATAGTCAAAGTTTATAAAGATTAGATTCTTATTTTTACCTCATTAATACATAAATATTAAAAATATGTACATTTCTGACCTGTATAAAGTATTCTCCAACTACATTTTTTTTGGTAAATATATAATTCCTCACCTCCACAATTAAATAAAGCTTCCTTATATATTCAGCTGTTCAGCAGCTTTCTTATAGTAATGCATATATTTCTCTATAAGTGTATAATACCTTTTAATTGTTCATAGTATATTGTCGACTGTGTATTTCAAAATGTCTTTACATGTTGTTTAGTCTTGCTAAAGATGACCCAATATCTGTATCCATGACCAAGACAGTCTGAGCTTGAGAGAAGTCCACTTAACATATTTCATTTGGTATGGGGATGACATTTACAATATTCTTGGTATTTTTGGTTTGTTATCTGTCCCAAAGCTCTGTTAAGTTTTTGCAATGATTTTCAAGTGAAGTTGTGTCATCCTCCTGAAGCTATGTATATGCCTGTTGGGTTGCACTCAGTGGAGCAGTACAGAACCTCTGTTACTGACGCATCAGGGCACTGTTATGTAATGTACAATTTAAGTTTGTTTTTCAGTATAAAGTCAGTTGTACAGATAGGAAACATTTTTCAGAATTCATGAAACAAGTGTGAGTGCGTTCATATATCAGGATTTTCCTTGGTAATAAACCAACTTTTATTTTTAACCAGTGTCTTTCTTTCAATCCTGTTTAATTTTAAGGTGCCAGGGATTTTTAGGGAAGGATGTGGAGGTTGTTTTCTTTCTTTTCCTTCTCCTGTGGTTGTCCTTCATTGAAAATGATTAGAAATTCCACAGTTCAGATCAGTGTGTATAATTCAATCCGTTACTTTGAGAACCTCCGAACTTCCCATTAGTCTACTTTTTCAGTCCTTTTCTCTCCTCCCCTCTCCTCCCCTTCATCTTCCTTTTGACTTTATGACAATGTCATCAGCATTTATTTTATACCCTATGAGAAAAACTTTCAATGGTTAATTAAGGGCTGAAGTAACTAATGGTCAGCTTTAACCACAGTACTGAGACACTCTTAAATATGTTTTCAAGAAGAAACAAGTATCAAGAACACTCCTGTATGTGGTCAATGCTGTTTAGGAAGTTATAGGTAGGTAAGTAGACAGTCACTGCTGTCTATGAAATAGGTTTTTTGTCTGCTAGTTTTGAAATTGTTTGATTGTTTGCACTTCATAGAATTGGCCACAACAGTATCATTTTAAGTCTTGTGCCTGTATCTAGTTTATTGTTCCTAAGAAACCAAAGGTCACCTACACAAATATGGTGGTTTATTTTGCAGAGAAGAGTAAAGGCCAAGCACCCCAGGATGTAAGCCGTGCAGCCTGCAAGAAGGACGCCATTGGCAAAAAAGGGGAAAAAAGAAGAGAAGATGGAAGGCGAAATAGAAGAAAAAGTAAAGTTAGGAAGGGTGGAAGACAGCATCACAGGAAGGATGACTAACTCATTTGACATCACACCTATTATTGCATGGGCAAAATTTTCATAGAATTGTATCCTTTCTGTCTTGTATTCCACTCTAGTAAGATTAAAAATGCCATAATTTGACAAGTTTTGAGAAACTAAAGCCAAAGTCTTTTCAAGATGCTACATACGAGTTAAAGGACAGGTAATTCTACTAGAATCATTGAAAAGAATCTGGCAAACGGGGAAATACAAGTTAGTTACGAAATAAGTGCCTTTACTATTAAAAATATAGCAAACGCCACATTTAGTTTAATACAATGAATATATATTTTTAAAACGGTATGTCCCATAATTAAACTTCCTTACATATATTCCCTTCTGTGGGGCTTAGGGGACCCATCTGCAATAATGACTTGCTAGGTAGGGAGGTGCACTGCTTCCTGGGGCTCAGACTCATGTTACTGTGGAGAGGCTGCTGAGGTTTGTCCAATCCTTGGACTATTACCTGCTTTGGACCATCCACAGGCATAATGATGATCCTGCCAGGAGTCTTTGACCGTACCAAGAGTGACTACAAGACTCTGGGAGTTGAAGAGTGAGGTCATGGGGGTAGGTTTCTTTTCCCTGATGATGCTGGTGAAGGGAAATAACTTAAGGAGAAATGAATGGATCCTGGCGTTCAGTACCTAGTTATGCAGCTATGTTGATGACAAGGATTTGGCTTTAAAACCAAAGAACTCCTTTTGGAGTTGGGGATCCAAGATTGGTAAGTAGAATCTACCCTACAAAGGTGTTTTATCTTTGCCAACAAGCTGACTAATCTCGTGAGGAGACTAGGAAAGATGGGGGAAGGAGATGACAACCCACAGAAAAAGGAGTGCTGGACTGGGTTGTCAAGTGAAAGCTGCAGGCAGGGTGGGTAGACAAAAATCCTCTAAAGAGATAGGGTTCTTTATTCACTTGAGTCTCCTCTTCATGATCCTTCTACCTACTGTTATCTCTTATCTGTCCCTGTGTGACGTTCTTCATCAGAGATGTTGGCGTTGTGAGCAATGCCTGCGTTTTTCTAGGAGAAATGTGCCTGCAAAAACAGAGAGAAACCCTCTCTTAGGCTCTGGTTTAAACCTGTTTCTTAGGCTTCTGACCCCAGGTCTCTCCATGGCTTGACAGCTCAGAGGACGGCAAGGCTCAGAGGTTTGTATCCTTGATGCTGTGAATGTGTCTGTGCTACTCAGCTGCCCCTGACGTGACCAAGTGCCAAGGGTACACGTACCTTCTTGGTGGTATTTCCAGTAAGTTGCCACCATCTTCCTCTGAAGATGATTCTCCATTCCCTTTCCAGGTCCCTAGCACTCTCTCAGTGAAATCTGTGCTGCTCACGTTCTTCCTACTGGTGGCAAAAGGGATTTGAATGGTGCCCCGATAAGCAGTGGGTTTCTGTAAAGGAAGGGAAAAAATCTCAAAGAAGCATGATGCAAACAGATGGGGCTGCTTGCCAGCATACGGATCCTATAAGTGACTTCTGGCCAGGATATTGTTGCAGTAGAGGGAGAACCAGAAGGACCTCAGCATGGCCAGGAGTTGGATGCTGAAGCCTGATCAGGGTTTTATTGTGTTACCAAATTGTCTCTTTGCTAATCACTGCGTTCTTGATATCCTAGATAAGGGGAAGGAATGGCCATTTGCACACAGGGATCTAAGAAGGAAAACTCTTCAGTGGTACTTGGCATCTCAACTGGAAGTTCTTGATGGCCTCTTCTAACCTTAGGTTATGACTGAGCATCCATCCTCAGGCCTCCACTTGTATTTGCATTAAAAGTTACAACCATTGCCACGAGGCAGCAGGACTTCAATGGAGGCGAATGGTGCCTCCTCTCTTATCTCCACCAGGTGAGGGTGAAGGTGATTGTTGTCCCACTGCTTAAGACTGACGGAAAACTCTGAAGAGAAACAACATTGCACGGTAACCTGTGCCTTTCCCCAAGAGAAACTGGAGTACCTGCTCTTGATCTTCCTGTGACTATTTTACCTGCTTTTGTAAAACAATTCCATGGCTTTGACAAATAGATTAGCAGAGTATGAGTTTGTTTGTTGTTATTTTTGTTGTTCTTTAAGAGATTTCTATTCAAAGAAATCCCTTAAAAGACCAGAAAGAGCTCTCTCTCTAATTAAAAGTCCCATATCTTTTCAGAACTCTCTGTGCTTTCCATTTCAAACAGCAGTTAGTCATACAATAGACACAGTTTCCACCACTTTGCAGTAGTAAAAAGTAGGAAGCAATTTAAATGGAAGTGTGGGTAGAGGGCCCACCGCTTCTCAGCACTGAAGGCCTGTAATGCTGCAAACGCATGTTTGCTACACTCCTGCTCAATTATTATTTTTGGTTCAATGAAGTGAAAGTTAAAGACTTCATCCCTACAAATACGTGCTTTTTAAATGCTTGGAAAATGTGCTCAAAATGCTTGGAAAATGTGCCTTCCTGTTACAAATAATGTTCCTGATGAAACCAGTACAGAGAAGAGAAAATAAAAGAACCAGGTGCCACACAAGTAGTCTAGATATAGCTCAGGTCACTGCACTGTAACCAGATGTGTCCATATGCAACTGTGCCTGTACCGGAGGCAGTGGTTGTTCGCATTCAGGACGTCACCATGGCAGATTGCTGGCTTTGCTCTTTGACTTTTTTAACCACTTCTCCCTTATAGTAATAAGCAGGCAAGCGTGACAGATAGCAGTGATCTGCCCTGCAATTTTGCAGCAGTGATGCCATGGTGATTTGGAGACCTTCAAAGCTCAGCTCCTGTGGAAGACAGAAAAGCTATTTTTCTGAGTTTTTCAAACCCTTTCTGATACCTGGGCCTTCTGCAGATAATCCCTTTCTCTCCTTGCTGTTGATGAAGCTAACCTTGTGCTTGCTGTCTTCAGGTACTTCTTACGTAAGGCTTCCCAGTGTTTACCTTGATCCTTCCTCATACGGAGTGAGCAGAATTCCTGAAGGGTCAGAGAAATGCCACAGCAGCAGGGGGAGGCTTATTTGTGTTTTGTGGGAATTTTTAATATCTCCCTCTCTCTTATGCCCCTTGTTTTCAGCCTTTCTATTAGCTGTGTTTGCTCCTCAGTTTTAACAGGCACAAGCTGACCAATGATCTGAATTTCTATTCAGCCTGGCATTTTTATTCTCACTATGAACAGTGCCTTTTTATCTCCATTAAGGATGGTGTCAGGAAGATGGTCTCATATGCTGAATAACTGATAGGAGCAAAGAACAGATTCCAAAAATACAACAATTGAACATATATGGTTTAAAGGAAGCTCAAAAAGAAATCACTTGATGTTCAAATGACTAAATGTAGATATTTACAACTCTGTAGACATATAACTGTGCTATTTGACAATGAATCATGACACAAGAATTACATCACTCTTTATCATGTACCTGTTCTGATCTCTCATGACTGTCACAAATTGCTTGTGTAGATTTGGGTCCAGTTACAGGAATGTCATTGGCTTGATCTTTCTTTTTCCTGGACATTTGCCACTGCAAAACAGCGAGCTCACTGCAGAAACACAAATAGGTGAGTTAATGGGAGCACAGGGAAGATCTTGATCCTTTGCTCCCAGGCTGGGCATTCATCTTTGCAGCAGAAGGTGGCTCTAACAGAGAAGCAATCGTTGGGAGCAGCCCTTCTTTCTCCTGGGGGTGGTGGAGGTGGACAGAAGGGCATTGCCTGAGGGGAACCTCCCATATCTGGATATAGTTACCACTTCAGCTTATCTTCTCGATCCTTCTCTTCATGTCTGTGTCCTCTCCGGCTTCTGTCAACCTGTCCCAGGATGCATGTCACTACCTTGCGCAGGGCCTGGTTCGTCCCTGGGGAAATTGTCCTATGATAACATGGAGAAACACTCTCTCACACTCTGGTTGACACCTTCCTTCCTTTTACCTTCCCCAGGCCCTGCACGTAGAGTTTCCCTGGTGCCCACAGCACTCTTTAACTCAGGATGAGGTTTAGGCATTTGCTTGGGGCTGCAGAAAGGCAACTGGAGTTTGGGGCTTCTGACCCCAGGTCCCCTCATGACCTGACAGCTCAGAGGATGGCCATGGCTCGGGAACTAGGATCCCTGGCCCTGCAGATGGGTCTTTGCTACTCAGCTGCCCCTGCCACACTTACCTTTTGGAAGGTATTGCCAGTGAGTTGTCACCCTCGTCCTCTGAAGATGATTCTCCATCCTCTTTCATGGTTCCCATCATTCTCTCTATGAGATCTGGGCTGGTCACCTTCCTCCTCATGCTGGCAGAAGGGCTTTGAGTTGCTTTCTGCAAAGGAAGGGAGAAGTACGCTGCAAAGAAGATGAAAACGAGCTGTTTGTCAGCATACAGATCCCAGAAGTGACTTCTGGCCAGGGTACAGTGAGAGTAGAGGGGGAACTAGAACAAGGGCCTCAGCATGGCTAGGAGTTGGATGCTGGAGCCTGACCAGGGTTTCACTGGATTGTTAAATTGCCCCCCATTTCTCATGAGACTACTGTTCCCTATGCTGCCATTTTGCAGTAACAATTCCATGAATACTTGAAATAACTTGAAATCTCAAGCTTTTCTGAAAGAGGGATGTGCTTTTTTTCCCCTGTATATTTTAAAACGCTGCCAGTACCCTGGCCCTCTGTGGCTTATCCTTTCCTCTCCCAGGGATCAGTGGTGACACTTTTTCCTTTTCTTTCCTTCTGTCTTTCTCTTTCTTTTGCCATTCTTTCTTCTTTTGTCTTTCTACAGCTTGAAGTTCACGGAGACCTCTTTGGTGTCGTTTCTTAACCTGGAGAATTCTTCTCTGGAGTACCACAGAAAGGTAAGCGCAGTAGTGTCAGTCTCATCTGCTTTTGCTTTTTTATATTTTTCATTATTATTTATTTATTACCCTCTTTCCTGTTCCTTTTTGTCAGATCTTTTTTTTCACTCCTGAATTATCATGGCCTCAATCAAGGCGTGAACTAACCAGTGATCTAAAAGACTCCTAATCCCTGTGCCATAAAAGCCTGTCATTTGGATTTTGAACTTCATTTTGAATAGTGGCAAGGAAGGTGTTCTGATATAATTCATGAGACAGCAGAAATCAGGAACAGCTTCCAAACATACAGTCACCCACCTCTTTTAAAGTGGGCTTCATAAGAAGTCACTTAATATTCAAATAAGCAAACACTGAAGCATCTTTTCAGACTCAATGGTCATAAAACTGTGCTTTTATACAATAAACTACAAGGCAAGCATTACATCACTCCCTATAATATACCTGATCTTTTGTCTTAAGAGCTTCAGCAATGAAGTTTACAAGTTGTGGTCCAGAATAAGAGATTTCTTTCTTTTTGTCTTCCTCCTTCTTCACTGAGATATACTGAATTGGTGATGGTTGACTAAAGAGGCAAAACAGAATATGTCTGTATGAGTTTGTCCTACATTTTGGGCTCACAAGGTGTGCCCCTGCACCTACAGCAGAAGGCAGCTAGGTCTGCTGGAGGATTGTAGCATTCAACTGAATACCTTCAAATACAGACAGAAAACCCCAACACCCCATCAATATGTGGCATAAAATTCCTGAGAAACTCCAGGATGCCCAAATTAGGCCTTCTCTTGGTAGATCAAGGAGGACAGTGTCATGGGAACAGAGGCTCCTGTTTATCCTTTCAGTGCGCTGACGCCACAGGTCCCTCCTGGCAGCTTCATTAATGCTCTTATTACCCAATAAGGAAACTATTACCTGCCAGAGCTAACCCAGACGTTGTGTCTCAGGAAAACCTCTCACTCCTAAAAAGGGTGAGAGCACAGGGTCCCTCATATCTGTTTCCCACAAGTCTGACCTGCCAGGAAGCCCTTTTCCCTTATTTTTCTGCATCTTTTCTTCTTCCTTATCAACAGAAGTCTTTATGAGTGAAGAATGCCTCTCTCTAGAGAGAAGGTGATTGGCAAGAAGTGTCCCTGTAAGCAGAAAAGCAGAGAACTCTTCAAACAGCTTCTTTGTGACCATTTTAACAGAAATGATGTGCATATGTGATGAAACTGTGCAAGGCCATCCCCACTGCAGCCATGTTTCCTATGAGGTTTTATGCCTTTCTTGGCACTGAATCTCGTCCAGCTTTTAATTTCAACAGAGTAACATAATTCCCTGAGGAATTCTGAAACTACTAGCTCCTCTCATCTATATTGTGAAAAGCAGGAGGAGGCCTTGCTGAAAAATGCAGGTGACTAAATGGAACCTTTTGGGGAAGGAGGGAGAATTTTCCATGAGATGAAAACACTTTGGGATCTCTCTACTGATCTCTTTTGTGCAAGTTCACTCTTTTGGTGTGTTCAGCTCAAAGAGATTTGTGTGTTTGCGAAAGCAGAGTTGGAAACCATGACTTTCAAAATGTAATGAAGCTGCATATGCATTATACTGTAGCCTTGCCTATAATGTCCCATCAATGAGGAAATGTTCAAACACTTCCCAGGTGTCAGCTGTTCCCCGCTGTCAGCTGCTCCCCTACCTTTTTTGTTGTCATTAGCATCCTTATCTGTCTCCTGTTCTTGGGTGAGCTCTGCGGGTCCTTCTACGGCAGGTCGCACAATCTGAAGTTCATACCTGGAAACCAAAAGGCTCCAGTTTGAATAAGAGCTCCATATTTGCCTTGCACTTGTCTTAACAATCTGGTCACAAAGATATTGGAGAGCTAATGTAGTATCTCTGGTAACAGAGTGGAATATGCAGATATACAGCATCATTCTAGACTATATCCAAAACTGTGCCATGCATCCTAAAGCTCCAGTGCTCGTTAGTTCTGAATCTAACCTCCTGAGAGGACTTCATATGCACAACCAGAGAAGGTCCCAACTCAGTCAGCCAGGAGAATCTGAACCCGACATACTCACTGTGGAAAGACAATGACACTTCCAGAGCGGGTCTGGGAAGCTGCAGTCTCAGTGCCTGACAGGACAGAATCCTTCATATCTGGCATCTGCAATAGTGACAGAGACATGTCAGATAATACCAAGAAAATCGTCTTGTTTCTCACAGAAGTATCAAACCACTCTCCAGTTCCTGTGCTTCTGAAACCCTGCCACCACCTCCATTAACAGTACTAACAGTAATAAGGAGAAGCTGTTAAGTAGATAATTCTCAGGCTTTTTTTCTGAGGGCAAGAATCATGAGACTCAGTTAGGAGGCCCATTCTTTTGTCATAGATTTGATTAGCTGACATTTCTGGGTGCTGGCTTTTGTCTGTTGTTTTGTTGTGACCGTTACAGAATGCAGAACAAAGAACTCAGATGTGGGCTTAACTGCAAGGCTCTCCTTGAGTGCAAATGACTACATATGCCACTTGGGATTAGAGAGAGGCATAGCCCTTCCTGTTCCATTGCACTGCTTTAAGACCTGGGAGTGCCAAATATTTGAGGGGGTCTGGATCTTGGATGGGGATCTGCTGGAGCAAAGGCCAGAAAAAAAATGCCCATAAAGACCCTAAAGATAAGAGCTAGTTGCAAGAGCCAGAGCTGGGAACCAGGACTGTCTGGAGCATAGCTGCGTGTCCCTTCCCTCAGAGGGAATGAGGGGCTCTGTCTGCCCGCACCTCTTGGTCTTGGTCAAGGAAAGTGAAAGTCATGCTGGACAGGGAGAAGGTGAGGGGGCATGAGGACTTCTCCTGGCACAAGAACTCAGGGTTGTTCCATGAAATGATCAGACATGCCTTTTCTAACATGGGGTTCAGAAATGTTTGTGTGCAACAGATGATGAAATTGCCAAATTCTCTGCCTCAGAACCCCAAACACCATCAAAGCTGCAACTCATTAATAAGCACCTGATGCTGTTAACTCAGAGCAGCACCAACCCAAATGGCTTTCTGGAAGGGAAGTATAATGGGAAATACCACTGAGGGCTGAGCTCTTCTTAGGCTTTTGCCCAAAGCCCCTGAGCATATCAGGGAGGTCAGGGAGTCTTTGATTGGACCCAACATAGTTTTTCTTACGTCGTTCTGCTGCCAAGACCTCTGAATGTGAAAAAAGGCTACAGGGAGCTATAGTCCATGTCTAGTCCCAGAACCTAGACCGCTTCTGGAAAGAAGAGCTATAAGTTCCTTTGTCCTTTAAATGAACTGCATAAGAACTCCAAGTAGTACTAGAGAAATCAAAATCTTACCCCAAGAAGAGTTTCTAGCATTTTTTCAGTCCCATTCAGTCTTTTCAGAAAGTCTTTATAGAATCTTATTTTCACATCTTTCCCCTGGATAACAAGCATGCCAATGTCATTCAAAACGAAGGCAACATTCTTGCCATTTTCTATGCAGAGAGAGAAAAGACGCATGGTCTTTTCTATGCAGTCCTGCACTGTCCTCTGAGAAACGGACATGTCCGAGGCTATCCGAGCGTACTGCAATTGCTCAGCGTGGTTACGTTCTGGAAAGCAGCACAAGAACAAAGCATTACTGAAATGGTAAACAAAATAAAGAATCAGTATTTGCCAAGACTAGAGGTGATATAGGTTACAGGGTTATCTTGTTGATACGCCCTTCCTGGAAGAAGTTCAAAGTTCTCTTACAATTGAGATGCTATGGGGACAGCAATAATTTCTTCGACATAAATACAGGAAGAAAGCCTTTCATGCTCCTAATATGAACAGTACACAGGACAGCAAGACAAGCAATGAGGATGGAACCAGTCTCCATAATACACTGTAATGCATCTGTTATTTTAGGCGATATGCTTTGGTTTTGAAGAAAATTAGCCATGGCATGTCAAATAGCTGGAATGAAGAATGAAAATGGAAGGATTTCATAATAGGCCTTAAAATTTTTCTCTCTTCATTCCTGTTCACCCCCCAAGTTAATCTGCAAATGTCTCCACTGTTTCTGTCAGTGACCTCCCCCAGGCTGGTGGTCACAGCAAAGACAAGGCAGGGTACACAGAAGGAAGAGTATCACTCCAGATGCTGCTGCAACAGTGGGCAAAGGTACTTTCCTTCTTACCAGGAATATCTTTGTTGTCATATGGGAGATCATGAGCCTTTGCAAGAGCCCTTGAAAGATGAAACACTGGTCTCTCAACAACCACAAGGTCATTCTTTCTATTCTGTACTCGCTCTCTAACAACAGCAAATGTCCCCAGTCCATCAATTTTGACAGGCTGAAAAAGGAAAATATAATGTGAAGCATTCTTGTTGTGGAAAAGCTTGTACTTGAACTGGGCGTTTGGGGAGCTTTGGCAAAGACCTACACAGTCTGCAGGTTTTCCTCTTCCTAGTCTTCATTCTCTAAGAACTGTTTGCTATAGTCAAAATTAAGTAGTGATCCCTTGACTAGAGGGGACCAATGCACATTTCAGAAAGTGTCCATCACTTTCTGAAATTGTGCTTGGACATTCACGTTTATCTCAACTGACAGGGAATCTGGTCTACGGCACATTAGTCAGCCATGGTGTCTGTGGTTCTGGGCATTCTCTGGCTTCCAAAGGGCAGGAAGAATAACTGCACTGCATGACATGGGGATATTAAGATGACTGACACCATTAGGGTGTGAGGGGAGGAACAGGAGGTGGGTCCCACCTGGTAAAGTGTGAGTTGTAGACTAAGGTAAGAGGATGTACAAGTCCAGATTTTATTGAACTCTGGAAAATAAATGATAGATAGGTCAATCGCTGAGCAATCAATCTCTTCACCACTCAGTTCAACCAAGAAAGGCAGCAGACGCAAGCCCCAAAGATATTCTTCTTTCATGAGAACTGCATAGATGAGGTCTTGATTGACTCCAGACTAAATCCTTGATTCTGACCCCAGGAGAAGTCTGGGGCAGAGTCTAGGACAGTGTCAGAATCTCTGACTGTGGACAGAGTATGAACAAGGGCCTTGGAGTCCTGGCAGCCACAATGACCCCTGAGCCGTAAGGCATCATCAGACAGGGCCCCTGTTGGAGCCACCAGTCTTGTCCAACCCTTGAGGCCCAGGGTTTTGGTAGTTATTGCTGTCTATGCCAACACTTAAGAAAGAACTTCTGAAGACATTACCATTGGTTTTCAGCTTCATAACTGTTGGTGACAGTTTAGAACTCAAGGCGCCAGATAGCAGGTATTTTGCCATCTTTGATCCACTAGAGGTCAAAGCCTGCAGCAGAAGGGTGAAAGTCAGTCTGCTTGTTCCCTCTTAAGAGTTTTCTCCTCTCTGACCTTTTCTTCCTCATGAAACTGCCCTCAGTCTTGTCCCTCTGCCTCCCTTCACTTTCTCCTGTCCATTGTAAAGCAGTTGCTCCAGAGTGGAGTAGTGGTGAGCACAATCACAGTGCCTGAGTTCACTCCATCCTTACTGGGAAGTGTGGGGAGATGCTGAGGTTACAGTGGGGAGAAGGGAGCTATCATTGTGATGTGAGATTTCCCACTGTGACCCCAGAGCATGTCACAGAGGAGCTGCATGACCCCTCACTCTTCTGGGAATTCTGGGCAAGGGAGATGAATGGGGCATTTTAAAGCACTGCTTCTATCCCATTGTCCACTCCATTAACAGGCAGTGGGATAAGGAGAACAAGAAGAGGAAGGATCCCTCAAATCTTTTTCTTCTTTTTCCCATTGTTATCATGAGAGATTTTAAGACAAACCTCTCAATTTCTCTAAGTGGTGCCAAAGCCAATGATAATCTAAAATCAGTCAATTCATTTTCAATTCTGTGTGAAATAACTCTGTCCTGAAGAGCACTCATGGCAAGGCTGGGTATAGGGCAGGGATTCTTACTGCATAACAATACTGCATAGCAGTAGATACTGGGAAGATACCTGCAAATCTCTTGTTCTCATGGGGAACGTCAACCTACCGGATATTTATTGGATATGCAATGCAGCAGTAGGGAACAATCTAGGAGGTGTGTGGAGTGCATGGGAGAGAACTTCGTACCATAGCTCTAAAGGAGCCTACAAGAGGAGAAGTCCTGCTAGACCTGCTCTTTGTCAACAGATGAGGACTAGTGGGAGATGTGGGGGTTGGAGGCCATCTTGGGCACCATGAAATGATAGGGTTTTCAATTCTCGGTGAAGTCTGGAGGGACCTCAGCAAAGCTACTGTGTTGAACTTTTGGAGAGTGGACTTTGGACTGTTTAGGACATTGGTTGGGAGAGTCCATTGGGAGACAGTCCTGAAGAGTAAAGGGGTCCAGGAAGGCTGGACTTTTCTCAAAAAGGAAATTTTGAAGGTGCAGGACCAGGCTGTCCCTCTGTGTCAAAAGAGATGAGCTGGAAGGGAAGCAGACTGGCTTGGCTGAATAGGGACCTATTACTGAAACTCCATGAAAAAAAGTTTGCCACTTTTGGAAGAAGGGACAGGCAACTCAGGAAGAGTACAAGGAAGCTGCTAGGGTATGCAGGGAGGAAATCAGAGGGACAAAAACTTGGATGGAACTCAATCTATCCGCTGCTGGAAAAGGCAACAAAAAAGTGTTTCTACAAATACATAAACAAGAAGAGGAGGCCCAGGGAGAATCTCCATCCTTTTTGAGAGGTGACAGGAAACATTATCACCAAGGATGAGGATAAGGCTGAGGTACTTAATGCCGTCTTTGCCTCAGTCTTTAATACCCAGATCAGTTATCCTCAAGGTATTTGGCTCCCAGAGCTGGAAGACACCTATAGAATAAACCCCCTAAAACCCAGGAGGAAAGAGTCCAAGAGCCTGCGCTTGGACACCCACAAGTCTATGGGGCCTGATGGGATCCACTTGAGGGTTCTGAGGACCTGGCAGAAGTACTTGGCAAGCTCTCTATCAGCTGTCCTGGGAGGTCCCAGAAGACCGGAGAGCCCTCCGAGCATCTGTGCGATCCCTCCGGGCCTTCGTGTGCCCGTGTCCCCGAGGGCCGTCCAGGCTTTCGTGCGGCCTCCACGGGGCTCTGTGCATCCATGGCCCTCGTGGCCCTCCGGGGATTTGTGTGGCCTACCTGGGCCTCCATGCACCCGTGGACCCGGGGACCCTTCAGACATTCATGTGGCCTCCCTGAACCTCCGTGCACCCGTGTCCCTGGGGCGCTCTGGGATTTTGGGCGGCCTCCCTGGCGCTCTGTGTGCACATGGCCCCCGGGGCCGCACAGGTATTTGTGCAGCCTCCCTGGGCCTTGGTGCGTCCATGGACTGGGAGCCCTCTGGGCTTTCGTGAGGCCTCCCTGGGCCTCCGTGTGTCCGTGTCACCAGGGACCCTCTGAGCATTCGAGTGGTCTCCCCAAGCTTCCATGCGCACGTGGGCTGGGTTTCCCTCCGGCATTTCATGCGGCCTCCGTGCCCAATGGCCCCGAGGCCCCTCCAGGCTTTCGTGCAGCCTCCCCAGGTCTCCGTGTGCCAGTGTCCCTGAGGGCACTCTGGGCTTTGGTGTGGCCTCCCTAGGCCCCCATGCACACGTGTCTCCAGGGGCCCTCTGGGCTTTCATGCGGCCTCCCCAGGCCTTTGTGCATCTGTGGATCCAGGGGCCCTCCGCACTTTCGTGCTGCCTCTTTGGGTCTCCATGCACACATGTCCCTGGGGACCTTGGGGCTTTTGTGCAGCTCCCCTGGGGCTTCATGCTAATATGGCGAGGGGATCCCTCCAGGCTTTCGTGCGGCCTTCTGGAGCCTCCGTGCACACATGGCTCCGGGGTCCCTCCAGGCTTTTGTGCAGCCTCCTGAGGCCTCGGTGCGCACTGGGCCTCAGGTCCATCTGGGCTTTAGTGTGGCCTCTGCCACCATCCGTGCATATGTTGCCCTGGGAGCACTCGGGGCATCCGTACACGCCCTAGGGTCCCTCCAGGCTTTTGTGTGGCCTCCATAGGCCTCCATGCTCATGTGGCCCTGGGGACCCTCCTGGCTTCTGTGCAGCTTCCCTGGACCTCCGCACACATCTGGCCGCAAGGCACCTCTGGACTTCACGTGGCCTCTCTGGGCCTCCATGCACCCGTGGCCCCTGGGATCCCTCTGGTGTTTTGTGTGGCCCCCTTGTGCTCGTGGCCCTGGGGGTCTTCCAGGGTTTCATGCTTCCTCCCCAGACCTACGTGCGCATGTGTCCCCGTGGACCCAACAGGCATCTGTGCATCCTGCCTCGGCATCCCTGCACACGTGTTTCTGGGGGCCCTCCAGACTTTCATGTGACGTCCCCGGGGACGTCATGTGCATGTGGCCCCAGGGGCCCTCCAGGCCTTCGTGCGGCCGCCCCAGGCCTCCATGTGCCTGTGGCCCCAAGGACTTCCAGGGCTTTTGTTCAGCCTACAGGTGCCTCCATGTGCGCATGGCCTCAGGGGAACTCCTGGCTTTCATGCGGCCTCCTTGGGCCTCCGTGCACCCATGGCACCGGGTGCCCTCTGGGATTTTGTGCGGCCTCCCGTGGCGCTGTGCACACGTGTCCCCAGGGGCCAAACAGGCATTCGTGCAGCCTCCCCAGGCCTCCATGTGCAGGTGGCCACAGGAGCCCCCCAGCCTTTCCTGTAGCCTCTCTGGGCCTCCATGCACTCGGGGCCTCGCCTGCCCGCAGGTGGGAACAGAGCAGCGTCATCTTCCGGGCCCTTGAGCAATAACCCAGAGGCTGCTGGAGGGGGAATATTGGAAATCACTCACTCAGAGGTAGCATTTTGTTTTAATCTACTTGAATTTTACTGAGTTTGGGGAAAGGCGAGATGCAAAGAGGATCTAGTGCCTCCCAGATCTGCTTTCCAATACCCTGCATGAGGCAAAAGGACACAGAGTTGGGGGAGAATAAACCCACACCGCCATGGGAAACATGCATACCTAGTAAGGAAGCCCAGAACTCTCCTTCCTAGTCTTTTATTGCAGTTTATGTTTATCTACACAGGAAAAATGGGGTTGGGTTGGTTTTCTTTCTGCAACCCCCAACAGAAAGTTGCTCTGAAGATGTTTCCTGTCAGAGCTAGGGCACACAGGGAATGCCTGCCTGGCAGAGCAACGCCCGTCATTTCACGTGGTTGAGATGGCAGAACCAGATCTGCTCTAGTCCACGTTGTGACTCTGTCCAGTTTGAAGGGACTGGAAGGGATGTAACATCTGGGCATTTCTGCAGCCTGCCCTGAGATCGGATGAATCACACAAGGCTGTGGCACCGAGGCAAGTCTGGAGCTCAGTGTAGCTCAGACTCAGTGGAGCTCATAACTCAATGGAGTTATGTTAGGAAAACATAACTCAGGGGCAAAAATGTTTCTTACATTAACTAATCTACCACTACGGGGTTTTTGCATATGCCCAGGACAGGGCTGTGATCACTAACTGTGAGGTGGGTACAGCCCTTCCAAGGGGGTTACGCTCAAAGTTTGATTTTAGGAACACGTGGGTAGTGTTAGCTTGAGCTGTGGGCTGAAATCAGAATGAACTGGAGTTTCACCAAAAGCGGCTGCCTAAGGGCATGCAGCCTCCTCTTGTGCTGGAAAGGAGGAGTAACATGTCAGCATGGGTTTTTTTTCCTTTTTTTTTTCCTCTTTCAAACGAGAAATTCAGTTAGACATAGGAGGAGAAAATAGGGAAAGAAAAAAATGTCACAGCAACAGAGATGAACTTTTTTGGGGATCCAGAGATTTGAGTCAGACTGAGGCTGCAGGGAGGTGATCCCTGAAGAGGCAGCGGGGTTGCTGAACTGGAGGGAAGCGCTTCCCCAGGGGAGGAACAGCAGCAGCCAGAAGGGCTGCAAATGTCAGCAAATCAAATGGCAAACCAAAACCTCAGAGATTACAGCATGAACTGAATTCTGCCCCGGGTTCTCAGGCGGGCAGTGCATATTTGTGTTGCAAATAATTGTCCCTGAGCAGTCACTGCTCAATAAAAAACTTGCCCCTTACCCTACTGCTATCCAAACCTACCGTGAAACAGCAAGAGAAGCTGAGAGTCTCACGTCCCCTCACACCACTGCACATCCTCCCAGGCTGTTGCTCTTTCCAACACTTACCGGCCCATCTCTCTTTCTTAATGTGATCAGA
The DNA here is from genome assembly GCF_003342845.1 of Nothoprocta perdicaria. NCBI lineage: Eukaryota > Metazoa > Chordata > Aves > Tinamiformes > Tinamidae > Nothoprocta > Nothoprocta perdicaria. Next base: position 8,670,851 of record NW_020455865.1, read on the forward strand.
TTATCACTGAAGTGGGTCATCCTGAGCCTGTGCATGTTTCAGGGGCAGCTCTGTACCACTCAGCTCTGCCATGTTCCGGCTCCACAGGTTTCTCCAGCCAATGCTCCAAACTGGGCACAGGCAGAAACGCTGCAGTGGCCAAACGGGCACGTACCTCCCACGAGCAGCGCGCCCGCGTCCTCAGCACCTGCTGCACTGCACTTCATGGCTCCAGGCTTCGGAAGCGCTGCTGGATTCACAGGGCCGCAGGTCCCACAGCTCAGTCCTTTGTACAGGGAACACCGTCAAGGGACAGGCTTGAGGACAGCCTGGGAACAAGCTCCAGGTCAGCAGCAAGGCCGGGCTGCTGAACAAGAGGCAGGGAGAGTAACAGGCTGTGGAACATCCTGCCAGGGAGATGGCTGGAACTGTGTTGCTTAAGACATTTAAAATATTACTGGTTTCTGTGCTAGAAGATGGTCAGAAACACGTTCTACAGGAGTAGGGAACCCCTCCCATTCCATCCCTAAGGTTTTTAAACACTGACAACCTCTTCCTTCTATTTTTTATTTTGCTGCCTTTAGGTCACGCAGTCATCCCAGGCTCCTCTTCAAAGCCCTATTTTTTTCTTACTTTTTAAGTTTTGTACCCATCCAACTGACAGCAGCACCAGTCCCTGGTACCAATCTGGGTACTTGCTCATGAGTCACTCTGCGAAAGGAAACACCTTCCCATTTTTCACACAATGCCATCAATAAGGAGCTATTTGGTAACCTTTGATCCCAGTGACAAACTCCTGCTACAGAGCAGTGTGGGCAGGATGATGCACTCGCCAGCTTGGAATGGAAGGGAACATGTTTAAAGGAAGAGGGGAGGGCAAGTTTATTCAGAAACTATGGAATATTGTTCCATATCCAGATACCCGGCATGTTCTGCTGCATTGAGCTCCGTGGCCTTTTCCCTCCAAGGAAACAGCCCACATCGCAGCGGGGCCACTGGCTCCAAAGCACCTCGCGAGCCGCCTTTGGGACCGGTCCGTTTTAACGGTCCTGGCAGCTCCTTTCCGGCCTTCCGTGGCTCGCGGGCCGCCCGGTGCAGCATCCCGTCGGTGCAGCATCCCGCCGGTGCGGCCGGCCTCCACGAGCGCATCCTGCCGCCTCCGCCCTTCCCCGTCCCGGATCCGCAGATCCCGCAGGCGCTCCAGGCGGCGGCCTCACCCGCTCGCTCCTGCTCCCGCGCCGGCCACGGCGGCTCGCGCGCCTTTGCAACGCGACACGTTTATTTAAAAGGCGGCGCGGGGAGCGGCGGGCGCCGCCGCTAGAACTCGAAGGTGCCGAAGTGCGCGGCGCGGCCGCCCGCCTTGGGCTGCGGCTTGTAGCCGATGCGGTCGCTGATGAGCTGCTCCCGGCTCCTGTGCTCGGCGCCCAGCGCCACGGCGGCCTCCTCGCCGCCCGCCGCCGCCTCCGCCTCCTCGCGCTGCT